>NC_092371.1:16606438-16936747 GCF_030028105.1 Mobula birostris
CCTCCATCTGAAAACTGCAATGCAGAATAGTATTTTGTTCACGGAGAACACCTGTCACCCACAGTTATTCCTGGAAATATGTTGCCAGCCCGTCACCATTGCCTGGTCTGAATCCAGGAGCCCTCCCGCTAACAGATATCTTCTCCACAAAGTCTATTCCAGTTGATGAAAATTGCTGAGCACAAACTTCAGGCCAATTAGGAAGAGGCGAACTAGCAGGACCCTACAGAATCAAAAAAAAAATATGCAAAGAAGTCTATTGGTATGCTGACCTTTATCAGTCAGGGCACTGAACGGGGAGATATAATGCAGTTAGCTGAGATGCTGGTGATGCCAAACATGAGTATTGCCTATAGTTGAGGTCCCAGTCTTATAGGAAAGATGATAATAAACTGGAAGCAGTGCATAAAGGATTGACCAGGATGCTGCCTGGATTTGGGGGCCCGAGTTACAAGGAATGGTTGCATAGACTGGGACTTCATTCACTGGAATGTAGCAGACTGAGTGGTGCCCTGATAGAGGCATACAAGATCACCAGGGGCACAGACAGGGCAAAGGCGTGTTATCTTTTACCCAGGGCGAGGGTGCTAAAAACAAGAGCGATCAGAGGCAAGAGATTTGAAAGGAACATCGGGGGCAGCTTCTTCACACTAAGGATGCTGCATATTTGGAATCAGTTGCCAGAAATAGCAGACGAGACGAGCATATCAGCAACATTTAAATGCCAACCACATAGGCCCACGGATAGATGAGGTTTACAGGGCTATGGGACGCAGGGGCAGAAGAGAGGGCTGTGGGATGCGGGGGCAGAAGAGAGGGCTGTGGGACACATGGGGGCAGAAGAGAGGGCTGTGGGACACACGGGGGCAGAAGGGAGGGCTGTGGGACACACGGGGGCAGAAGGGAGGGCTGTGGGACACACGGGGGCAGAAGAGGGGACTGTGGGACTCACGGGGGCAGAAGAGGGGACTGTGGGACTCACGGGGGCAGAAGAGAGGACTAGTGTAACTGGGCATCACAGGAAATAAGGACCTGTTTCTGTGCAGTGTGACTCTAAAAAAGCAGCAAGTGCTGGAAACACACTATAGGTTAAGCATCATCTGTGCCGAGAGGAATGTTTCAGAGCTGACATCTGTTCACTCTCTGCACAGCTGTACCCTACGTTACAGTGTTCAAGATTGCAAGCATCTGATTTTTTTGCTTTTGGTTGTCATTGAGAAAACCATTCCGAGCACCAGCCACCTTCTCAACAAACCTCGCGATTCAACGTCTTTTCACATCGGCAAACAACATTCCAGCCATGGTTCAATCCCTTTCCCTCTTCCTATGTGCCTCACTCCTGTTTATCCGCTTCCCAACCCACACCATCTCTCCCTGTCTCCCACATCTGTGTGTAAACCCCAGGAGAAAATTAACACTGGCTTTTTGAGTGCTGTTAACAGAATTGTACAGAAAGCTGCTGATGGAGTCACAGCTGTGAATTGTTTCAGCAGCCTCTCCACAGATCCAGAGTCCCCGGGCGTTGCAGAGTAGGACACAGTTAACCAGTAATCCAAGTGGACAAGGGGTCTGCGTGTCAGGCCACCACACTGCATACTGCCATCCTGTGGTACACTGACTGCTCCCACAAGCACAAAACTGACCCATTTCAATCCCTGTGCAGGATGGCTCAGAGCACATTCACCACTCAGGAAGTAATCTTCAAGATGCTGTCAGTGATAAGTGGGAACATGGCGGCAACGTGTTCACAATCAGATTACATGCGTGCCTCACTGGCTGCTGGACAGATATATGTACACAGAGACACGGGAACCCTATAAAGCAGGGCCAAGGCATTTATTAGCCTCAACAGAGATTACAAGTAAGATCTCAGCTTAAAAACTCATCTTAATATTAGCGGCTCTGACAACATGGCACTTGGTTGGCACCAGCACATTAATGGGGCAGCAATGCCTCAGTGCTGTTCCCCTCACCATGCAGTGAGCCTTCCACAATGTGACGCCCCCTCCTCTGTACCGCCTCTCCCAGTGTGACCCTCCATCAGTACCGCCTCTCCCAGTGTGACCCTTAGTACCACCCCATCCCAGTGTGCCCCTCCCTCAGTACCACCTCTCCCAGTGTGACCCTCCCTCAGCACTGCCCCATCCCAGTGTGATCCTCCCTCAGTACCACCCCATCCCAGTGTGACCCTCCCTCAGTGCCACCCCTCCCAGAGTGACCCTCCCTCAGTACCGACTCTCTGTGTGACCCTCCCTCAGTACCGCCCCTCCCAGAGTGACCCTCCCTCAGTATCGCCTCTCCGTGTGACCCTCCCTCAGTACCCTCTCCGTGACCCTCCCTCAGTACCAGCCCATCCCAGTGTGACCCTCCCTCAGTACCACCCCATCCCAGTGTGACCCTCCCTCAGTGCCGCCCCTCCCAGAGTGACCCTCCCTCAGTACCGCCTCTCTGTGTGACCCTCCCTCAGTACCGCCCCTCCCAGAGTGACCCTCCCTCAGTATCGCCTCTCCGTGTGACCCTCCCTCAGTACCCTCTCCGTGTGACCCTCCCTCAGTACCAGCCCATCCCAGTGTGACCCTCTCTCAATGCCATCCCTCCCAGTGTGACCCACCCTCAGTACCATCCCTCCCACAGTGTGACCCTCCCTCAGTACTGCCCCTCCTAGTGTGACCTTCCCTCAGTACCATCCCTCCCACAATACCACTCCTCCCAGTGTGACCCTCCCTCAATGCCACCCCTCCCAGTGTGACCCTCCCTCAGTACTGCCCCTCCTAGTGTGACCCTCCCTCAGTGTGACCCTCCCTAATATCCCTCCCATGTGTGATCCTCCATCAGTACCATCCCTCCCACGGTGTGACCCCGCCTCACCGCCCCTCCCACGGTGACAGAACGACACATGCTTGGACAAAGCTGCACAAAGCAAACTGAGTCCAGCTGCGATGGCTGTGGTTTGACTGTGTAGAGTCACGTGATGGACACCAGCAGTGTTCCAGTGGGATGCGCTTGGCTCCAGGGATACCCACCGCCTTTTGAACACAGTGCTTTCTGACAGGTTTGTAAAGTTACTCACTTAGAATGTTAACTGATTTTTGCCCAGACACTTTTATTTGAGACGTTCTATACATCACAATTCTGCCCAGCGTTCACCTCTCCGGGTTGGAATTTCAGCCTGCGCTTCTTACGGATAACCCAATCCTACCATCCCATGTCTGTAGTAGCACTGCTCAGGAATACTCCGACCACACTCAGGGATACTCCGACCACACTCAGTCCAGAGTGCAGACAGACCAAGCAGGGGATGGTGTGCCTAAATCTGCCTATACACACACACATATAAATGGACGAGACAGGAAAACATGAAATTAATGGAATACTACTTTAGCAGCAACCCACATGACAAAGAGGATGCACCAAGCACACGTGTGCCTCTGGCAACAACAAAGACCATCGTTCGCATTAACGAAGACTGCTGGTTACCCAGTGAGCAAACACTGTCAACAGAGGATCGCTATCACATCTTGAATTGGACGTACGATCACGACGCACTACAGCAACATCACCGCAGAACCGAGCCGATGAGGACTCACGAGTTCAAACCCCACCTCCACAACTCACAGGTGGTGCAAAGGTAATAACACTGCCTCGCACACGGGAAATGCACGTTCAAACCTCATCTTGGGGCATATCAATGCTGGCTGCTGCAGTCGGCGAGAAGATCATGGCTAAACTGACGACTGTCAATCAATGAATTAGGCTCCCCAGCCTTCGTGATAAAATTCCATCAGACAGCATGCTAGAAGCAGCTAGTGGAAGCACTACTCAAAACTGCAACCTCCAACTTAACTGAGACCAATAACCTGATGTATGCATCGGGCAGCAGTTGTTCTAGAAATGCTGAGCTACAAAATGAATACTGTCAAAACCCCCTTCCCCACAGACAAAGATTGGAAGCCGAGATGAAAACCACAATGGCAGAGGTCAGCAGACTAACTGAGCTGCGCAAAGACTCATCTCGGCTACAGAGGTATGTCCATAGCCAAAGCCCTGAAAACCGCCAAGCAATGGTTAACAGCTCGGGCTACCAGACGGCAAAGGTACACTAAGGATGCAGAGGCCAAGAGAATAAATGCACACTTCTCCATAGAACCAGGAAAAGCACAGCTTTCAGAGTGACAACATGCCAGTACTTGAACAGTAACTGAGGAGTACTGGAAGAGTATATGTGAGGAAGAAGCATCACATAACAGCAGTGCCCAGTGGCCAAAAGACCTACAAGCAAGGCTCTGCAACTTTCGAGGAAGAACCAGTCACCATCACAGCAATACATGTGCAGCAACAATGAAGAACTGGTCATCACCACGGCCTGACATGATCCACACCTATTGGCTGAAGAAACTGACAGCATTACATACACTGCAGGCAGCTCAAATTAATCAGCTGCTTGAAACAGGCTAGCACTCTGGCTGGCTAACTCAAGGAAGGACAGTACAGTACTCATAAATAAGGATCCTCACAAAGAAGCAACTCTATCAAACTACTGTCCTATAATCTGCCTGTCAACAACATAAAGCTCCTGTCAGGCATCATAGCCACCAAGCTGAAGGAACATGTGTGTAAATTCCTGAGCCCCGCTCAGAGGGCGATTGGTAATGGAACCAGAGTCTCCAAGCACCAAGTACTGGTGGACAAAGCAGTCATACAAGACTCCAAGACAAGACAAACTAAACTAAGCACAGCCTGGATCAATTACCGGAAAGCATACGACTCAATGCCCCACACATGGATCCTGGAGTGCCTGTCTCTGCACAAGGTCAACAAGACACCAGGACTTTCATCAAGAACTCAATGGGCCATTGGAGGACAATGCTAGATGTTAACTCTAAGTCAACAGCACAAATGTCCATCAGGTGTGGAATAAACCAGGGTGATACACTCTCCCCTCTGCTGTTCTGCATAGACCTGAACCCCCTCAGCCAGATCATCTCAAATAGTGGATATGGGTGCAGGTTCAAGAGTGGAGTGACTATCAGACACCTCCTGTACATGGATGACATCAAACTGTCTGCCAGAAATGGAAGAGCCATTGACACACTAATCCACCTGACAAGGGTGTACAGCAGAGTCATCAGGATATCATTTGGACTGGAAAAGTGCAGCTGGATGGTAGTGAAAAGAGGCAAACTCATCAAGACTGAAGGAGTCAAGTTACCTGAAGGCCACAATATCAGATGTACAGGACAGGGGATCCTGCAGGCGTATGGAAGCCATGATTAGAACACACGGAAGGCTGCAACATCCAAGTACTTCACGAGAGTGATACAGGCCCTAAAGAAAAAACAGCTGAATAGGAAAGCAAGATCAGAGCCATCAACATAGTCACCCTAGCATTCATCAGATATACAGCTGCACTAGTATACTGGCCAAGGAACAAACTGGAAGCTGCTGACATCAAGACCTGGAAACCAATAACAATACATGGTGGATTCCATCCAAAGTCCACCATTGAACGACTGTACACCCGCTGGAATAAAAGAGGACGGAGACTTGGAAGTGTCAAGGTCCTGGAAGAAATGTGAAACATCTATGAGTATGTCATGAAGATGGCCCTTAAAGACGACCTGCTAGGAGAATACCCCAGACAGCAGGCAGGGGACGTGGAAATGAAAGTGGGTGAAGCAGAGCTCGAGAACCAGAACCAATGGCAGGACAAGCCACTGCACGGGATGGACCATCACCAGATATCAGAGGCGGCTGACATAAGAAAATCCTACGAATGGCTGGAGATGGCAGAGCTGAGGGACAGCACGGAAGGGCTGTTCACAGCTGCAGAAGAATAGGCACTGAGCACAAGAGCAATAGAAGCAGGGGTCTAACACACCAGACAAGACCCAAGATCCAGACTGCAAAGAATCCACTGAAACCATCCAGCACATAATAGCAGGCTGCAATATGCAAGCAGGGACAGCATACACTGAGCAGCACAACCAAGCTGCAGGAATTGTGTACAGGAAGATCTGCGTTGAGTATGGATTGGACACTCCCAAGTTCAATGGGAAACACCTGAGAAGGTGGTGGACAATGAGAGCTAAGATCCTGTGGGACCTCCAAATACAGATTGATAAGCAGATACTGGCCAACCAACCAGACATGGTAAGACTGGACAAGAAATACGAAGAAACAATAGTAATAGATGTGTCAATCCTGAATAACAGTAACATCAGGAAGAAAGAGTATGAGAAGCTGGAGTAATACCAGGGCTTGAAAGGATGTGGAAGGTTAAAGCCAGCTGTGACTCCTGGACTGGGGGAGTGGCTCCAACAAATCCTGGGACCAGTAATTCCCTGGAACAACATCTGAGATCTCAGTCTAGAAGAGGGCACTACTAGGAACAGCAAGGTACTGCACCAAACCCTCAAGCTCCCAGGCCTCAGAAAGACGACCAGGGATTGAGGGAAAAATACATATACATACGTACATACCGCCCATAAGGGGTGAGAAAAAAAATATTTATATATACACACGCACAGCGTGATGCATGCAAACACACACACACACTCAGAGGCAGGTGATGCAAACATTGACAAGACACATACTATACATGAATCTACACAGATGTGGTCACAGATGCAGATTAAACAAATAATCTGATGTTCTGAAGGGTCTCAGCCTAAAACTTCGACTATTTATTCATCTCCACAGATGCTGCCTGACCTGCCGAGTTCCTCCAGCATCCTGTATGTGTTATACACGTAACCTTTCTTAGAAACTCAGCATCCACTCCCAAGAACACACAGTCACCCACACTAACTCGGGTAGAGAAACAGAGACGTAAACCCAGTTCAATTATTAATTATTTTTCTCCACTCTGATTGTCACGGGGCAAGAACTGACTCGAAGTGCTAGAATCTTTACGGGGAAAGGAGGAGGCAGAATTAAAACTGCTGGAGGAACTCAGTGAGTCAAGCAGCATCTGAGAGGGGGGAGAAAACAGTCAATGTATCGAGTCAAAACCCAACGCTAGGGTTTGTCTCTCCAGGATTAACAAAAGGCAGTTTTCAAAGAAAACAAATCCCATCTGTGTCAGGGCACTGGTGTACAGATTCTACTGTCACAAATGATCCGGCATCTGCCCTTTCTGCCTGGTCCACACTCAGTGCGTCTCCTGCTCCTGGCAGGGTTCAAACTGCAGTTAGATGGTCAGGCTGAAGAAAGGTAACTTGAGGCTGAGGAGATGCCAAGTAAGGAAGGGTTGGCATGTCGGGGAGGTGGGGGGAGGCACTGAGGAACGCTGATGTGGCCAACTTGCACAGGATTTTTGTTATGGTGAAGCAGGTGGAACAACATAAAAGAGGGGGCTGGTGCATATCTGACCCTGTGACACTCCCTTATCACCCCTGGTCCAGCTCTCCCATCCATCACGCCCCACATTCCTACAAGAACCAGCTCCTCCTGAGTCTCCTGAGGGCATGCAGCTCTTCGTCAAGAGGCCCAAGCAAACTGAGACCAGCATTCCAGAACCGAGGGGAGGAACGACATCAGCAGCCTTGCTGGAAGGGTAGTCACACCTGGGGATGGGCTGCATGCATCAAAGGTGAGAGTGTCTCACACTGCCGTCCCAGCACGTGGTTAAAACTCCTCCTCTGCATTCCTGCACCGTGACTCCTTCAGCTCAGCCAGTCTCCGTACGGTGTCCGAGAGATCCCTCATCCCATGCTGTCTGCCATCCCTGGTGCGGATATTGACTGTCCCAGTGGATTTCTCCTTCTCTCCCACCACTGCTCCGAGGGAACAATAAAGGAAAGTATCAGTTAGGACCAGGTGTAACCACACACAGAGTGATCAAAACTGCCAATAAACTAAACCACTTACCACTCTGTCTCAGGAATCAAAACAACTTTGCAATCTATACCACTGAGTACAAGCTCAAAGTATCGAAACAACTCCTGTCCCTGTCCCTGTAGTTTGTGCAGGGCAGTGTCATTATAGCAGAGGGACAAAGGGACTGCTGGAGGAACCCTGAGGCAACACTCACAGGAGCTGGGTCAACTTAGTGGGTCAGGAAGCATTTGTGCAATGCTTCCGCTCGAAACCCTTCATCAGGACTGGAAAGGAAGAGAGGATGTATTCCAGTATGAAAACAGGTGCAACAAGGGACAATGAGTGAAAGGTGGGTCCAAATGAGGAGTGGGGGGAGGTTGAAGAGAAACTGAGAGGTGACAAGTGGAAGCGATAAAGGCCTGAAGATGGAATCAGATAGGAGAGGGCAGTGGAATATCCAATAAGGGGAAGGAGGTGAGAAGAGGAGATGGGAGGAATACTCAAGAGATTCTGCAGATCCTGGAAATCCAGAGCAAAACACACAAAATGCTGGAGAAATTCACCAGATCCAGCAGCATCACTGGAGAGGAATTAACAGTCAATGTTTCAGGCTTCACACCACTTCCTTTCCCAGTCCAGATGCAGGGTATCGGCCCAAAACATGCTCTGTTCATTTCCCTCTATAGATGCTGCCTGACTTGCAGAGTCCCTCCAGAATTCTGAGTGGTAGGATGAATGCGTGGGAGGGTGACTGTCTGACTGAGAGTGCGGGGGTGGGAGGGAAGAGATGGTGTATGGCAGCTGGTGGGTTAAGGAGCAAAAAGGGGGAAGAGGGGAGAGGTTACTGAATTAGAAAAGTTGACAGTCATGCCGTTAGGCTGGAGCTGACCAAACTAGAATATCTAGTGTTGCTCCTCTGAGTTGTGTCTAGCCTTAACCTGGCAGCAGAGGCTGTGGATATGCATGTTGGTGTGGGAATGGGAAGTGGAATTGAACTGGCTGGCCAGAGGGAGATCTGCTTGAGAAACTCAGTGAGTTGAACAGTATCTGTGAGGACTGGAGCAAGAGGAATTTTTGAATCCTAGATGCAACTGTCATCACTAACTTTTTCTGGAGCAGCAATGTAGCAGTAGATACAATGGCCAGGAAGCACACCTGCAGGTGAAGGAAACTCAACTTTCCCAATGATTCTTACCAGTGTTTATAGATGTACCTTCCCTGGAATGCATCTTACCCGGATGCATTGTGGTTGGCCTGCCCGAGACCCTAAGTAACTGCAGAATTTCTCTCTTTTCCCCTTCCCATCGAGCAGAAGATACAAAAGCTTACAAAATGCATACCATCAAGTTCAAGGACAGCTTCTACTAGCTGTTTGAAGACTCTTGAATGGACCCGTTGTACAGTAAAATTAATTTAATTTGATTTGTTAAATGGCCAAGATGGTGCCAGTTAACAATTCCTTGGGCGACATCTTCCATATACCAAATATTTTAAATTACATCACTCTTTCTATGCCTTCTGCTTGTTCATTTTGTCTTGTTTGTGTTACGAAAACTGTTACAGCCTGTGACGTACAGTCTGGAACTCAATTGAATGACCTAGTACTCTGCTGTGTCGTGTGCTGTCTTGTGGAGGTCTGAGACGAGAACCCAAAAAGGACTAAGAACACGAGCTGACATGGAATGGGACACGGAGTCATGAATGACTTCATCTCGAAGTGGCGAGGAAGACTGAAGCATCGAGGTGAATGCAGAGGAGTATCACTCCCATTGGAGGCCACCCTTTGGACCAGGCATGAGCTCTGAGTCAGTCTGATATTCTGAGATTTATGTGACTGGACTATCTTTTATATTGGTCTCATTCAGTTTTTCGGCATTTTCTTTCTTGTGGCCGAATGGTGGGAGGGTGATCTGTTAGTTCTTTGTGTGCAAGTTGGGGGGAGGGGGGTGAGAGATGTGGATTAGGGGGTTTTTGAATCTACTGTCGCTGTTCTTTTTTTGCAAGTGAGGGAGTCAGGGATTGTATTGTCACTGTTTTTGTTTCTGCAGGTGAGGGGGTGTGGGGAAGCGGGTGCGGGAATTCTGGGGTCTGCGAGTTTCGTTTATTTTACTTTTTTATGGGTATTTCATGGCTATCAGGACAAGACAAATATCTACATGCATACTTTGACAATAAAATTAAAGTTTGGACATTTTAATCAACCTGATTATGACTTTTGCCTTTTATCTGCCGAAAATAAACAGCATTTTTTTCTCTATCTGTAACACTATATTCTGATTCATTCTTTATTTGTACTATTTAGATGTACACGTTTGGAGCGTTCTGTCTAGATAGCGTGCAAACAAAAGCTTTTTGCTGCATCTCAGTACAATAAACAATCAAGTTCTGATGTACCGTAGACATCAAAGTGTCATCAAAATGCTGCCTGACTGGCTGAGTGTGAGGAGATTTAGTATGACACTTTGCAAATTTCTAGATGCACTGTGAAGAGCACTCTAACAGGTTGCATCACCGCCCAGTATGGATGGACCACGGTAGTGGGACCAAAAAACGCTGCATAAAAGTTGTAAACTCAGCCAGCTTCATCAATGGTCACTAGTCTCCCAAGAATTGAAGGCATCTTCTAAAGGTGATGCTTCAAAAAAGTGGCACCCATCATTTAGGATCCCCATCACCCAGGACATGCCCCCTTCTCATTGCTACCATTAGGGAAGTGTCGCAGGAGCCTGAAGACACACACACTCAACATTACAGGAGTTTCTTCCCCCGCCCACAACATGCTGGAGGAACTCAGCATCTATGGGAAAGATGCTGCCTGGCCTGCTGAGTTCCTCCAGCATTTCGTGTGAGTTGCTTGGATTTCCAGCACCTGCAGATTTTCTCTTGTTTGGGGTTGGTCTTCCCCTCCGCCATCAGATTTCTGAATGGACAATGAACCCATTTACACTATTTTTATTCCCCTCTTTTTGCACTTTTTATTTACATTTATTTATTATTATAATTTAAAGTTATTTTATTATTTATTGTAAGGTACTGCTGCCACAAAACAACAAATGCCAGTGTTTGAGAGCTCCATCAGCAGTTTGTTTATATCTTCAGGTTGCAGTATCTGCATTCTTGTCTCTCCAGTGTAACTATAAACCTTTCCCTCCCCTTCACCTGATCTTACTTTATCACCTGCCAGCTTGTCTTCCCCTACCCCCAACTTCCTATTTTAACTTCTTCCCCCTCCCCTTCCAGTCCTGAAGAAGGGCCTCAGCCCAAAACATTAACCCTTTATTCCTCTCCACAGGTGCTGCCTGACCTGCTGAGTTTCTCCAGCATTATGTGTATGTTGTTTGGATTTCCAGCATCTGCAGATTTTATCTTGTTTGTCCAGGACACCAGCCTTGACTAATCAGAAGACAGGAACAGCCAGACCTCTGCTGGAGCACTGTGTGCAGGTTGGTCACCCTGCTACAGGAATCACATGACAATGATGGAGACAGTGCAGGGGCAATTACAAGATGGAGTCTGTGATGGGACGAGTGTGGAGAGAACTATACTCTGTGCCTGACCTTGGGAGTGCATGATGCGACAGTCTGGAGGGAGCTTCATTCTATGTCTGACCCCGGGAGTAGTGTGTTGGGACGGTGTGGAGGGAGCCTCACTCTGTGTCTGACCCCAGCAGTATGTGATGAAGACGGTTTGGAGGGAGCTTCACTCTGTGTCTGACCCTAGGAGTGCGATGGGACTGATGTAGAGGAAGCTTTTCTCTCTGTTGATCCAGATCTGTCCTTGTACTGGGTTTGTGATTAGGATAAAGCAAAGGAACAGTAGGGGTTCCCTCCCCAACCATTCACCCACTGAAGGACACATTCCTTAGCCAGAATGACGTTGTACGGAAGGGGCTCAGCATTCTGTTGGCGATACCTTACCCAGAATGAAGTTGTACTGTGCCAACTGTGCGCTCCGGATTTTCCTGTTCAGCGTGGATCCAGGATCGGAACTGATGTCCGCCATGAAGCCGGCCTCCACAAGCTGCTGGTGTACCTGCGGTCCACACACCCAGTTTTCAAGCCTTGGATTTCTATGTCATCTGTTATACCCCACACCCCCTCACTTCTAGTTCCTGATGGAACTTTCCAGATCCACCTCCCACGGCCCCGAGCATCCTCCTAGCTTGGTGGCGAAGGAGTTCAGCAGAACATCACCACAGGTTCAGGGTGGTCCTGGAGCTGTCCAGTTTCACCTGGTCCTTTTACCTCATTACGTGAAACAGGCCATTTGGCCCATCTGATCTACACTACTACATACACTGTATCCCTTCCCCTCTACACCCCACCCCCACCCCCCCACTTTCCAAACCTTCTAAGACTTCTTTCTCCCATGTTTCCCCCAAGATCCACCTGCCACTCAACTACACCTCTCCCTGTGGGACCGGTGACATCCTCACTGAGCTGAAGGAGCAGAGATTTACCCTGGAACACTGACAGTCTCTCCTCTGTACCCTCCTCACAATGACATGCTGTCCCTCGGCTGAGTTTACCCCTCATCTACCGCCCCCCCCCCCCCCCAACCGTTAGTTTCAATTTCAGATTTCCGTGTGACAAAGGATAAGGCCATCGGGCTATCCAGTCCTTTCCTTGTAACCTACGCCCCCACCTTCACGTGAACGATTCTTGGATTTAACCGCCCACCTACACACTTGGAACTCCGCCATGGACAGTCCCAAGCATGGCTGTGAGAGGAGGAGGGTTGGGCGTGGGGTTAGCAACACTATCCCGTAAAAACCAGGGCTAGAGAAATGCCAAAGATCTCACCAAAGATGGGCTACACCTGGGCACAACTTGAAAGACTGGCAAGTTGGTGTTGGAGGCCAGTTGGAGTGACAGATGACTCTGGCCAGTTAGTTTTGGAGGCCAGTAGTGACAGATGACTCTGGCCAATTGGTTTTGGAGGTCAGTAGGAGTGACAGATGACCCTGGCCAGTTGGTGTTGGAGGCCAGTAGGGTTGATGGGCAGAAGTACGTACACACCTCAGATAATTAACCAACCCACCACATGTTGTTAGGATGTGGGAGAAAACAGAGCACCTGGTGAAGTGAGGAGGGGAAGAGGGCATCAAAATCTCAAAGAGACTGTGCAAACTCCACACAGGGGGCACTGTGTGGGGTGGGGTGGTGTGGTCACAGTCAAAGCTGGGCCTTTAGGTCTATGAAACATGGCTTTACCCAAAACACCAATGTGGTCTTCCAAGCGAAGCCTTGAGCAAGGTTCACTGGACCAGAGATACAAGTCTCTGAAACCACACTTTTAAGTATTGTGCATAGTTCTGGTCACCCAGCTGCAGGAAGGATGTTATTAAGATGGAGAAGGTGCAGGAAATATTCAACAAGATGTGACCGGGACCTGAGGGATTGAGTTATAAGGAGAGACTGGACATGCTGGGACTGTATTCCCTGGACAGAAGGAGGCTGAGAGTGACCTGATAGCGGCTTATAAAATCATGAGGGGCAGAGATGCAGTGCATGTTCACAGCCTTTTCCCCAGGTGGGGGAATAGGTTTAAAATGAGAGGAGAAAGACTTAAGATGGAACTTCAGTGGGTATATGGAACGATCTTCCACAGGAAGCACCAACATCCAGAAGGTATTTGGGATGTCCATGGATTGGGTATGGATGTCCATGAATATGGGTCAAACCCTGATAAACAGGACCAGCTCAAGTAGACATTTCGGTCAGTATGCCAAGTTGAGGCCTGCTGACATGCTGTACAACACTTTAAGTCTACATGAGCTCTAAACAGAGACACCTTTACACCTTGGACAGCAGAAAGCAAGGGCAAGCACCAGCAACATACCTGGTGTGCGTAATCTTCAGTGCTGTTGCCAACGGGAATCACCATGACCTGCGAGGGCGATAGCCAGAGTGGCCTGCAACACAGAGATACAGGAACATAGTTTCCATTTCCAGGGGTAACAATCCATTAATATCAAAAACTAACCCTGCCCTTGGAAGCAGCTGTACCCCAGAAGCAAGGGAAACATTTGTGATCAAGTAGTGCACAGGGAATTGATTGTGGACTTCAGGAAGGGGAAGTCGGGAGAACACAGACCAGTCCTTATTGGATCAGCAACAGAAAGAGTGAGCAGTTTCAAGGTGCCGGGTATCAGCATCTCTGAAGATCTATCCTGGGCCCATCATATTGATGCAATTACAAAGAAGGCACATCTGCAGTTATACTTCATTAGGAACTTCCAACAAGATGGTGCCAGTGACCAGCAATGCCTTGCAGATAACTTACAGAACTATTGGATACTCTTCCTCTAAATATTAATCATGTTTTTCTGAACTGGGATGGACTGCAGCCCGTAATTTCCCTTTTAAGAATGCATTTTCAGGCCAACTGAACGATTTGGCACTTCTCCCTGGGAATCAGTGTGAAGTGCAGCTGAGGCCATCGCTGGGGGAAAAACAAATCTGTGGTCGACTCGATTACTCCGTGCTGATTAAAGCGCCGAGCAAGATCAAAATCGACGAGGCTGAGAGCGTTTAATGCCATCTGGCTTCGTTTGAACGGTGTCCCTCCTCGTTGCTGCCGGCGGAAGGTACAGGATTCTTGGATCCTATGCTGTAAGGTTTGATCACCTCAGCAGCTTGTGGCTGTGCACTCACTTTCGACTGTGGTTTGATGTTTAATGTCCTCAGTGCTAGACGTGCTTTACTGTTTGCGCAATTTGATCGAGGTCTGCAGGCAGTGACACAGTGCTGAACTGACTGTGGCTGTAGACATCAGTTCCCAGACTGGCTTCACTCCCCTTGGCAGATCGCGGCTGTGGAACGACTCTTGGGGACTCTACCGATTTGATCTTTAAGGTTTTGCACGTTATTTGTTTGCTTTCTGTTACTTGCATGGTTTTTTTTTCCTACACATCTGATGGTCTTGTTATCTGGGAGCTTTCTTTAAATGGGTTCTATGGTGTTTCTTTGTTTTGTGACTGCCTGCACGAAGACAACTCTAAAGGTTGTATACTGCATATATATCTAGATAATAAATATACTTTGTCCTTTTTTTGAGGAGATTTGGTATGTCACCAGTGACTCTCACAAGGTTCTATAGACGTACCACGGACAGCATTCACAAAGTTCAAAGTAAGTTTATTATCAAAGTAGTATCTCACCATATACAAAGCCTGAGATTCATTTTCTTGCAGGCATTCACAGTAAACACAAGAAGCACCCAAAAGAACAAGCAACCAATGTGCAAAACACAAGAAACTACAAAAAGACAGAAAAACAATAATAATTAAAAATAACTAGGCAATAAATATGAGGTGAAGAGTCATGAAAGAGTTCACAGGGAACAGTTCAGTGAAGTTGAGTGGTTATCCCCTCAGATTCAAGAGCCTAATGGTTGAGGAGTAATAACTGTTCAGGAACTTGGTGGTGTGGGTCCTGAGGCTCCTGCACCTTCTGGCAGAAGCGAGAAGAGCGCATGGCCTGGATGACAGGGGTCCCTGATGATGGATGCTATCCTCCTGTGACAGCACTCCATGTAGATGTGCCCGACAGAGGGGAGGGCTTTACTTGTGATGGACTGGGTCGTATCCACGACTTTTCTTGTGGGCTTTTTCCTTCAAAGGCATTTGTGTTTCCACGTCTGGCCGTGATGCAACCAATGTATTACTCTACACCACACATCAAAGCTTTAGCTGACATGCCAAATTTTTGCAAACTTCTTAGAAAGTAGAGGCACTGTCATACTTTCCTTGCAATGGCACCTACATATCGGACTCAAGACAGATCCTCAGAAATGAAGACACTGAAGAACATAAGGGTGTCACCTCTGATCCCTGATGAGGACTGGCTCATGGACCTCCAGTTTCATAGAACATAGAATATTACAGCACAGTACAGGCCCTTCGGCCCACAATGTTGTGCCGACCCTCAAACCCTGCCTCCCATATAAGCCCCCACCTTAAATTCCTCCATATACCTGTCTAGTAGTCTCAAACTTCACTAGTGTATCTGCCTCCACCACTGACTCAGGCAGTGTATTCCATGCACTAACCACTCTCTGAGTAAAAAACCTTCCTCTAATATCCCCCTTTGAATTTCCCACCCCTTACCTTAAAGCCATGTCCCCTTGTATTGAGCAGTGGTGCCCTGGGGAAGAAGCGCTGGCTATCCACTCTATCTATTCCTCTTACTATCTTGTACACCTCTATCATGTCTCCTCTCATCCTCCTTCTCTCCAAAGAGCTCCCTTAATCTCTGATCATAATGCATACTCTCTAAACCAGGTAGCATCCTGGTAAATCTCCTCTGTACCCTTTCCAATGCTTCGACATCCTTCCTATAGTGAGGCGACCAGAACTGGACACAGTACTCCAAGTGTGGCCTAACCAGAGTTTTATAGAGCTGTATCATTACATCGTGACTCTTAAAGTCTATCCCTCGACTTATGAAAGCTAACACCCCATAAGCTTTCTTAACTACCCTATCCACCTGTGAGGCAATTTTCAGGGATCCGTGGACATGTACCCCCAGATCCCTTTGTTCCTCCACACTACCAAGTATCCTGCCATTTACTTTGTACTCTACCTTGGAGTTTGTCCTTCCAAAGTGTACCACCTCACACTTCTCTGGGTTGAACACCATCTGCCACTTCTCAGCCCACTTCTGCATCCTATCAATGTCTTTCGGCAATCTTTGACAATCCTCTACACTATCTGCAACACCACCAACCTTTGTGTCGTCTGCAATCTTTGCAACACCCTTCTACCCCACATCCAGGTCGTTAATAAAAATCACGAAAAGTAGAGGTCCCAGAACAGATCCTTGTGGGACACCACTAGTCACAATCCTCCAATCTGAATGTACTTCCTCCACCACCACCCTCTGTCTTCTGCAGGCAAGCCAATTCTGAATCCACCTGGCCAAACTTCCCTGGATCCCATGCCTTCTAACTTCCTGAATAAGCCTACCGTGTGGAACCTTGTCAAATGCCTTACTAAAATCCATATAGATCACATCCACTGCACTACCCTCATCTATATGCCTGGTCACCTCCTCAAAGGACTCTATCAGGCTTGTTAAACACGATCTGCCCTTCACAAAGCCATGCTGACTGTCCCTGATCAGACCATGATTCTCTAAATGCCCAGAGATCCTATCTCTAAGGATCTTTTCCAACAGCTTTCCCACCACAGACGCAAGGCTCACTGGTCTATAATTACCCGGACTATCCCTACTACCTTTTTTGAACAAGGGGACAACATTCAGCTCCCTCCAATCCTCCGGTACCATTCCCGTGGACAACGAGGAGGACATAAAGATCCTTGCCAGAGGCTCAGCAATCTCTTCCCTCGCCTCGTGAAGCAGCCTGGGGAAATATTCCGTCAGGCCTCGGGGAATTATCCGTCCTAACGTATTTTAACAACTCCAACACCTCCTCTCCCTTAGTATCAACATGCTCCAGAACAACAACCTCACTCATATTGTCCTCACCATCATCAAATTCCCTCTCATTGGTGAATACCGAAGAGAAGTATTCATTGAGGGCCTCGCTCACTTCCACAGCCTCCAGGCACATCTTCCCACCTTTATCTCTAATTGGTCCTACCTTCACTCCTGTCATCCCTTTTTTCTTAGCATAATTGAAGAATGCCTTGGGGTTTTCCTTTACCCTACTCGCCAAGGCCTTCTCATGCCCCCTTCTTGCTCTTCTCAGCCCCTTCTTAAGCTCCTTTCTTGCTTCCCTATATTCCTCAATAGACCCATCTAATCCTTGCTTCCTAAACCTCATGTATGCTGCCTTCTTCCACCTGACTAGATTTTCCTCCTCACTTGTCACCCACGGTTCCTTCACCCTACCATTCTTTATCTTCCTCACCGGGACAAATTTATCCCTAACATCCTGCAAGAGATCTCTAAACATCGACCACATGTCCATAGTACATTTCCCTGCAAAAACATCATCCCAATTCACACCCGCAAGTTCTAGGCTCATAGCCTCATAATTTGCCCTTCCCCAATTAAAAATTTTTCTGTCCTCTCTGATTCTATCCTTTTCCATGATAATGCTAAAGGCCAGGGAGCAGTGGTCACTGTCCCCCAGATGCTCACCCACTGAGAGATCTGTGACCTGACCCAGTTCATTACCGAGTACTAGATCTAGTATGGCATTCCCCTAGTTGGCCTGTCCACATACTGTGACAGGAATCCGTCCTGGACACACTTAACAAACTCTGCCCCATCTAAACCCTTGGAACTAATCAGGTGCCAATCAATATTAAGGAAGTTAAAGTCACCCATGATAACAACCCTGTTATTTTTGCATCTTTCCAAAATCTGCCTCCTAATCTGCTTCTCTGTATCTCTGCTGCTACCAGGGGGCCTATAGAATACCCCCAATAGAGTAACTGCTCCCTTCCTGTTCCTGACTTCCACCCATACTGACTCAAAAGAGGATCCTGCTACATTACCCACCCTTTCTGTAGCTGTAATAGTATCCCTGACCAGTAATGCCATCCCTCCTCCCCTTTTTCCGTCCTCTCTATCCCTTTTAAAGCACTGAAATCCAGGAATATTGAGAATCCATTCCTGCCCTGGTGCCAGCCAAGTCTCTGTAACGGCCACTACATCATAATTCCATGTATGTATCCAAGCTCTCAGTTCATCACCTTTGTTCCTGATGCTTCTTGCATTGAGGTACACACACTTCAGCCCTTCCACCTTACTGTCTTTACACTGTTTATTCTGCTTCTCTTTCCTTAAAGCCTATCTATATGTTAGATCTGGCTTTCCTCCATGCACTGCTCTATCGCTCTGGGTCCCATCCCCCTTGCAAATTAGGTAGCAAACCGACCTGCAAGGATATTGCTCCCCCTTGAGTTCAGGTGCAACCCATCCAATCTGTACAGGGTCCCACCTTCCCCAGAAGAGATCCCAATGATCCAAAAATCTAAAACCCTGCTCCCTGCACCAACTCCTCAGCCACGCATTCAACTACCATCTCCTCCAATTCTTACCATCACTGTCACGTAGCACTGGCAGCAATCCTGAGAATGCCATCCTTGAGGTCCTGTTCTTCAGCCTTCTGCCTAGTTCCCGAAACTCACACTTCAAAACCTCATCTCGCTTCCTGCCTATGTCGTTGGTCCCTACATGTATCATGACTTCTGGTTGCTTTCCCTCTCGTACCAGGATGTCGTGCACCCAGTCAGAGACATCCCGGACCCTGGCACCTGGGAGGCAACAAACCATGTGGGTGTCCTTCTCACGTCCACAAAATCTCCTGTCTGCTCCCCTGACTATCGAGTCTCCAATGATAACAGCTCTCCTCTTCTCTGCCCCACCCTTCTGCACCACGGGGTCAGAATCAGTGCCGGAGGCCCTGCCACCGGGGCTCACACCTGGTCGGTCGTCCCCGCCAACAGTATCCAGGACGGTAAACTTACTATTCAGGGGAAAGGCTACAGGGGCGCTCTGCACTACCTGTCTGCTCACCGGGGCTCACACCTGGTCGGTCGTCCCCGCCAACAGTATCCAGGACGGTAAACTTACTATTCAGGGGAAAGGCTACAGGGGCGCTCTGCACTACCTGTCTGCTCACCTTCACTTTCCCCCCTCTGACTGTCACCCAACGACCTGCTTCCGACAGCCTAGGTGTGACTACCTCCCTGTAGCTCTCATCTATGACTGCCTCATTCTCCCTTATGAGTTGAAGGTCATCCAGCTGCTGCTCCAGATTCCTTACACGGTCTTCCAGATCGCCCAGCCGTATGCACTTCTGGCAGATGTGACTCTGCGGGAGAGGGGCGTTCCCCCAAGACTGCCACATCTCACATAAGAGGCACATCACCGTCTCAGGAGACATTGTAAAGACTAACTGCGAGCAAGCTCGTCCTCCGCCTCTTCTTGTTGAAGCCTCTCAAAGCCTCAAAGCTCCACTCCTTCACTGGCCGCTTCGCTTCAGCTATCCCTCAATTTATCTGTTTGAGCTTTTCAAAATGCTTGGTCACCTGACCTCGATTGCCCAATCAACTGCTTTCTGCTGATTCTGAGCTATTCAAATCTTGATTGACTGATTGCACAGACCAACTGCCAAAACTGCCAGAATCTCTCGAGTCAAAGCCTCAAAGCTCCACTTCTTCACTGGCCCACTCACTCACTGGCCACTTTGCTTGAGCTATCCCTCTATTTATCTGTTTGAACTTTTCAAAATGCTTGGTCACCTGACCTCGATTGCCCAATCAGCTGCTTTCTGCTGAGTCTGAGTTATTCAAATCTTGATTGTCTAATCAACGGCTTTCTGCTGACCAACTGCCAAAACTGCCAGAGTCTCTCAAGTCAAAGCCTCAAAGCTCCACTCCTTCACTGGCCCACTCACTCCTCAAGTCCATAATCATCTCCTTGGCCTTGCTGACACTAAGTGAAAGGTTGTTGCTGTGGAGATTTTCAATCCCCTATCTATATGTTGTTTCATCACCACCTCTGTTTCAGCCAACACAGTAGTGCAGTTTGCTTCTGATGTCCCAACTCGAGTTCAACAAAAGACCACACTTGATTGAAAATTTGTCCTTTCAATCTGCAACCAGAGTAACTTACCACTTTCCCGCATAGTTCTCTGTCAGGATTGCGATCATCCGCTCCACCGACCCAAGGATAGCACGGTGAATCATCACAGGTCTCTCGGCATTGCTGCTATCTTTGCTGCAATGGGTGAATGACCAGCAAGTTTTCAAATCATGCTCTGAACTTGGTCTCCCACAATTTCCTGCATGTAATTCCCATGCAAGTTCGGAAAAAGTTAACAATAGACATTAACAAAATCATATTCAAGTGCCATCCTTAGTTCCTCGGGAAAGTGAAAGTGATCCAATCATCATTATAACACCCAGCACGCTCCCAAAATAACTTCACCTGTTGCATTGTTTAGTTATTTTGTGACTTATAGCAATTTTTTTGTATTGCTGCCACAAAACAGAAAATTTCACAACATTTTCTGATTGTTACATTTATTAAATGTCAATTGACAGGCAAATATCTTCCCAGAAATCTGTGACCCCATTACAGGTGCACGTGCGATATGATCTAACTGAGGGATACAGAGACCAACAATGTGAATACGTGCCCAGTGGTCGAACCATTAGATGTGCATACCAACACTGTCGATACTAACAGTGCACTCTAACCAAGGCAGATAGGGACTAGAACAGGATGCAGTCCTCCATTGTGGTCTAATGTCGTGATACAGAGACCAGAACTGTGCATGGTGCTCCCAGTGTAGACTAACTATGGAATACAGAAAGCAAAAATGACAATATGTTCCCAGCATAGTGTAAACTGCCGATATGATCTAACCGAGCAATACTGAGACCAGGACATTGCACAGTGTTCTGATGAGACATCGATAACAGACCACACAAAGTACTCAGTATATTCAAACCCAAGGATATACAAAACAAACTTGTGTGCAGTGCTCCCAGTATTGTCTAACCTAGGGTTATACAGTGATCAAAACTGTGTGATCTAATCTGAGTAAGAGAGCTCTGCTTATGGAATGAGAGGGGTCGGGAGCGAACTCAGTACTGAGTGAGTGAGTGACTGAATCCAAAAGTGTGATGTATTCAGAGGGAAAGGGAGAAAAATACTGAAAAATAATTTCTTGAGTAGTTTTTTTTTGTCCACAGATAATTTTGTCGGTTCTGTTAAAGGGACTGCAACATTTCCTGGATCCGCAAGTGGACTCAGACTCACCCGATGTAGCTGAGGTCAAATCTGACTGGGAGCTGGAAGTCCAGCTGGATAGTGGCACACTGGTGATTGCGACCAATTGCATCCTTAATCTGGATGTCGATCTGTAATCATAATGGCAAGGTCTGAGATGGACACCTTCGTTTGATGGCAAGAGCACAAGTTATAGAACGAAATCAGTTCAGCTACTGTACCACCGCTCCCGGGTCCCGGGTTCAATCCTGACCTTGGGCGCTGCCCCTGTGGAGTCTGCACACACTCCTTGTGACAGCATGGCTTTCGTCCAGTTCCCTCCCAATGTGCTGGCAGGTTAATTATCCCTGGGTTAGTGGCAGAGAAAGGAGGTTTGATGGGTATGTGGGGAAATGGCACTAACAGGACCCATCATAGACATGATGGGCCGAACAACCTGCTTCTGCCTCCATATGGAGTCATATAGACCCTTTCCACCCACCACACGAGCCCATCATCAGTACCGCTTTATACCAATTCATTTTAGCCCTTCAGTAACATGCACAAAGTGCTGGAGGAACTCAGTAGGTCAGACAGCATCTGTGGAAGGGAATAAACAGTCAACATTTTGGCCCGACCATTCATCAGGACTCTTGACTCCCTTCCATAGATGCTGCCTGACCTGCTGAGTCCCTCAAACATTTTGTTCATGGATACTCTGAACAAAATTCATCCAAGTTCTCTGGATTTCCAGCATCTGCAGAATCTTATGTCCCCTGTTAGCACCTGTGGCCTGATCTGCCTTGGCAACGTAAGCACGAAGAAGTGACCGACGCTCATGTTGGCACACTCGTTCCACAATCAGCAGACCGCGGTGGATGAGTTGGGACTCAGCTCTGTGTTCACTACTCAGGCAAGTCTGCTCTACACCCCAACGGACCCTCCCTCTGGCCTCACATCAATGGCACTGGCTTCTCCCAGACCTGGGGGCTTGGGGTGGGAGGGCTGGAAGAATTGGGCTCAGCTCCGTGTTCATTGTTCAGCCTTGTCTACTTTGGTCCTTGATAATTCATCCCTCCTGACCGACAGCTCTGGCATCTCCCTGCGCTGTTGGGAAGACACAGGGAGGACTCTGCACTCACCTTGGGGCCGTAGAAGGCTCCATCTCCTGGGTTTCGCTCCCAGGGCAGGCCAAAGTCTTGCAGACTCCTCTCCAGCTGCTATGGGGAGAACCAGCTCAGCATTAGTGGGGGTATCAGGGCGATGGGCTGTTGAATTGGCTGGTCAGCTACCCTGTGAAAGTAATTTCTAAACAAACTTCTATAGATAAACAGTAGAGAGTATCCTGACCGGTTGCATCATGGCCTTGTATCAAAAACAAAACAACACCCAGGAAAAGAAATGTACAGAAAGTGATGGATGCAGGGGAAGCCTTCCCCATCATTAAGTACATTTACACGAAGCATTTGACAAGAAAGCATCAAGGACCCCCAGCAACCAGACCATCTCCTTTCTCAGTGCTGCCAGGAAAGAGGTATAAGAACCTCAGGACCCATACAGGTTGTATATCAGTCTTCGTTTAGGTGTAGCTTTTCATAAATTCTACTGTATTTCTTTTCTTCCCCATAAACGCCTGTAGTAAAATGAATCTCAAGGTAGTATATGATGACATATATAGACTTTGATAAGAAATTTACTTTGATCTTTGAGCTAACCCCAATATCCCCCTATCCCCACCCCTCTAAAGCCTACCTTGCTGTGCAGTTTCTATCAGCACTGACCTTACAGGGGACTGGCTGAAAGAGCAGCACCCCACTGGCATAGGGGTGGGGGTGGAATAGGTCCTGATCAGACCCTGTAACGGCTCAGGCCCACATTACATTCTGCAGACTGCAACACCACCAAACAATGGATGGCTGCTTTTGAAAATTAAAGGCCTTACACCTGGCTCATCGCTCCAACCCAAGGGTAATCCTACTCTACCCAGTCCCTAGGTTAACTCTGACCCCAGCCTATCCCAAAATTAATCCAGCAATTCCCAGAGTTTTGTGTCACAGTCTTGAAGAGACACCAGACTGCTTGGAGGGAGAGAGAGTTTAAAAGAAGCGAGTGGCGGCAGTCGGCACATACTACGCACCACAGTCTTGAGGAGACATTGAATTACACATAATTAGGCATGTGGCAAGGACAATTAAAAAGAAATTAGGTTTAAGTGGAGCAGCCATCGTGGGAGTGGTTATTGTGTGAATGGGCTAGTGTCGGAGTGGGGAGTTGAACCGGAGGCTGTAGGTAGATTATATGTTTTTTCTCGTTATTTATTCTTTCTTTATTTCTTATTGCATATTTAGAGCAGTAGGGATGCCAAACACAATACTGGAATGCTCCTGTTGCGGGATGTGGGAAGGTAGGGAGCAAGTGGGGGCAGTCAGCATATATTATCCACCACAGTCCCTGATGACTGTACCTGCAAGAAGTGCATGAGCTGGAGCTGGATGAATTCTGGATCATTGGAGAGGCTGAGAGGTAGAAAGAGAGAATACAAAGGGAGGTAATTACTCCTAAGGTGCAGGACACTTGAGTAACTGATTGACCATCAGGAGGGGGAAAAGGGATAGGCAGCCAGTGCTAAGTACCCCGTAGCCATTCCTCTCAACAACAGGTCTACTGCTTTGGATACCATTGGAGAAAGACTTTGTGGAGGAAAGCAACAGCAGTCAGGTCTCTGGCACAGAGTCTGGCTCTGTCGCTCAGAAGGGAAGGTGGGGGGAAGAAGAGGCGAGCTGCAGTGATAGATGATTCGTTGATTAGGGAAGCAGAAAGGAGGTCCCGCAAACAAAAATGAGATTTCCGGATGGTTTGTTATCTCCCAGGTGCCAGGGTCTGGAACATCTCAGATAAAGTCTACAATATTCTTAAATGGGAGAATGAGCAGCTAGAGGCTGTGGTCCATGATGGTACCAATGCCATAGGTAGCAAGGGTTACGAGGTCTTGCAAAGTAAGTTCAGGGAGTTAGGTGCTACGTTAAAGGGCAGAACCTTTAGGGTTGTGATCCCAGGATTGCTAAACGCACCAGGTACTAGTGAGGCCAGAAGTAGGAAGATCATACAGTTCAACGCGTAGTTAAGGAGTTGGTGCAGGAGGGAGGATTTCAGATTTTTGGATCATTAGGGTCTCTTCTGGGGAGGTGGGATCTGTACAGTAGGGATGGTTTACACTAAACAGAATGGGGACTAATATCCTAACAGTTTCGTTAGTGCTGCACGGGGGAGAGGGTGGGTTTAAACTGGAGTTGCACGGAGTAGGGAACCAGAGCGCAAGAACAGATAGTGGAGTGGCCATGGAAAGGTGTTGCTCAGCCTACATACAAAGTCAGGATTCAAAAGGTCAAGCACAGTGGGACTAAAGTTCTGAGCTGTGTATATTTCAATCCAAGGTGTATTGTAGGAAAGTGGATGGCTTAGGGCATGGATCAACACGTGGAATTACATTGTAGCCATTAGTGAGACTTGGCTGCAGGAGAGGCAGAACTGGAACTCAATATGCTGCAGTTCCGTTGTTTGAGACGTAATAGAGCAGGAGGTGTTGAGGGGTGATATTAATATTCAAGGAAAATGTCACCACAGTGCTCAGTCAGGACAGACCAGTGACCTTTTCTAGTGAGGCTGTATGGGTAGAACTGAGGAATAAGAAAGGTACAATTACATTAATGGGCTAATATTATAGACCACCCAACAGTCCACAATATTTGGAGGAGCAAATTTGCAGATAAATTGCAGACTGTTGCAAGAAACAAGGTTGTGATAGTAGGTGATTTTAACTTTCCACATATTGACTGGGTCTCCCATACTATAAAAAGGCTGAACTGGAAAAAGTTTGTTAAATCTGTTAGGAAAGTTTCCTTAATCAGTACATAGGAGTCCCAACTAGAAAGAGAATGATACTAGATCTCCTATTAGGGAAAGGGACAAGGGTAGGTAACAGAAGTTTGTAAAGGGGAACACCGTATCTCGTCATCACAAGTTTCAAGATAATTATGGGAAGGGATAGGTCTGGTCCTTGGGCTGAGATAAATTGGAGGAAGGCCAAATTTGGTGATACCAGAAAGGACCTAGCAAATGTGGATTGGGACAGGTTATTTTCTGGCAAAGGTGTACTTGGTATGTGGGAGGTCTTCAAAAGTGAGAATTAAAGGCAAGGACAACAGTTTTAGGGAACCTTGGTTTTTGAGGTATATTGAGGCCTTGGTTAAGAAAAAGAAAGGTGCACAGCAGGTACAGGCAGGCAGAAACAAATGGGAGTACTTGAAAAGTATAAGAACGGCCAGCAACCACTTAAGGAGGAAATCAGGAAGGCTAAAGGGTTCCTCTAGAAGACAAGGTGAAGGAGAATCCTCCAGACTTCTACAAATATATTAAGAGCAAAAGGATAGCAAGGGACAAAATTGGTCCTCTGGAAGATCAGAGTGGTAACCTATGCATGGAGTCAAAAGAGATGAGGGAGATCTTAAATGGATTTTTTTTTTTTTTGCATCTGTATTTACTCGGAAAATGGACATAGAGTCGACAGATGTGAGGCAATGCAGCCACAAGGTCACGGACCCGATACAGATTACGGAGGAGCAGATTTGCTGTCTTTCGAGGCAAAATAGGTTGGATAAATCCCCAGGGCCTGACAAGGTGTTCCCATGCACCCTGTGGGAGACTAGTGCAGAAATTGCAGGGGCGCTAGCAGAGATATTTAAATCATCCTTAGTCACGGGTGAAGTGCTGGAGGATTGGAGGATAGTTAATGTTGTTCTGTTGTTTAAGAAAGGCTCTAAGAATAAGCCAGGAAATTATAGGCCAGTGAACCTGACATCAGCAGTAGTAAAGTTATTGGAAGGTATTCTAAGGGATCAAAAATATAAGTATTGGGATAGACAGGGGCTGCTTAGGCTTTGTGCATGGTAAATCTAATGAATTTTATAGTGTTTTTCAAGAAAGTTACCAGGAAAATTGATGAAGGCAAGGCGATGGATGTTGTCTATATAGACTTTAGCAAGGCCTTCAAGATGAGGTAGTAAATACGTTTTGACATTGGCTTCATGGAAGAAGCCAGACAGTGATTGGCTTCTGAATAGAGGCCTGCAGGGATCAGTGCTGGGTCAGGCTGACAATGTGGTAAATAAAATGGATCAATAAATTTATGGATGACACCAAGATTGACAGTGTAGTGGATAGCAAGGAAGACTATCAAAGCTTGCAGTGGGATCTGGACCAGCCAATGAAATGGGCTGAAAAATAGCAGATGGAACTTAATGCAGACAAGTGAGATGTTGCGCTTTGTGAGGACCAGTCAGCATTCTACCTGGCTGCATCACTGTCTGGTATGGGGGTGGGGTGGGGTAGCTACTGCAAGCTGCAGAGAGTTGTAAAATCAGTCAGATCCATTATGGGCACTAGCCTCTGTGGTATCCAGGACATATTCAAGGAGCAGTGCCTTAGAAAGGTGGTGTCCATCATTAAGAACATGCCCTCTTCTCATGGCTACCATCAGGTAGGAGGTACAGAAGCCTGAAGGCACACACTCAGTGATTCAGGAACAGCTGCTTCGCCTCTGCCACCCGATTTCTGAACGGACATTGAACACATGAACACTACCACACCACTTTTTTTAATTCCTATTTTATGCACTACTTAATTAACTGTTATATATTTTCTGTAACTCATAGTTTTTTTAAATCATGTATTGCATTGTACCGCTGCTGCAAAGTTAACAAATTACATGACATATGCCAGTGATATTAAACCTGATGCTAAACAGGGATCTGGCAATACAGATCTACAATTCCTAGAAAATAGCATCAAAAGTACAAAGATTAAGTTGTAAAGAAAGTTTTTGGCACATTAGCCTTCATAAATATCATTGTATTGAGTGAAGAAGTTGGGATGTTATGTTGAAATTGTATTAAGACAGTGAGGGTTAATTTTGTAGTATTGTGTGCAGTTTCAGTCACCTGCCTTCAAAAAAGATGTACACAAAAATTGAAATAGTGCAGAGAAAATTTACAAAGATGTTGCCGGTATTTCAGGACCTAAGTTACAAGGAGAGGTTGATAGTTAGGACGTTATTCTTTGAAGCATAAAAACATAGAAAACCTACAGCACAATACAGGCACTTCAGCCCACAAAGCTGTGTCGAACATGTTTTTAAACTTCAAAATTACCTAGGGTTACCCATAGCCCTCTGTTTTTCTGAGCTCCAGCCTGCAGAGAGACTGAGATAGTTTAGGGTTATGGGCAAAGAAGTGGCAAATGAAATACAATGTTGGAAAGTGTATGGTCATGCACTTTGGTGGAAGAAATAAACAGACAGACTATTATTTAAATGGGGAGAGAACTTAAAATGCAGAGATGCAAAGGGACTTCGGAGTTCTTGTGCGGGATACCATAAAGGTTAACCTCCTGAGTCAGTGGTGAAGAAGGCGAATGCAATGTTGGCATTCATTTCTACAGGTATAGAATATGAGCATTGATGTGATGTTGAGGCTCTGTAAGGCACTCGTGAGACCACAGTTGGAGTATTGTATGCAACTTTGCACTTTTTTTAGAAAGGATATACTGACATTGGAGAGGGTCCAGAGAAGATTTACAAGAATGATTCCAGGAATGAAAGGGTTACTGTATGAGGAACGTCTGACAGCTCTTGGGCTGTATTCCCTGGAGTTCAGGAGAATGAGGGGGGGGATCTCAGAAACATTCCAAATGTTAAAAGGTCCGAACAGATTAGATATGGCAAAGTTATTTCCCGTGGTAGGGGAGTCTAGGACAAGAGGGCACAACTTCAGGATTGAAGGACGTCCTTTTAGAACAGAGATGCAGAGAAATTACTTCAGTCAGAGAGTGGTAAATCTGTGGAATTTGTTGCCACAAGTGGCTGTGGAGGCCAAGTCATTGAATGCATTTAAGGTAGAGATAGATCGGTTGTTGATTAACCAGGACATCAAAGAGTATGGGGTGAAAGCAGGGGAGTGGGGATAACTGGAAGAATTGAGTCAGCCCATGATTGAATGGAGGAGCAGACTCAATGGGCCGAATGGCCTACTTCAGTTCCTATATCTTATGGTCTTATTGGATTCAACAGACAAACACCACTCCAGAGGACACAATCAAGGACAGTTCTGCAGGGGCAAGGTCACTTCAGGGGTGAAATGCCAGGGAGTTCTGCATTATCAGAAGGGCCACCTTTGAGTGAGTCTTTAGTTCCTCTCCTCAGGAGCAGCCATAGAGATTCCCACAGCCAAGGCCCGACAAAGAACTGCTGAATTCACCTGTGCTTTAACTTTATCACAAGACCAACAGCACAGACAGTCGTTGTTTACCTTACTGGTGGATGAAGTGTCTGTGTATATCATTTATACGAGCGAGTACACTTCTGTAAAAGTACTTCATTCACTGAAGTCCTGGTGAGAGAGGGCTGGAAGAAATGCTTTCTGACAGAAACCCAACACCGGCACTTCATCTCTATCACCCTGCCCTGACAGATCCAGGCATGGAGACATTCCCTACCCATACCTTCTCTGCCTGGTCCCAGATGGCGACGTCTCCCAGGAATTTCTCCGGCCGTGTTGACAGGTAGAGGCGGAAGCTGAAGCCAAAGACCTGGTAAACAGTCTGCAGGAAGTCCAGACAGCCCTTAATCTCCTCTTCTATCTGTGGGCGAGGGAACAGTGCAATGTGGTTACACCCCGAGGGGCAGCAGCCCAGATTCAGCTCCTCCACCGGGACAGTGTAATGGGATTACACCCCACCAGATTCAGATCCCCCAGGGGGACAGTGTAATGGGATTACACCCCACCAGGTTCAGCTCCCCCACAGGGACAGTGTAATGGGGTTACACCCCATCAGGTTCAGATCCCCACGGGGACAGTGTAATGGGATTACACCCCACCAGGTTCAGCTCCCCCACCGGGACGGTGTAATGGGATTACACCCCACCAGGTTCAGCTCCCCCACAGGGACAGTGTAATGGGGTTACACCCCATCAGGTTCAGATCCCCACAGGGACAGTGTAATGGGATTACACCCCACCAGGTTCAGCTCCCCCACCGGGACAGTGGAATGGGATTACACCCCACCAGGTTCAGCTCCCCCACTGGGATAGTGTAATGGGATTACACCCCACCAGGACAGTGTAATGGGGTTACACCCCACCAGGTTCAGATCCCCCACAGGGACAGTGAAATGGGGTTTCACCCCACCAGGTTCAGATCCTCTATGGGGACAGTCCAACGTAGTTATACCATGAGGTCCAGCAGCCTGGGTACAACTCCCCATGGAGACAGTTCAACATGGTTACATCCCAAGAGCTATCCCTAACTTCACCACCGCCCAACTCTTCAGCCAGTTCCCTCACAGGTATAACCCCTCCCACTATCGAGGAACATCTAGAAGAGCTGATGTCTCAGGAAGGTACATCCATCGATCAGGAACACTCCCCACCACCTGGGCCATGCCATCAGGCAGGAGGTACAGGAGCCTGAAGACTCACAGCTCATGGTTCAACAACTGCTCCTTCCCCACTGTCACATTACACATTCACAAAGGGGTCTGAAACAGCCGAACACAACCTTGCACTGAATACCTTTTCCTCTCTCTCAAGCCGCACTAATATTATTTTACTTTGTTGTTCCAGTTACATGTTAATTTAAAAATGAGAGAACATCTGCAGACGCTGAAGATCCAAGCACCACACACAAATGCTGGAGGAACTCAGCAAGCCAAGCAGCATCAATGGAAAAGAGTACAATCGACGTTTTGGGCCAAGATCTTCCAGCAGGACTGAATTAAAGAAAGAACCTGCTGAAGAGTCTCTGCCTGAAACTTCAACTGTTAAGTTTGTATTCATGTCTGTGATGTGCTGCTGCTATTAAAGAGTGATTTTCCCAGCACTTATGACAAGAACCCTGAACTCGATCATGAATCAAAATAGGCACAGCATTACAAGCCACTCAGCCTGATTCTAGATCTTCTGAAATCCTAACTTTGCACTCGTGCCCGACATCCTTTCAACGTTTTATTGGAGGTTTCATCTCCCTTTTGGAAAATCTCTGTTAAATCGACTTCTGCCCCATCAGGAAGTGCTTTGCAAATCCTAACCACATGTTGCATAATTAACCTGCTCCTGATGTGAGTTCTGGCTTCCGCACTGCTCTGAAATCTACTGTTACCGAGCTTGACTCAGCCCTCCCCACCGTCGAGCACATCTACATGGAAAGCAGTATTCATCATCACCGGCCCCCAGAACCCAGCACATCCTCTCCTTTCAGTGCTACCATCAGGAGGTGGCACAGGAGCTTCAGGGTCCACACTAACAGGTTCAAGAACAGCTATTACTCTTCAACCACCAGCCTCTTGAGCCAGAAGGGATAACTTCACTCACTCCAACACTGAACTGTTCCCACAATTTATGGACTCACTTACAATGACCCTCTATCTCACGTTCTCAATACATATTTATTTATTATCATTATGATCGTTTTCTCTTTTTATATTTGCACAATTATCTCTTGCACATTGGTTGTTTGTCCATGTTGTTGGGTGCAGTCTTTCATTGATTCTATTGTGTTCCTTTGTATTTACTGTGAATGCCCGCAAGAAAATGAAATGAAGGTTTATAAATGGTGATATCTATGTCCTTCGATAATAAATTTACTTTGAACTTTCAGACCAGAACAATGGAGCTGCTTCCTCACAACGCCAGCAACGAGGGTTCGATCGCAGCCATCGGCACTACCTGTGTGGAGCCTGCATGCTCTTTTCGTGACTGTCTGGGAGTGCTCCGGTTCCCGCCCACATCCCAGCAATGTGCATTGAGTGGGATAAATTTCCCCAGTGTGCAGGTCTGGGAATGAGGGTGAGGGAACGGAGAGGTGAGTGGGATAAATTTCCCCAGTGTGCAGGTCTGGGAATGAGGGTGAGGGAATGGAGAGGTGAGTGGGATAAATTTCCCCAGTGTGTAGGTCTGGGAATGAGGGTGATGGAATGGAGAGGTGAGTGGGATAAATTTCCCTCGTGTGTAGGTCTGGGAATGAGGGTGAGGGAATGGAGAGGTGAGTGGGATAAATTTCCCCAGTGTGTAGGTCTGGGAATGAGGGTGAGGGAATGGAGAGGTGAGTGGGATAAATTTCTCCGGTGTGTAGGGTTGGGAATGAGGGTGAGGGAATGGAGAGGTGAGTGGGATAAGTTTCCCCAGTGTGTAGGGTTGGGAATGAGGGTGAGGGAACCAGCAGATGAGTGGGATGAACTTCCCCTGTGTGTAGGCCTGGGGAACTAGTTTTCTAGTTTATTTGCAAGGAATATGATGATACAGAGTCACTAACAGCTACAAACTGGCAATGCAAGGATTTGGCAAGCCATTCTGATCATCAAGATTCAGATCTTCAGCAATCTAACCCATTAAACTTGACCAAAAAAAACCAAAGAGGTTCAGATGGAGGATCTGCTCATCTCCCTCCAACCTTCACTCCCAGCTAATGCCCCACCCCCCGTACCCCATCCATTATTTATTTATATACACATATTCTTTCTCTCTCTCTCCTTTTTCTCCCTCTGTCCCTCTCACTATACCCCTTGCCCATCCTCTGGGTTTTCCCCCCTCCCCCGTTTCTTTCTCCCTGGGCCTACTATCCCATGATTCGCTCATATCCCTTTTGCCAATCACCTGTCCAGCTCTTGGCTCCATCACTCCCCCTCCTGTCTTCTCCTACCATTTTGGATCTCCCCCTCCCCCTCCCAAATCTCTTACTAACTCTTCCTTCAGTTAGTCCTGACAAAGGGTCTCAGCCTGAAACGTCGACTGTACCTCTTCCTAGAGATGCTGCCTGGCCTGCTGCATTCACCAGCAACCTTGATGTGTGTTGCTTGAATTTCCAGCATCTGCAGAGTTCCTCATGTTCACTCCCCCACTACTCCTTTTGCCTCTCTGTATTTGTCTGCCACCATCCGCCTGCTAACCCTCCCTCCCCTCCCTTGCTGGCAAACCCGCCTGCCAGCTTTCACCCGTCCACTGTCCACCAATCACTGCGGGCTCCCATCTCACCACTGCCTGCCTTAGCCATCCCTCTTCTCAGTCCTGATCCAACATCTTGAACTGAAACGTCAAGATTCAAGATAGTTCATTGTCATTTCCTGTACACAAGTATAAAGGAGAACGAAATAATTTACTCTGGATCCGATACAGCCCAAAAAAAACCACAATAATAATAATACAATGAATATAAATACATAAGATAGTTATGTTGATTGTATGTCCATGGTGACCCTCGGCACAGGAGTGTCTGTACATACAGAGACTGACAGGAAATGATAAAGTAGTGGTGATTTGGGATGTGGAGGGGTGGGTTAGTGGGAGGAGGTGTTGATCAGCCTTGGGGAAAGCAATGGTTTTTGAGTCTGGTGGTCCTGGAGTGGATGGTTCGTAGCCTCCCCCCGATGGGAGTGGGACAAACAGTCTATGAGCAATGTGATGTTTCATGGCCCTTTTCCAGCACCTTTCCATACACATGTGCTTGATGGTGAGAAGGCTGGTGCTGGTGACGCGTTGGGCAGTTGTCACTACCTGCTGGGTTCCTTTCATCCATGCGGAGACTGCTTCGTCTAGTGTAACTTCAGAGTACAGCACCTCCACACCCTTGTGAATCCCTACCCCCTCATCTATGTCCCCGAAACCTTCTCTCTCACGTACTCATGAACCAACTCGTGCCCACACTAGAGGCAGCACCTCACTGGGAAGTGGAAAGAAACAGGAGCACCCCACCGCCACCCCATCACAAGGAGGACGTGCAAACTGCACACAGACAGTGCTAGAAGTCAGGATGGAAGCCAGGTCACACTAATTGCTCTGCAGTTACCAGTGGAGAATCAGAGGAAGATCCGTTACAGAAAAATCGAGGAACTTAGTGCCAGCAGGAGGTTTTGAATGGGAAAGATGTATTCCAGGGTTGATGTAACTGGTAGAAATAAGCTATGGCACTCAGTCACTGCTCTCCACTGGACGTTTGGCCGAGCGCCTCTCTCTGTGCTAAAGACATCTGCAACCACTTTAATTCCCTTCCCCATTCCCTCACTGACCTGTCTCTCCTCATGCACCCCTCCCCCCACCTCACACCTTCCACTGCCAGGACAGGCAGAACACAAACTAGAGGAACAGCATTCTGTATTCTACAGACTGACAACACCAACACGGAATTCCCCAGTTCCTCATAACCTGCACCCATCATCCATTCTGCTTCTTTTTCCTGCCGATCCATCCAGCTGCTCCTACCCAACTAAAGCCCAACACCCTCAACTCCTCCTACACCCACTCAGCACCCTACCCCTAAACCCACCCAACACCCTCAGCACCTCCTACACCCACCCACCACTCCTCCCCCCAAACCCACCCTAATACCCAGCAACCCTCCCCACTCCAACACCCCAGCTCCTCCCACCCCTACCCAGCAACCCTCCCCACCCCAATTCCTCCAACCACCGAGCATCCCTCCCCATCCACCCCACCCCCCTCAACTCTTCCTACACCCACCCAGAACCTCCTTCCTTCACCCATCCAGCACCCCTCCCCCTAAACCCACCATAACACCCTCAGCACCTCCTACCCCTACCCAGCAACCTTCCCCATTCTCAACACCCTCAGCACCTCCTACCCCTACCCAGCAACCCTCCCCACCCCAATTCCTCCTACCACCTAGCATCCCACCCCAACACTCTCAACTCTTCCTACACCCACCCAGAACCTCCTTCCTTTCTTCACCCATCCAGCACCCCTCCTCCCCAAACCCACCATAACACCCTCAGCACCTCCTACCCCTACCCAGCAACCCTCACCATCCCAACACCCTCAGCACCTCTTACACCCACTCAGCACCACCCCCAACACCATCAACTCCTCCAACAGCATCCCTCCCCAAACAATTCCACCCATTATCCCCCTTTTTCTTTCCCCCTCCACATTCTCTCTCTACCCATCATATATATATTATCATACATACACATATATATACACACACACACACAAACTTGCATGAGTCACTGGGTCCCCACTCCCCACATTCCCCCCCCCCACCCACCACTCGATTCCATGCTCCACTTTCCTCTCCTGTGACAGCCAATCATCTGCAGCCCTCTGTAGCCTCCACCGATCACCTGTCGGGCTCTGTCATTATTCCCACCCTCCACACCTGGATCCACCCATCACCTCCCAGCCTCTGTAGTTATTCCCACCCTCCACACCTGGATCCACCCATCACTTCCCAGGCTCTGTCACTATTCCCACCCTCCACACCCTAATCCACCCATCACCTCCCAGCCTCTGTAGCTATTCCCACCTACTCTCCTCGAGCTGCCTATCATCCCTCCTCAGTTGGATCCACCTACGGCCTGGCAGATCTTTCCCCTCCTTGCAGGTGAAGGGTCTCGGCCAGAATTGTTGACTGTCCACCCACCTCCCCTGATGCTGACCGGCCCACAGAGCTCTGGCGCCTGTTTAGTTTTCTAGGTGTATATTTGAGCAACTGCAGAATCCACTGTGCTTCTGGTAGATCTCATCGTCTGAGGTGCTGTGGGTCACGCTGAACCTGCGACAGATGCCTTTCAAATGCAACTGAGGTTCGTTCCATTTCCCTGTGTGTGTGGATTACGGGACAGTCAGGAGTCGGCCCACTGCAGGATCTCTCTCATCCTGCCAAAAGCGTCTGTCCCAAACCTTTCCCATGCCCCACACCCTCAGGCCCTCACTGGATGATGAGTCACACATGCACACACCCTCATTGACTGTCGCCCTGTTGTGTGGGTGAGGGGCAGAATCGGAGAGGAGCTGGTGAGAATAAAATAAGATCAGAGTAAACAGTGGTTGACAGCATAGTCTGGATGGGCTGAAGGGCTTGTTTGCCCACAGGAACAGAGCAGGACCCCAGTGCTCACCTGCTCCAGGGTACAGAAGATGTGGGCGTCATCCTGCTGGAAGCGGCGGGCACGCACCAGACCCGAGAGAGCCCCTGAAAACTCGTTCCTGTGCAGGACCCCAAAGTCGGCCAGTCGCAGCGGGAGCTCACGCCAGGAGCGGGGGCGGTGGTTATACATCAGGCTGGGGAGAGGAAGGTCCATCGTCACATCCAATGCATGAACCGGTGAATCACCAACACACAGCAGACTATTCGGCATCCCTCTCCCCTGAACACTCAATCGAGCAGTTGGGATAGATTTGCACACTGGAAGGTGAGAGCAGGGCATTTCTCCCAACTCTCTGTAGCACCAACCCCCCACCCCCACCCCCACCATGCCTCAGCAAACGCGGGACTGGCTGGGAGCAGTGAGCAGAACCCTCACCCCTCGCGCCTCAGCAAACACGACACTGGCTGGGGGTACTGAACAGACTGTAGAGGAGTGAAACAGCGAGTAGTCCTGGTAATCTTGTTCACAAAGTTTTGACAGGCTGTGCGAGATGAGGCTTTTTTGTTTGAAGTCAAGAAGGATAAGAAGTGACTTGATATATGATAAAGAGGCACAGATCAAATGGATAACCAGAAACTTTTTCCCAGGGCGGAAATGGCCAATATGAGGGAACGTATTTTAAGGTGATATTGGGGGTTGGTGAGGAGGAGTAGGTGTATCAGAGTTAGCTTTTCTACAGTGAGTGATGGGTGCATGAACGGTGGTTGGAGGGAGATACAAGAGGGATATTACACAGAGAGATAGGCACACGAATGAAAGAAAAGTGGAGAAGTGGAGGTTATGTGGGAGGGAATGGTTAGATTGGTCCCAGAGTAGGTTAAAAGGTTGGCACAACATTGTGAGCTAAAGGGCCTGAACTGTTCTATGTTCTCACTGAAGATCAGTGAGTAGCTAAATCAAATGGGAAGGAAGGCAGACAACCAGGGGCTGACAATTAAAAATGAAGTATCACCATTACAACTGTATAGAGCTGTAGCTGACAGTGATCTTAATGATCTTTTAGCCCATTCATTACTAATCTGGGTGAGCTGGAAATGAAGAAAGTGCAGGCTGGCACCCTGCCTGCCTTTCGTTCATCCCTTCTCCCTGAATTTGCAAACCTGTTTTGGTTCTGGCAAGAGCACGTCTGGAGTTCTGTGCACAGTTCTGATTCCTTTTCAGCAAATGACATAACAGCACTGGAGACGATGCTGAAAGGATTCTCTGGGCTTATTCCAGGATGGAGAGGATTAGATTCGTTGAGTCATACAGCCTGGAAAGCAGCCCTTTGGCCCAAAGCATTCATGCTGACCAAGATGCCTATCTAAACTAATCCAATTTGAAAGCATTTGACCCATACCTCTCTGAACCTTTCCTAACCCTGTGCTTGTCCAAGTCTCTTTTAATATACTGTACTCAACCTATTAGAGATGTCCAATGACAAGCGGTCCAAAGAATTAGATCAGGATTCTCTGGAGTTTAGAATAAGCAACCAATCTGATTGAAACAGGCAGAATCATTGAGGCACTGAGATAATCCTGAGATATTGGGGAGAATCCCGGACAAGGGAACATAGCTACAGGATAAAGGAGGCGGTCACTTAGAGCTGGGGTGCAGAGCAACGTCACAGAAGAATCTCTGCCAGGGGGAAGGTTAAACAGGAGGCAGAGCAACACAGACAAAAAAAATGAGTCCTTATGAAGGTCCTCAGCCCGAAACATCGACTGTTTATTCCCCTCCAGCATTTTGTGCATGTTGCTCTGGATTCCAGGGTCTGCAGAATCTCTTATTTATCAAGAGAAAAAAAAATGTTTTTGAAAGTTCTGAAAATTCAGCGTCAATGGGGAACAGCAGAGCAGAAATGATGCCGGGGCAGATCCACCATAATTATTACTGATTGGTAGGATAGGATTGAGAGATTGAAAGGCCTATTTCCGTTCCTTTCTGACCTAATTTGTTTTGTTTAATGTGCACAGTGAAACAATATTACAAAAAATAAGAGACATCTTGGGAATCAAAGTTGGCGATGAAAACATCAATAATTTCAGATATGCGGACGATACTGTGTTAATTGCAAGTACGGAGGAAGAACTACAAAACTTAATTGATATAGTTGTTGAAGAAAGTGCAAAAATGGGTCTATCTATCAATTGCGAAAAGACAGAATGTATGGTGATATCCAAAAAGGAGAATCCTATCTGCAGGCTGAGAATAAACAGGAAAGACATAAAACAAGTACAGAACTTTTGCTACTTAGGAAGCTGGGTGACATCAGATGGCAGGTGCGACATGGACATCAAAAGAAGAATAGGGATGGCTAAAGAGACCTTTACATTAATGAAGAGTATACTGACCAACACTAAACTAGGCATGACAACCCACCTCAGAGCACTGAAATGTTATGTTTATCCAGTTATGTTATATGGCTCAGAATGCTGGACAATATCTAGTAACATGAGGAAACGAATTGAAGCAGCAGAGACGTGGTTTTTGAGGAGGATGCAAAGAATATCACGGACAAAACCAATATCTAATGAGGATGTCATGAACAGAGCAAGCACAAAAAGAGAAATAATGTATGAGATCATGAAAAGGCAACGTAACTTCATTGGACATGTGATTAGGAAAGAGGAGTTAAAATGCACTGTAACTATGGGAACGACTGAAGGGAAGAAAGCAAGAGGAAGACAAAAACAAATGATGATGGAGACAACAGCCAGAGAACTGGAAATGAATACCAATGAATTGATTCACTTGACCCGAAACAGGAGTGTGTGGGCCGTGGCAGTCAAAGCTCAAACTGGGCACGGCACCAGATGATGATGCTGATGATCTGACCTAATCTATTTCAATAATGCCTAGATTGAACCCAACTGTCAGACAGCTTTTCACCACCACTACCCTTGCCCACAAGTATAAACCTGTAGCTCATTTCCCTCTACTGCCTCTCCAAGGCCTCCTCGTCCCTTCTTGGTCAGATTTCAGACCTGTAATCCCTTTACACTGACAGCAGAGTGACCAGTCCAAACAGACTGAGCATCAAAAGGGAGATCTAATGGCAGTTGTCCAAAACCCCTGTCAAGAGAGAGAAGTATTTAGGAAGCTACAGTGAGTGGTTTAGAGAGGACATCCTGGCGAGCATTGCCAGAGTTGGGCGAGATGAATGGGTGGAGTGTAGAGATCTCCGAAGGCTAGCAGTGTTTATTGGAACAGGCAAGGGAGATGTTCAGAAATAAGTTCAACAAGCTGGCAATAAACTGCCAGTGGACCAAACCCAAAGCAGGTTTGTAAATGCAAGGAGAAGGGATGAACGAAAGACAGGCAGGGTGCCAGCTTGCCTTTTCTTCATTGGCAACTCACCCACATTAGTAATGAATGGGCTAAAAGATCATTAGAATCACCATCAGCTGCCTTTACAGGCTGTGAAAAGGGACGCACTTAGAGCTCAAAAGAACTTTGCACTATTTCAGGGAATAATAAAGGATTTGACAGCTAAAGAACTAATTCCTCCTTAGCGTAATTAAAGATGGAACGCAACAACAGCAGGAGCCAAAATTCTCCAGTGAACTCCCACACTGATTAAACTGATACTGGGCAGATTATCAAACCCAGGGAGAACACACAATCTTGTTTGAAAATATTCACTGTGACCTTTTGTGTCTTCTGACAGGACAAACAAAGTCTTGGCTTACATCACATCCACAAGATGGCTCTTACACGAGACCGTCACGCCCACATTACTGTACACGTCACTACTCAGGATAAAAGCTTGAGATCCTCATTCAGAAAGTGAGAGAAAACAGGAGAGGCAGTGAGTAAGGACAGCAAAGGAGAGAGGGTAACAAGGCACCAAGCCACAGTAACTGCCTTTGCCACATCTATTACACTCACCAGTGCCCGGGACAGTTCATAGGCTTCAGAGCGTATGACTCATTCTCCAGCTTGAAGGAGAACATGTTCTCGCTGTAATGATCCCAATGGCCTGAGCGCTCCCATAATCTTTTGTTGTACACATTGGGAGTCACCACCTCCACAAAGCCTCGCTTCCGATACTCCTTCTGAAACAGCAGCAAGAGCAGACTCAGGAACACAGCCATCTTAAACACAGTGCCTCACAAACAGAGTGAAGTGCCCCCACCACCGTCACACACACCCAGACAGCACATATGAGGTAGAATGCAGTTCCCTCTACACTGTCTCACATTCCCAGAGAGAGTGAGAGTGAGATAGAGTGAAGTTCCCTTACACTGTCTCACACTCCTAGAGAGAGTATGTGTGAGGTAGAGTGGTTCCCTCTACGCTGTCTCATACTCCTAGAGAGAGTAGAGTGGAGTTCCCTTTACACTGTCTCACACTCCCAGAGAGAGTATGTGCAAGGTTCAAAGAGTAAAATACCCTATGTCATCCCACCACACACTCGAGAGATAGCTCATCTAAGTTATAAAGTAAAGTACCACAACACCACAATTCACACATTTCCAGGCAAGGATAACATGAGTCAGGTACTGAGTTATGTCCCTACTGTAATGTAAATCAAGGCACACACATCTCTACTCACAAGGTACAAGCAGACAATGCTGGGATTGAAGAGTATCAGAGAGACAGTACTGTTTTACTGGAGGTGTTACGTTGCTTTCAATGGAGTTAATTGAAAACAAAAAAAAACACAAAACAATTGGGACTGTGAGCAAAAGAAAAAGCAAAAGGAATTACAGTATGCATAAAGTAAACCACTCAGTAACAATATAGAAGTCAGGTACAGAGTGAAGCTCCCTCCATACTGTCCCATCACACACTCCCGGGGTCAGACACTGAGTAATGCCCCCTCCACACCATCCCATCGCATATTCCTGGGGTCAGACACAGAGTGATGCTCCCACTACACCATCCCATCACACACTTCCAGGGTCAGTCACAGAGTGAAGATCTCTCTACACCAGGGGCTTCCAAACTTCTTTATGCCACGGAACCTTAACATTAACCAAGGGGTTCATGGACCTCAGGTTGGGAACCCCTGCTTCACACCATCCCGTCACATTTTCCTGGTGTCAGACAAAGAGAGAAGCTCCCTCTACATCATCCCATCACACACTCCTGGGATCAGAGAGTGAAGCTCTCTCTATGCTGTACTGTCACACACTCCCAATTTAGTGGCTACCGGGTTAGATGACCCTCTACGGAGTGCTGGGCAGATGAAGTAAGCATGTAAGCTTTCTGTGGAGGAAGCAGATGAACGTTCTCGCCTCGTGGCAGACCCTGAGGCCCTGCTGCATTCTGCGTTGGTGAACACTGATGTCAGACATACAGTACCTTGAGGAAGTCAGTGAGAGTGTTGTAGATGTGGGCTCCCTTGGGGAGAAAGAAACAGCTGCCAGGACTCAGCTCGTGGAAGAAAAACAATTCTTGCTCCTGTCAAGAAAACAGCACACTCAGCAACAGCTCAGGAGCAGCATGTTACTAACAGCTCAGCCCATCGCAAGCTCTTACCCCCTTCACCCACAGATGTTAGCCAGTGTACACCCTACTCATTCTGCTTCCCCAGTATACAATATCGACCCAATGAGAGATCATCATAAGTCAAAGGAACAGAATTAATCTGCTCTGCAATTTGATCATGGTTATTACCCATCTCAATCCCATTCTCCTGCCTTCTCTATGAAACCTTCGACACACTGACAACAAACTCATCATATCCTTCATCCAAACTAATGGAAAAAGCTGCCCCAACACCAAACCCTGCAGAACACCACTAGTCACCAGCAGCCAACCAGAAAAGGCTCCATTCATTCCCATTCTTTGCCTTCTGCCAGTCAATCTTATATGTCCTGTAATACCATGGGCTTTGTCAAGGCCTTCTGAACATCCAAATAAACAACATCCACTGACTCCCTTTTACCAATACTCCCTGTTATTTCCTCAAAGAATTCCAACAGAATTCCCAGGCAAGATTTCACCTGAAAGAAACCGTGTTGACTTTGATCTATCTTATCAGGTGCCTCCAAGTACCCTGAAACATCATCCTTAACAATTCACTCCAACATCTTCCCAACCACTGAAGTCAGGCTAAACAGCCTATAATTTCCGTTCTTCTGCCCACCGCCCTTCTTAAAGAGTGGAGTGACATTTGCAATTTTCCAGACCTCCAGAACCACTCCAAAATCAACAGATCATTACTAATGTCTCCACAGATCTCTTCAGCTACTCTCTGGAGTGCAGTAGCCCATTACCCTGCAGAACACACTGAACCGCAGATATTACCCTGCAGAACACGCTGAACTGGAGATATTACCCTGCAGAACACACTGAACTGGAGATATTACCCTGCAGAACACACTGAACTGGAGATAGTACCCTGCAGAACACGCTGAACTGGAGATAGTACCCTGCAGAACACGCTGAACTGGAGATATTACCCTGCAGAACACACTGAACTGGAGATATTACCCTGCAGAACACGCTGAACTGGAGATATTACCCTGCAGAACACGCTGAACTGGAGATATTACCCTGCAGAACACACTGAACTGGAGATATTATCCTGTAGAACACATTGACCCCGAGATATTACCCTGTAGAACAAATGACGTTCTTCCTTTGTATAAACTTATATGTTTCAGTGAACATTACACAGGTATTCTAATCAATATTTTCCTGTTTTTAAGACTTTGCTGTATGGAGATTAATGACCGACCACACAAGTGTGAATGAAGTTGACACTCTAAATCTAAAGTATAAAGTATAAATCGCTCCTGCATATCCTGATTAAACTTTAGGCAAACACTGAAATTATTATAGAACCCTGCTTTCTTGATGTTGGGATGTTCCAAATCTCTGAACAGTGAAGGAAATGTCGTCAATATTTGGTCACAGTTGTTGAGGAAGATGTGATGGCCAATTTGCTACTACACCAGGTAAACTGTAACAAACAGCAACCTCTGTACTACTGCAGCCCAATTTATGGAACTCCACCCTGGCAGAACTTACAATCACTTTCCAAATATTTGTACCGAGAACAAAATTAGCTCTTTGGGGAATTTATGCAAAGAAGCAAGTGATAATTTATCAAGACAAAAAAAATGTTCAAGCTGCATTTTTTAATGCCGAGCAGGTTATCTAACTGTGCATCAGACATTACACGTGGTACAGCCCCTTTTTGTGGAGTACAACCACACCCCAAAAATAAGAAGCTTGCCTCTTAAATAGACAATTTCACTGTTGTGTTAAGGTGGAGCACTGTCCAGGATATTGACAATACCCTGACTAACACTTGTTAACATCTAGGAGAACACTTTCTCACAATCTCCCCCACCCCCAACATTACCATGGATAATGCACTCTCATTATCTCCCCCTGACATTACCATGGGTAATACTCTCACCATCTTCCCCCCCTGACATTACCATGGATAATACTTACTCAAAACCTTCCCCCACCCCCGATGTTACCATGAATAATGCTCTCTTCATTATCTCCCCTGACATAATGCTCTCTCACAGTCTCTCTCCCCCCCCCCATTACCATGGATAATGCTCTCATGATCTCCCCCACCCCCAACATTATCATGGTTAATGCTCTGTCACAATCTTCCCCCCCAACATTCCCATGGATAATGCTCTCTCATGATCTACCCCGAACATGACCATGGATAATGCTCTCTCATTATCTCCCCCGACATAATGCTCTCTCTCAGTCTTCCACCCCTGACGTTACCATGGATAATACTTTCTCAAAATTTCCCGCCCCCTGACATTACCATGGATAATGCTCTCTCACAATATTCCTTCCTTGACATTCCCATGGATAATGCTCTCTCACAATTCCCCACCCCCAACATTACCATGGATAACAGTCTCTCACAATCTCCTCCCGATGTTACCATGGATAATGGTCTCTCATAACCTTCCCCATCCCCGACATTATCATGCATAATGGTCTCTCACAATCTCCCCCCCCCGACATTATCATGCATAATGGTCTCTCACAATCTCCCCCCCCCCGACATTATCATGGATAATACTCTCTCAAAATCTCTCCCCTCCCCCTTATGTTACCCTGGATAATGCTGCCTTACAATCTCCTCCCTTGACGTTACCATGGATAATACTCTCTTACACTTAGACCCTTCAGCTGTTGGGGTTGTCTGTTCTACCCTAGTATGATTCCTCAAACTCTATATAAAAGTGTTACGTTTTGCAACCCCAAAACATGAAAAATAATTGAAAGGAAAAGAAGGGAGGCAGGATGCAGGCCCAACTTTGTTTTTACTTTAAGTGAGGCGCATATGTATGACATGGCAGCACAATGGTGCCATTCATGTTCTATTATGTAGATGCCATAATGAATTATTTAACCAAAGAATGCCTAACCAATTAATATCTTTACAATACAACTCAAATACTACTGAAATATTAAATACACAACAAAAACCACAGTCCCTACTTCTGTCATCATATAGTTCCCGACTCCTCACCTGCTCAAACCATTCTGAATAACAATCAGTTCCTCGGCCTCAGCCAGTTGCATAGCATGCATGCGGTTCAGTGCCGTTGCTCTGTGGGGCATGGTTAAGTGCTCTCCACCTCGTTGATCACAGTGCCCTTCCCTACCTTTCCAATTTTCCGATGATCCCGATTCCTTGCTTCTTCCTGCAACCGGTCCCATTCGATCAGAGCCTTGTTTTCCGGGAAGGATATGCCGTGGATCCTGTGCAGAGGCTCCATGTGGGGTTTCCCATCCCAGTGCACAGTCCCACTCTGTGGTAACAGCAGAGCAGAAACACAGACAGACCAATAGTATCAAACACACTCACTGTGCTCCTGCTCCAGTCAAACGTCCATCTCCTCATCTTTTCTCCAAACCCTCACTACAACCACAACTCACTGATCGCCATCATACTTGTGTTCCTGACTGGCTTTTCCAAACTAACCTTGGCCTCACCTCCCCTCAGAGTTTACTCCCCACCACCCACATCCACCCCTCTAGAGAGAGAGGGTGACCCAGAAATCCTGACTGAATCAACCAGTGACTGACAGTAGGCTCTCCCTGATTGGGAGAATCTTCGCTGTGTGGCACACTGTGAATCAACTCTGGTCCACAGAAATCACCCCTGCTGAGCCGCAGTTGGGGGAAGAGATTCTCAATTCGCCCTCTGCCTCATCAGTAAGGGAACACCTCATGATGTCAGCAGAGGATAAAGTTCACCTGCATCATTCCATCACACACTCCTGGGGTCAGACACCGGATGAAAAGCCCTGCACACCATCCCATCACACACTCCCGGAATCAGACACAGAGTAAAGCTCCCACACTGTCCCATACACACTCCCATGATCAGACCCAGACTGAATCTTCCTCTGCAACATCGCACCCCATACTCCTGGGGTCAGACTCAAGAGTGAAGCTCCCCCTGCACTGTCCCATCACAAACTCCCAGGGTCAGACACAGCATGAAGCTCCCTCCACACTGTCCCACCAGACACTCCCTCACTCTACACTGCCCCGTCACACACTACTGGGATCAGATAGAGTGTGAAGCTCCCTGTGCCCTGTTAATCAGGCTGCAGTGGACTATCAGTACAGAGAATGGTACCTTCTCAATACGGAAAGCTTTGATCTGGCCAGTGTGCCTTATGTGTGGTCCTCGACACAAATCAACCAGCGACCCACACCTGAAACGAAACAAATGAGAACAATTTTAATACGCTCTCAGTGACGATGCCCCTTGAGACCCACCCAGTAATGCCATCTGCAGAGCAGGGCTGTGACACCAGGAGTGCACATTTCCAGCAGCACTCAGGAAGCTCGGGGATGTCCGGGAAAGGTGAAAAGTGACACCTCTCCAACACCGGACCCCTTGCCTATCGCTGCCACCATTACTGATTTTCAGCTGCTGCCCGCGTACCACTGGCAGCACCTTCAACACACGTACTTCACTTCAAAGGGCAGGGCCACATGTGCAGAACTCCCTGCCTGAAGGTTTGTCTAACAACACACAGACTCACACAGAAATATTACCCAGTACAATGCACGGAATTTTACCCTCTATAACACACACACACAGATACTACCATGTACAATAGACACAGTACTTCTCCGTGGACTGTCACCTTGTCGTGGTGGAGAAGCTTGTGTGGTCCTGTGATCCCGAGAGCGATGCCGTCTGGAGCTGTGCTCCTGGTAGGGTCACCCATGGCGGTAAGGTCGAGGGCGAGGTCCCTGACAAAGAACAATCCAACCAAGACCTCAACGGTGGAACAGGTGGACGAAGTTACTTCGAACTCAACAGCTGTGAAGGCGGATGAAGGATGCAACAAATCCATCAGCTCCAATCGTCATGGTTTCCATGCCACTGGAATCAGTTGGTTGACTTGTGAAGTATCGTGTGCTTTTTGGAGTGTAACATCAAGTACACGTTAAACAAATACACACACAGGCGTCTTCGCTCTGTGGGCCACTTCTTCAGAACGAAGACCATCATCCTCCACCTCGAGGGATAGCCACGACCACAAGGAGACACAGTATTACCGTATGTAACACGCACATACAAACATCCCACCCTAAGTATATATTTCAGTTGCTCCAATGCCTCTGAAAATTAAGCCCTCTGGAAGAGCACCATCACAAAGTCATACTGTATGGAAAGAGGCCATTCAGCCCATCCAGTCCATGCCAACTCAGATGCCCATGTAAACCGGTCCCATTTTGCCTACCTTTGGTCTATAATCCCTCAAAGATTAATCTAATGGAACACAAAACACTAACAGCATAGAAGACTGAGTGTGTGGGGGGAAAACCAGGAAGTCCAAGTAGGACAAACTTGATCTGGTGTCGCTTCTACCACAGCTGTGTGATACTAATGCACACTGAACCACACTGTGATCACAGGAAAATAGCAGCAGAGCTACAATGTGGTTATGTTGCTGGCCTGTGATCCAGATGTCTGGTCTATTGATCTGAACACTGCAGATTCAGGCACAGCAGCTGAGGAATTTAATCTAGTTGATTAAATAAACACGCATTTTAGCAAGGACGTCAGTGAGCACACAAGTGCTGGGTTATTACAGAAACTGGTTCAGTTCGAGTTCCTCAGGGACGGAAATAACACCGAGCCTGGCCTGCATTTGACTCCTGACCCAATAATGTGGCCGGCCTTTAACTACTTCCTGAAGTAGTCCAACAATCTGTCAGTTATCTCAGGGAGGGGAAAGCAAACACCGGTCTGGTCAGCAGTCTCCACATCCTGGGAATGAGTGAGAGAGAGAGAGAGCGAGCATGAGAGCGAGAGAAAGAGAGTGAGGGAGAAAGAGAGAGAATAGGCACGTGCCCCCTCAAGCTTCATCGCCATTCAAGAGACGGCATCTAATTGCCCAAAGCAATGGGAGGTCTTTGGTTTTACTGATTACAGAATTGCCTCTATTGATCCATTCAAGCTTGGAATCAGTGGTTGTGATTGCACACCTCCCTGTGGATGAGGATTCCAAACATGCTCAACATTCCAGCTGAAAAATTCCTCCTTGCCTCAGGCCCAACTGGGCAGCCTCTTACCAGAGACTCTGGCCCTAGATCCAGACTCTGCAGCCAAGAGAAATATCCTCTCCCACCTCTCCGTTCAAGGAATTCCATGCATTACAATGAAATCACTTTCCCTGGGCTTACTCCACAGAGAACAATCCCCTCATCTCAAAAATTACCCAGTGATGAGTTCACCCGATAAGATGATTTCTGCTTCTGTTGTGAGGCGGAGGAGGGCAGATGATAGTTCCACCTCGACACAGAGTAGCATCTGCAGCCGAGAAGGTGCAGTTGCATACACAAAATGCTGAGTTCCTCCAGCATTTTGTGCATGCTGCTCAGATTTCCAGCATCTGCAAATTTTCTCTTGTAGGTGCAGTTCCATTCTCCATTCCAGGGTCAGGAATTCAGCTGTCAACACAGCTTGCTGGGGCCACCTGGTGGCAGCAACCTGAACCTGCACTACACCATCCAAGGGCAGAGTCAGTCACATAACAGAAAAAGGCTCTTCGGCCCAACTCATCCATGTTGACCAAGGTTCTGTTCCCCCTCCCCCCCCCACTCCTTGCCCTACTCCATACTATAGATAGATAGAGTATATATATATATATATATATATATGTGTGCGTGTATGTATATATATATATACACACACACACACATACATACACACACACACACACACACACACTCGGTGGGTGCCTGAAATGCGTTGCCTGGGGTGCTTTTAGGAGGCACTTAGATAGGCACACGCGGAGCTAAAGATGGTGTGGCACTCGGTAATCGTTACTCCGATTCTCAAGTTGGAGAACTCGAAGCAAACAGCAACACTTCAGACTGACTGTAACATCGAAATAACGACCATTGTCTCCCGTCACTGCAGAAGGAGCAACATCAGTTTCTCCCTTGTGAGTAAGAGCCAGAGCCTATGGGATGTCGAAAATGTGGCAGTGAAGAGTTAGTTTTTGATGTACTGTAGACCATGGTCTCTCTCTGGGGGTTTTGCTTTTGCTTACATGGTGGGTGGTGGGAATGCTGATGCTTAATGAATGAGTGGGGAGAGGGGGGAGGGTTGATGGTACTTGCTGCAGCTTGTGTATGGGGGCGGGGGCTCTCAGGTTCTTGTGTCTTTTTTCTCTCTTTCAGTCCTTGGGTTTTTTTTCTGTTTCAGGGACGTCAGTGGAGGGGAAGAATTTCAGGTTGCATACTGTATAGATTCTGATATTAAATGCAACTATTAAATGTGAGGAAAATGGAAGGTTAGAGACATGTCAGCAGAAGAGATTAGTTTAATTACTAATTTAATTGGTTCTGCACACCATTGTGGGCCAAAGGACTTGTTCCTAAGACATGGATAACTTACACCAGGCACCTTGAGGCATCAGGACCCTATTGACAGTAACTATGCATAACAGTTTGGTACCACAACTGCAAGAAGCATGTGACTGCAAGAAGCTTCACAGTTGTGAACACAGCTCAGCACATCACAAAAAACCAGCTTCCCCTCCGTGCGTTCTGTCTACACGTCTGGATGCCTCAGTAAAATAACCAGCAAAATCAAGGACCCCACCCATCCCAGAAATTCTCTCTTCTCCCCTCTCCCATTGGACAAAAGCCTGAAAGCACATACCACCAGGCTCAAAGACAGATTTTTCCTCACTTATTACTCTTGAACGGACCTCCTGTACAATAAGATGGACTCTTGGCCTCACAATCTTCCTCGTTATGATCTTGCATGTTATCGTTAACCTGCACTTTCTCTGTAGCTTTATTTTGCATTGTTATTGTTTTTTTTTGCCTTATTTTACCTCAAGGGTGGCAGGGTGAGATACGTCTCTACCTAAGGAGGTGTAAGGCACTTTGTCCCTCCATTAGCCTGCAGGTCACCCTTGGGCAAGGTGTGTCATGAATAGACCATGATCGTTCATGTCATATGACACAGCACATAATGATGGTTCTATCTCAATGCACTAGGTAATGATTTAATCTGCATAAACAGAATACAAGCTTTTCTCTGTACCTCTATATATAACAATAATAAAGCAGTACTGAGACAAGGAAACCAACATCAATGTGTTCTCCCAGGCCAACATCCACAGCACTGGTTCCAGTAATAAGAATATTGGTTGTCCTAGTCAGGTTACTAATATTATTAACAGAACATAGACTAATTTAACTAGTAGCAAGGATGAGGTGGTGGCATTGAGGCATTTGAGTACGGTAGTTAATTCAGACCCTCAGCAAAAGTGTAATGATATTATTGTCAGTGATCCTAATAAGAATTTTAAGAGTGTTTTATGTGATAAGGGTTTGAGTGCTTTTAACCTTAGGGACTTTCCATTGTCTGCATGTTGCTTGGATTCCGAATAGCAGACTCACAAAGCAGGTACTCATCTCCAAAAGTACAAGGAGCATTTGATGTCTCTGGACCCGTACTCGATGGAGTTGAGAACGATGGGGGAGTCTGGGGGGAGGTGGGGGGTGTTCACTGAATCCTACCAGATACTCAATGAGTTAAATGACCCAATTTTGCTCCTATGTCTTATATAATTCCAAAAAGAGACTGAGAAGGATTCAAAGATGGGCCTAACTGAATGGTGGCCGATTAGGAAAAGGGGAGGTGCAACGAGACCTGGGTGTCATTATACACCAGTCATTGAAAGTGGGCATGCAGGTGGGACTTCCGGGTCATCAAGGGAATGGCGGCGTAAGGAAAAGGTCTCTCGACAAAAAAGAAGGTAAACTGCCCCATAATTGAATTTAGACAAATACTTAATATTGCATAACTATATTAATAAAGGGGGCAAGGATGATGTCTAAGAACAATATTAAAAAGTCCGCTCCGAAGGCTGATAAACATAAAGAGACGCAGCAAGGTGACGGGCCTAGTTCCCCTACGGCAAGCCAGGACGGAGATAATGAGGGGGAATCGGTGACTCTGTCCTTGATTCTCGGAGAGATTCGCGAGTTCCGACAAGATAACAGCAAACAGCTGGAAGATTTTAAAGGAGAAATAGTAAAAACTAACTCGCGGATAGATGAAGCCGAAGCGAGGACTGTTGGAATTGAAGAGAAGCTACAAAATGCAGAGGAGGTGATAGCAGAAATGCTGAAGCTGCAAGACCAGCTCCAGTGGAAACTAATAGATCAAGAAGGCCGCTCGAGAAGGGAAAATGTGAGGATTTACGGAGTTCCCGAAGGAACTGAAGGTAAACCCGGATTGATGATTCCCTTCGTGGAGAAGCTACTTAGACAGAACCTTGATATACCGGCCGCAAAAGACCTACAGATAGAAAGAGCTCACCGCGCGTTGGCACCACAGCCTCCAGCAGGCGCCCAGCCCAGATCGATTCTGGTCAGATTTCTCAGTTACAGAACGAAGGAAGAAGTGCTTAAAAGGGCATGGCAAAAGAAAGGTTTCATGTGGAACAACTGTAAAATCAGTTTAGACCACGACTACGCACCGGGGATTCTTGCCAGACAGAAGGAATATACGGAAACACGGAGAGTTCTGAAGGAAAACAACATCAGATTCTAGACCCTGTATCCAGCTCGGCTGAGAGTCTTTTACGACGAAGGGACAAAATCTTACGCTACGGTGGAGGAGGCAACATTGGACCTGGCGGACCGGGGACTACCTATTAAAGTTATCACCCAACCGGAGTCGCTACTGGAGAGGATTCGGCAAAAGTCGTGGCAGTTAGTGCGGCGAGGACGCTCCACACGAACCAGAGCGTCAAACTACAAGGAAAAGCTGCAAATATTCAGACGCAAATGTACAGAGAACACAGATTAATTAAGAGAAATGACTGAAAAGAGTAAATCGGACTTAAAGGTAAAATGAAAACTGGTAACTGAAAGTAAACTAGACGGAATAACTTGAATGATAGCAATATGGTCGAGACATAAATGGGAGAAAATTCTCTATGATTATTCAAACTGCTGAGGGCCCTCTAACACAGGGTGAAGATAGAGGTTATCCCTCTGAACTGAGGCTGGTCGGTGCTCAGGCCCCACTGTGGGAAGTCGGGAAAAATTTTCAAATGTTGCACGTTCAAAAATGTCTAGGGTGTGGTTATATGCCTTGGTTTACTGTTGAGAAGGGATTGCTTACTATTTGGTTAGAAAAGGAGAGTGTTTTTTTTCTACTAGAGAAAAATGCAAACTGAATTGGTAAAAATAATTTCCTATAATGTTAATGGGGTTTTTAAAAGAAATAAGATTATGTCTAAATTGAAAAAGAGAGGGCACAAATAGCTTTCCTCCAGGAAACACATATGAGCCAATCTGAACATGGAAAATTAAAAAGAATGGGCTTTAAGCATATATTTTATTCATCATATAAATTGAGTCACAAAAGAGGGGTAGCTACTTTAATATCACGTACTCTTAATTACGAACATATTTCAGAGACTAGAGACAAAGAAGGACAGTTCGTAAAAATCACAGGAAGAATAGAAGGTACAGAAATAACATTGCTGAGTGTTTATGCTCCTCCAGGTTGTGAATGGTCATTTTATAGACACATTTTTGACCTAATGGTCAGTTCTCAAGGGGTAGTAATTTGTGGAGGGGATTTTAATATTAGATTAAATCCTATATTAGATTCTTCAAGAATAGTTACTCAGAATAAACCTCTGACTCGGAAAGTGAATTCATTGATGGAGGAGTTGGGAATTATAGATGTCTGGAGGGAATTACACCCTACTAGTAAAGATTATACATATTACTCTTTCCCTCATTCAGCCTATTCAAGGATAGACTATTTCTTTATCTTTAATACAGATAGACTCAGGATAAAAAACTGTAATATTGCAACAATTGATCTGTCGGATCATAGCCCAGTCTCTATGTCTCTAATCCTGGAAAGGAAAATGAGGAAAACACTATGGAGGCTAAACTCACATATACTCAATAACCCGAAAGTAATGGAGAGATTAAGGGGAGAAATCAAAGAATATCTGGATCTTAATAACACGGGAGAAACATCACCAGTGATCTTATGGGATACATTGAAAGCTGTACTGAGAGGGAAAATTATTTCCATTACCACTCACATGAAAAAAATCAATGCACAAAAATTAGCAGACCTTCAAGGAAAATTAAAACAACTTCAAGTTGTAGATAGCAACAAAAGTAATTCAAATCGAAAACAGGAAATTAGGAAATTGCAAAGTGAAATTGACGATATTTATACGTTGGAAACTCAAAGAAATTTTCTTTACCTGAGACAAAAGAATTATGAAGTAGGAGGTAAATCAGCTAGATTATTAGCATATAAATTACGAAAACAACAAGCAGACAATACAATTCAAAAAATAAAGAATCCAAAGACAAAGCTTGTGGAGAGTACAATAGGGAAAATTCAAGAGAGTTTTGAAACATATTATCAAGAGTTGTACTCCCAACCCCGGGCCCCCAATGAGCCCTATATAGACAGTGTATTGAATTTTTTAGATCTACCTAAACTTACAGATTTACAAAATGAAAGTTTATTAGAACCAGTAACTGTCAAAGAACTGAACGTGGCCATCTCTAGGTTAAAGGCTGGAAAGTCCCCGGGTTCTGATGGGTTTACCTCAGAGTGGTACAAGTCCCTGAAGACAGTTAGCCGCATTACTACTTAACACCTTTAATTGGATCTTGAAGAGAGGAGAAACTCCACCTTCCTGCAGAGAAGCGATTATTTCAGTTATTCCTAAAGAGGGTAAAGATAAACTAGAATGTGGCAATTATCGGCCAATTAGTGTTCTTAACTTAGATTACAAACTATTTACATCTATATTAGCGCGCAGATTGGAAAAGCTTTTACCTGGCCTAATCCATTTAGACCAGACTGGATTTATTCAACAAAGACAAACACAGGACAACATAAGGAGAACTCTGCACATATTAGAACAGGTTAATAAGAACGAGACAGAGACAATGGTAGTAGGATTGGACGCTGAGAAAGCTTTTGATTCGGTTAGTTGGGCATTCCTATACAGAGTGTTAGGAAGGTTCGGCTTTCAAGAAAAGTTTATTAAAGTAATTCAGACTCTATATGACAGCCCTACAGCCCGAATTAAGATAAATGGGGACCTCTCTGACTCCTTCATCTTAGAGAGAGGCACTAGACAGGGATGCCCAATTTCTCCTCTCCTTTTTGCGCTATATATTGAACCGCTTGCCCAACTAATAAGACAGAGCGAAATCGTAAAAGGTATCAAGGTGGCAGGGATTGAACAGAAAGTGGCGTTATTCGCAGATGATGTTTTGGTCTATCTGAGTGAACCAGAAAAATCATTTATAGGATTGTTTACAATGTTGGATGACTTTGGGAAAATATCAGGTTATAAAATAAATGTAAAGAAAACGCAGGTTATGTCCCTAAATTATACACCATCCAAAAAATTGCAGGATACATATGATCTTAAGTGGAAAGCTAAATCATTACAATATTTAGGAATAACCCTGCCAAGGGATCTTTCAACACTGTCACAGGTAAATTATGGGCCATTAATCTCAGAGATAAAAGCAGATATGCATAGATGGAATCTTATCCCCTTTTTAAGTTTAAATTCAAGGATAAATACTATAAAAATGAATATTCTTCCTCGGTTATTGTATCTTTTCCGTACTTTACCGGTGGAGGTGGATGATAATCAATTCAGGGAATGGGACAAATGGATTTCCCGCTTCATTTGGCAAGGAAAGAAACCTAGAATTCGATATAACACCTTACAGTTAGGGAAGGAAGGAGGAGGTATGGTTCTTCCTTGCCTGAGAAATTATTTTCATGCCTCACAGATAACCCCTCTGTTATATTGGTGTAATAGGGAACATAAGGCTAGATGGAAGGAAATAGAATTTGGATTAGTTGACAGTTTTCCTCTTCAGGCCTCAATAGCTGACAAAGGATTGATAGCCCAGTTGGAAAAATTTAAAAATGCTTGGATAAATCTTACATTAAAAGTATGGCAGAAGGTGGTTAATTCATGTGGAATTAATAACGTGTTAAAACTCTTTAGATGGTGTGCATATGATACCGAATTCCTTCCCAACAGAGGAGATAAAAGATTTGAGCTATGGATAAAGAAAGGTCTTACAACCTACCTCTCATTTATAGATAAAAGAGTATTACAAAGTTTCCAAATCCTGCAGGACAAACATGGCCTAGAACATAATGACTTTTTTAGGTACCTTCAAGTACGAAACTATGTTAACCAGAGTTGTAGATATACAGACCTATCAACAGTAGAATTAGAATTTTTCAAGATTCTGAATTCGGCTTGCAGTTCAATACCTAGTAAATCAGTTTCTCGATTATATAATGCACTCTCCCATGCTAAAAATGTAAATACACTGTATATTAAAGAGAAGTGGGAGAAAGAAGCGGGGTTGGTACTTTCAGAGGAGGCTTGGGAGAAAATCTGCAGCTTTCAATGGTCCTCGACTAATTCTTTGACTTGGAGAGAACACTGTTGGAAAAACATTATAAGATACTTCAAGACCCCATATCAGGAAAAATATAAAGATACAAATGTGATGTGTTGGAGAAGGTGCGGCTCCAAGGAGGCAAATCATTTTCATATTTTTTGGGATTGCCCTAAATTAAGTCTATTTTGGGAAGGTATTCATAGAACATTAGTTAAGGTACTTTGGTCCCAGATACCTCTGAACTTTGAGACGCTCTATTTGGGGCATGTATTGTTTCTTGAACAGAAGGAAGATATAAAGTTGCTGCAGGCCCTCTTGGCGGCAAGTAAGAAATCAATCACTAGAAAATGGCTAAATCCAATACCACCTACATTAGAAGATTGGTACGAAATTATCTTGGAAATATTTAAAATGGAAAAGTTGACTTACTCCCTGAGAACTCAAAAAGAAAAATTTTATCAAATCTGGAATAAATGGATTGAATATATAACCTCAATGCCAGCAGACTTTAGATGACTCTCCTAATGATTTATACTGCTCTTCTCATCAACACAGTAATATTGCTAACGTAAGCACCCCTAGTCTAAATGTTTGTTTTTTTTGTTTTCTTTTGGAAAATAGAGAATTAACACAAGTAAAGGGAAAGATTTGGGAAAGGGATAAAAAAAATGAAAAAAATTAAGTAAATAAGTACATAGGGATTGGATAATTATGTCTGCGGGCAGGAGCAAGCATGAACAAATTAGGATATAAACACCTACAATGGTTGATACATAGGCTTATATACAACATTTTGGACCAGTGGAAATGGTCCAGAAGGGTTATATGGAAACTATTATTACCATTTTTCTTAACAACTAATTCTATTACTTAGCCTAATAGGTTAGATTTACCACAGTACATAATTATCTACTTAAATGTTTATTTTCCTTTTATATCATCTCAATGTGTACTTAAGAATGTATAAATAATTGTAGTTTTATACATATAAAAAAATGGAAAAGGTTATATGTGTGAAAAAAGTACATGATATTTGTGAATTCCTTATCCAAATAAAAATAAAATAAAATAAAAAAAGAAAGTGGGCATGCAGGTACAGCAGGCGGTGAAAAAGGCGAATGGTATGCTGGCATTCATAGCAAGAGGATTCGAGTACAGGAGCAGAGAGGTACTGCTGCAGTTGTACAAGGCCTTGGTGAGACCACACCTGGAGTATTGTGTGCAGTTTTGGTCCCCTAATCTGAGGAAAGACATCCTTGCCATAGAGGGAGTACAAAGAAGGTTCACCAGATTGATTCCTGGGATGGCAGCACTTTCATATGAAGAAAGACTGGATGAACTAGGCTTGTACTTGTTGGAATTTAGAAGATTGAGGGGGGATCTGATTGAAACACATAAAATCCTAAAGGGATTGGACAGGCTAGATGCAGGAAGATTGTTCCCAATGTTGGGGAAGTCCAGAACGAGGGGTCACAGTTTGAGGATAAGGGGGAAGCCTTTTAGGACCGAGATTAGGAAAAACTTCTTCACACAGAGGGTGGTGAATCTGTGGAATTCTCTGCCACAGGAAACAGTTGAGGCCAGTTCATTGGCTATATTTAAGAGGGAGTTAGATATGGCCCTTGTGGCTACGGGGATCAGGGGGTATGGAGGCTGGTGCAGGGTTCTGAGTTGGATGATCAGCCATGATCATAATAAATGGCGGTGCAGGCTCGAAGGGCCGAATGGCCTACTCCTGCACCTATTTTCTATGTTTCTATGTAACGTTTCCTGGAAGAAATGCAACAGCCCTATCTGACCCCTGTCAGGAAGGAGCATTTGGGATGGTATTGCAAACCATGTCCCCACAGAGAGCCTGTGTAAGTGGTGGGAGGTAGAAATCACTTCACCAACCACCCTCCCATCACCCCACTGCAACCCCCCCCCCATCTGCAGGGGGGGGGGTGTCTATCGTTCCTGGATTGATCCCATGAGCCACCAACCAGTTCAAGAAACATTCCTCACTTGTGTGTGTGTGGCTCCTGAGCTGGGGAAAATCACATCTAATCACAGAGTTAGACTCAGTGTATACAATGCTGTGAGACATTTTCCTAGGAGGATTATCAGTTATAATTTGACTGTGAGCCACACCAGGACAGGTGAACAAGAGCTTGGTCAATAGTAAATCTGGAGAGGAAGAGGAGTGAAGAGTTGCAAGCAGCCAAAGCAGTGGAACAAGCCCTTCAGCCCATCTGCTCCTTGCCGACCAAAGTGTCCATCTACTCGAGGCCAAAGTCCCTTGAACCTTTCCTATCTCATGGCATGGAAATAATGTGCCCCGGTCAACATAGGGTGGGTAATATCAGAGACAGGCAGGGGATCTGTACTGGGGGTGTGGGGGGAGCTTGGGAACAGGCTGGACAAGGAAGCTGCAATACTGTGGAAAGCAGTGAAGACAAGGGAGAGAACAATTCAAAGCAGATCCCTCCCTACCCAGCGCGGTCAGGGAAGTGTGTAAGCACCACCTAAATACAGACAGCAGAGACATTTCAGAAGAGGAGTAGGCAGGCCACTGGTGTGGAAGAACAGCTGCCCAGATCTTCAATCCTTGGCTATGAGGACAGCTTACACTCATCCTGATTCTGTGGATCCTTCAAAGCAACCAATGGCCAGATTAATGGAAGGATCTCAGCCCGAAACATCAACTGTTTATTGCCCTCTGCAAATGGTGCCTGGCCTGACGAGTTCCTCCAGCACTTTCTGGGTGTCGCTCAATCTGCAGAATGCCTCGTGTAATAACTACACTGCTCTGATGTGGCTCAGTGCTCAATTCTGGGTAACTCTAGGGAAGAACGTCCCACGCCACTGCATACACTGAAGATGCAGAGAAATGCTGTGATTAAATCCAAAACCAAACTCTCCCACAGATTTAACACAACCACCTAGCCACAGGCACAATGAATGCATCAAGTTAACTTCACTGCAACCAAATAACTGGTTACGGAGTGAGGAGCGTGAGAATGGAAGTGGATTTCTGATCACTGTGCAGTAGCACCCATGTATTGCCCAGCCACCAGTGCTGAGGCTCACAGCAGAAAGTTAACTGCCTGCACAGCATGGGACATACCTTGAGGAACACTGTGTAACAGCACCCACAGCACAAGAGATTCTGCTAATCTTAACCGGTTCTCGTGCAGTGAGAACCTTCCTTTGCTGCAAGCAAAATAAATGCCCTTATGGTAGGCCCACTGAGTTAATTGTTGTTTGTTATGGGATGCAGCAAAAAGGGTGCTCAACAGAACTTGGAGGTCCACTGACAACACGCATTTAGGTGCGGGAGTGGACCAAGGAGGATTCCAGTATCCGCCTGCTCCCAGAGAAACTCCTGAACAGGAGTGATCACCAAAACGTAGGTTTGCTTTTTGCTCTGCGTGGTCTTTCCAGGTGAGTAGCCAATACCAGATTCTGCCCCATTCCCATTCTATACACCGCGATCTGTGCTACTGTAATTCGAGCGGACTAGTTTGTCTCTCTATGATCCCGGTGCTTCAGGCACGGTAACCAGAAACTTACGGGTATCAATGGTTAGATTTGACAAGTAAGAGTGTCAGGGACACCTCTGGCATCAGGTAAAGAGAGTAAGTCACAGTGCGATTTGTGGAAACTCTCAAGTTTTACCCCTAGAGGGCACTGTAGTGAACAGAAGAAAGAAGAGTACAGTAAGTAGGATAAGGAAGAGAGACAAGAAATTGGTAATATTGGGACAAGGGGAGTTCCTGTCCCAAATAAGGGGACACCAGCATGGCACATGTTTAGTAATTATGGGAGGGGATCTCTCCCTCTCACCTTAAACCTGTGCCTGTTCCTCCTTCATACCTGGGAGAAAAACTGTGCATTCACCCTATCTGTAACACTGAAAATTTTATACGATGTTTTGAAAACTTTTGTCAATTTTACCTTAAACCTCACGGTGCACGCCAGTGGCTTTCATGAACTGGAACAGGTAGAAGAGGTTAAATAAATTATCCACACAGCAAACTCAGAGTTACCTGTAAACTGTAGCCATTGGCGACATCACTTTCTCTTCGATAAACCGCAGCTTGAACTTGTTGTACTGAGGAGGAAAAGTGTCTGTTAGTGAAGTCCAACGGTCACCCACCCTGCCTCGTTACCACTGACCTGTCCCACCAGACCCATGCTCGGACTCTACCTTGAAGAGTTCAATGAGGTCCTCCCTCCGCACCTCCACCCTCTCGAAAGGGAGTCTCTCCTTCACCATCGATTGGCAGATGCTTTCCAGCTGGGCGAAGTCACTCCTGGGGATCAGCCTGTTTGTGAGAGGGAGCACGGGCAAGAGGAGCAATACATGAGGCTCTTTCAGTGTCTTATAAGGCAAATAAAAGATGGGCTACCCCGTAAAAATCCCATAGCACATGCTGATGACACTGTACCCTTACAGAAACAATCACCAACTGGTGCAGGGACCAGAGACCTCTGCACAGCAAGCTGTCACAGTCGAGTGGAGATACCACTTGTAGGCTTCTCTGCTGCAACTGGGCCTGCAGCCGTCTCGGAGCTTTGAACTAAGGTGGCCACGGTGAGTGCATCAGTCCAATGCAGCCTCACCCACAGTAAATAGCGCTCGTACCACATGATGCAACATTCACTGGATCAGATCCAACAACGCAGTCACACGCAGAGTGATGAGGGAAAATGATAAAAACCCTCAATCAAGGAGGAAAGGGAGAGACTGAATTCTCAACCAAGGCAGAGGAAGGCATGGCTGTCAATGCTGCCACCATCAAAGTGGGGTCCACCAGTCAAGAGACAGGGAGGGAGGAAAAGTACAGAGACTAGGAGGGGTCTAGGTGCCAGAGGGGATCAGGGAGACAAGGGTGAGAGATAGTTACAAAGATGGGGAGGGATCAGGCAAGGGAGGAGGGGTATGGGATAGCAGTGCAGGGGAGGAAGGAAAGGAACACAGAGATGGGGACGGGAATAAGGATGAGAGGAGGGGTCACAAAGATAGGGAGGGGTATGGGGGTGAAGAGGTTTACAGAGACGGGCATGTGTGTAGGGGCCGGAGGGGGTCACTGAGACAGGGAGGGCTGCGGGGACCGGGGGTGTCACATTGGGCTCTCTGCCAGTGAAGGTGGGACATGCCTAGAAGAGATGGGGACAAGACACTAACAACCAGAGAGGCAATTTTGCTAGTACTACACGGGGGGAGTGATGGGGGGGGGGGGATTTAAACTGGAGTTGCAGGGGATTGGGAACACCAGAACAGATAGAGGAGCTTTGTGGAGAAAATTGTTAAGCTTACATACAAAGTCAGGAATCAAAAGATTGAGCATGATGGGACTAATGATCTGAGCTGCGTACATTTCAATGCAAGGAGTATTGTCTGAAAGGCAGATGAGCTTAGCGCGTGGAGTAGCATGTGGAATTATGACACTGTAGCCAATTGAAAGGCTTGGTTGCAGGAGGGGCAGGACTGGCAGCTCAATGTTTCAGGATTCTGCTATTTTAGACGTCAGAGTGGGAGGGATTAAAGGAGAGGGGAGGCATTACTAGACAGGGAAAATGTCAAGGCAATGCTCAGTCAGGACAGACTGGAGAACTCATCTAGTGAGGCTTTATGGGTGGAACTGAGAAATAAGAAATACATCACGTTAATGGGATTATGTTACAGACCAACCAACAGTCTGCAGGATTTAGAGGAATGAATTGTGGAGAGATCGTAGACTGTTGCAAGAAACAGAAGGTTATGATAGTAGGTGATTATAACTTTCCACATATTGACTAGGACTCCCATGCTGTAAAAGGACTGGATGGGATAGAGTTTGTTAAATGTTTTGAGGAAAGTTTCCTTAATCAGTGCATAGTAGTCCTGACTAGGGAGAGAACAATACTAGATCTCCTGTTAGGGAATGAGATAGGGCAGGTGACAAGACATTTGTGTAGGGGAACACTTTGCATCTGGTGATCACAATGCTATGTGTTTCAGGGTAATTATGGAAAAGGATAGGTCTGGTCCTCGTGGGCGAGATTCTGAATTGGACAAAGGCCAATTTTGATTATACCAGAAAGGATCTAACAAGTGTGCAGTGGGACAGGCTGTTTCCTGACAAAGGTGCACTTGGTAAGTGGAAGGCCTTTGAAAGTCAAAATTTGAGAGTAGAGTTTATATGTTCCTGTAAGAGTAAAAGGCGAGGACAACAGATTTAGGGAGGCTTGGTTTTCGAGAGATGTTGAGGTCCTGGTTAAGAAAAAGGAGGTGCACAGAAGGTATAAGTGGGCAGGAACAAATGGGGTACTTGAGTATTAAAAAAAAATGCAAGGGAACACTTAAGGAGGAAATCAGGAGGGGCAAAGGAAGACGTGAGATTGCTCTAGCAAACAAGGCAAAGGAGAAGCCCAAGGATAACAAGGGACATCAGAGTGGTAATCCATGCGCGGAGCCAAAGAGATGGAGGGGATCTTCATGGATTGTATTCTGCATCTGTATTTACTGGGAAGAAGGACACAGTGCGTATAGATGTGAGGCAAAGCGGCAGCGAGGTCATGGACCATATACAGATTAGAAAGAAGGTGGTGTTTGTTTTTTTTTTGAGGCAAATTAGGGTAGATAGATCCCCAGGGCCTGACAAAGGTGCTCCCTCTGACCCTGTGAGAGGCAAGTGTAGAAATCGCAGGGGCCCTAGCAGAAATATTTAATACATCCTTAGCTACGGGTGAGGTGCCAGATGATTAGAAGAAAGCAAATGTTGTTCCGTTGTTTAAGAAAGACTCTAAGAATAAGCCAGGAAATTGTAAGGCCACTGAACTGACATCAGTCAAAAGAAAGTGATTGGAAGGTATTCTGAGGGACCAGATATACAAGTATTTGGATAGACAGGAACTGTTTAGGGATAGTCAACATGGCTTTGAGCATGGTAAGTCTTGTCTAACCAATCTTATAACATTTTTTGAGGAAGCTACCAGGAAAGATAATGAAGGCAAGGCAATGGATGTTGTCTACATGGACTTTAGCAAGTCATTTGATATGGTCTCACATGAGAGGTCAGTCAAGAAGATTCAGTCACTTGCCATTCAAGATGAGGTAGTAAATTGAACTAGACATAGGCTTCACAGAAAAAGCCAGAGAGTGGTTGTAGATGGCTGCCTCTTTTGACTGGATGCCTGTGACTTGTGGTGTGCCACAGGGATTGGTGCTGGGTCTGTTGTTCTTTGTCATCTACATAAGACAAGGAAGTCTAACAAAGGTTGCAGCGGGGTCTGGATCAGCTGCGCTGAAAAATGCCAAGTGGAATTTAATGCAGGTTAGTGTGAGATGTTGCACTTTGGGAGGACCAGCTAGAGTAGGTCTTACACTGTGAGCGGTAGGGCACTGAGGAGTGCAGTAGAACAGAAGGATCTGGGAGCACAACTCCATAATTCCTTGACAGTGGTGTCACAGGTAGATAGTCGTAAAGAAAGCTTCTGGCATATTGGACTTCATAAATCAATTAGTACAGGAGGAGATGGGATGTTATGTTGAAATTGTACCAAAAGCCTAATTTGGAGTGTTGTGTCAGTTTTGGTTACCTACCTACAGGAAAGATGTAAATAAAATTGAAAGAGTGCAGAGGAAATTTACAGGGATGTTGCCTCGACTTGAAGACCTGAGTTATAGAGAAAGCTGAATAGGTTGGGACATTATTCCCTCAACCGTAGAAGCTTGAGGGGAATTGTTAGAGGTATGGTAAATTATGAGGGGAACAGAGAGCCGAGAAGGGTTGGTGAGATTACTAAAGTCATAGGATGAAATTTGAAAGTTTAAGGGGAACACGAAGGGAACTTCTTCACTCAGATGGTGAGACCGCCAGCAGAAATGGTGGTTGCAGGGTCGACTTCAGCATTTAAGGGTAATTTGGATAGGTACATGGATGGTCCGGGAGCAGGTCGAGGAACAAGGCAGATTAACGGTTCAGCATATTTGGATAGGTACATGGATGGCCCGGGAGCAGGTCGAGGAACAAGGCAGATTAATGGCTCAGCATATTTGGATGGGTACATGGATGGTCCGGGAGCAGGTCGATGGAACGGCTCAGCATGGACTCTCTGGGCTGACGGGCCTGTTTCTGTGACTATACCACTGGAAGGTGAGGTTAATGAGAAGGGCAGTTGGGACAGTGGTGCTCACCTGTCTTCTAAGTGCATGTCATAGAAGAAGCCGCTCTCAGTGTTTGGGCCACGGCACAGCAAGCCTCCGTAGAGCTGCTCCATGGCAGCGCCCAGCACGTGGGCACTGGAGTGCCAGTACACCTGGGCAGAACAGACAGAGAGGAAAAAGGTCTGGCATCCACACAGTCAAAGTCATGGGGAGCATCCAATGGACTGGAACTGGATTGTGTTGTCACATGTGCTGAGATACAGTAAAAGGCTTGTCATGCATACTGTTTAGACAGATCAAATCATTACAGAGTGCACTGAGATACTACAGGGTGAAAAAGTAACAAGGCAAAATAAAGTGCAGCAGTCACAGAGAAAGAGCGGTGCTGGTAAACAATAAGGTACAAGATCATAATGAGGTAGATTTTGAGGTCAAGGGCCTATCTTTATTGGGGCTCTCAAGTCGCATGACCCCCGGGAGACTCTGTCCTCTGCTCTCAGGACTGTGGGGTTTGTGGCCAAGTTGAACACGTGCTTCAGGACAGCCTTAGGTCCAGCTCTGGGACTGTGTGTGGGTAGCTTGATCGGTCGGGCTTAGAGCACCCACATGGAAACATCTTTCAAATCATCCAGGGGGTTGATGTGGAGATGCAGAGATATACCCACCTTCAAATAAGAGCCATCAATTCTGAGATAGCTAAACAAGGCATCTCTCTTGTGAGGGAGCAGGGTGCCGACGGGTTGGAAGGCACGTTGCACGGAGAGGGAATGGAACTCGCTGGACTGTTCATTCCTGGAGAGGTGTGCTGATGGGTTGTAAGATGTGTTGCGTGAACATTCTGCAGTTGCCTACCTCCATCACCCTCCCCCTTACTCACCGCGTTTGCTGCCTCACTGCCGAACTGCAGAAGCTCAACGTCCGCATCCCCTTCCAGTGGACGCTGCAGATCCCACAGCACTCCGTTCACCCTGGCCACCACCGCCCCCTCCGCCAGACTCCGGCTGACAATACAACAAGCAACACGTCAACACTGTCCTCTCGACCGTCCGCCACCCGTTACTGAATCACAGGTTACCGCATGAGGGAGCAAAGGCCATTCTTACTCTGAAATGCAGGGTCCCTAGCTTGAGCAGGGATGCCTCCAGGCCAACAACCACACTCCAGCAATATCACTCACACAACTTTTAGCACAGAGCTACTTCAGAACTCACTGTGTACAAATTAGTCACATTCCAGCAGAAATTATATTTCATAGAACATAGAGCATTACAGCATGATACAGACCCTTTGGCCCACGATGTTGTGCTGACAACCATCTAACCCTTCCCTCCATTTTTCTATCCATGGGCCTACTTAAGAATTTCTTAAACATCCCTAATGTATCTACCTCTACTACTACCATAGCAGGGCGTTCCACACACACACCACTCTGTATAAAAATCCTACCTCTAACATCCCTCCATTATACTTTCCTCCTACCATGCCCCCTTATGTTAGCCATTTCCGGCTGGGATAAAGTCTCTGGCTATCCATTCTCTCTCTGCCTCTTATCTTGTACACCTCTAACAAGTCACCTCCCATTCCCCCCAACCCTTTTGCTCCAAAGAGAAACGTCCACGCTGGCTGAACACAGCCCTATTACACCCTCACAGGACAGGGACAGACAGAGAATAAATTTGAGCATTGCACACAAAATGCTGGAGGAACTCAGCAGGTCAGACAGCATCTATGGAAATGAATAAACAGTTAACATTTCAAGCCCTCATCAGGATAAAAAGTCCCGATGAAAGGTCTCGGCCTGAAATGTCAACTACCACCATGCAAGACAGGTCCTCTTCTCATTACTATCATCAAGGTGGTGGTACAGGAGCCTAAAGATTCACACTCAATGATTCAGAAACAGTTTCTATCCTCCCTTGTGCCATAAGATTTCAATTTTTTTGTTCTGTTTTTAGTTTTTATTTTGTAACTTGTGGTAATTTTATGTCTTTGTACAAACGTTATGACATATGTCAGTAATAACAATAATAATTCTTATGCTTCCATGCCTTGTGCTAATACCCCCACTCTCTCAGTGCTTTGTGGTTCTGACCTGATTTCTCTGAAGATGTGATAAGGACTGGATTTCCACGACTCTCCCTGCACAAACTTCCCATCCAGAAGCCGGATCTTGATCGGCCGGCTCTCCTTCAAAACTCTCCCTTGCAGGATTTTATCATAGGTTTCCTTCAGTTTCTCAAACCGCCGTAGCCGTTCCTCGATGTACTGAGGCCACGCCTTAACCTGAAGGAGGACGCAGGAGAACAACTTGCATCTCCAGTTGAGGGACTAAGGTAGAGCTGAGAGCCCTGAAACATGGCTCACATCATAAGTGGAGGAAAGGGGAGAACATCTTAATGCCTTTATCCTGACATACTCACCTGCCAGTCACCACCGTCCTCACCATGGCTCCCTGCAGGCTTGGTCACACGGTCACGATAAGGGGCTGTTTCAGCCGAGCTCTGTCAGTGGAAATGAGGAGTTTATTGAGTACAGATGACATTGAACTACCAAAAAAATCAGTGGAAACAGGCTCAACGACATCAAAAAAAATGGGAAAGTCCCATAGGAAAGTAACAGTCTGCAGGAGTGCGGGGAAGGGCATCGGGATTCGGACAGTTTGGGCACAAAACACACACACACACACCACCCTTTGGCCCAACAAGTTCACACCAACTGCTGGCTACCCAATTACACGAGCTTTAACCCTTTGAAACTTCCACCTGCTAGTTTCTGACATTCCCACTCTCCCCCTCCCTCACCTGGATCCACATCACACCTGTCAGCTTCTGATATCGTCCCCACTCTCCACCCCACCCACCCGGTTCCTCTTGCCCTACCTCTTCCCTCCACCTCTTTCTAAGCAGTTTCTCCCCTTCTTCAGTCTGAAGAGTCTCAACCCGAATGCTAATTGCCCTTTTCCCTCCACAGATGCTGCCTGATCCACTGAGTTCCTCCAATAGTGAGTTGCTCCAGATTCCAGCATGTGTAGTTAATTGTATGCATTAATCTTTCTTTTTTTTTTAATTCTCTCCACCTTATCAACAACCTTACCATTCACTCACACACCAGGGCAACTTATAGCAGCTTATTTAACCTACCAACCTTCACACCTTTAACTTTGGTAACCAACCACCATCAGATTTACACAAGCTCAATATCTGTTCTCTTTCTGCACTACTTCATTTTTTTAATACATTTCATATTGTAACTTATAGCAATATGTATTGCACTGTACTGCTTCTACCAAACAACAAATTTCACAACATACGTCAGTGATAATAAACCTAATTATGATTCTTATATTTTTTTTTTAATTTCTTCCTGTGGTCACAGGAAGAATGTGAAGACCCAAAACCTGAGGTCAGGACTAAACCCAGGTGTCTCAGCAGCCACTCCACTGCACCACTCCACTGTGCAGGCCACCACACTAGACTGTGCTTCTTTTTAAAAATTATTAATGCTGCAAAATTCTTCTCTCAAGTCCCAAAAATAAAAGCACAAGTCCTTCGTTGCGGTGAACCTATTCACAACAGAGGAGGTTGTCTGTTCACTGACTGGTTACCTCTCCCACCACTCTATTTCCTTACATAAGGTAGGGTTACTAAGTGAGATAGGAGGAACTATTTTCCCATGGTAGGATTGTCCAAAACATAACGACAAAAGAGACTGGAAGCTTAGAAGCTACCTTTGCAAGAAAATGTTTGTGAACCCTTTGCAATTACCTGCTTTACTGCATTAATTACTCATAAAATTGTGATTTTCATCCAAGTCACAATAATAGACAAGCACAACCTGCCTAAACTAGTAATACACAAACAATTGAACATATCTTTATTGAACACATTGTTTAATCATTCACAGTCCAGGCTGGAAAAAGTATGTGAACCCTAGTATTTAATAACTGATAGAACCTCCTTTTGCAGCAATAGCCTCCACCAAACATTTTCTGCAGCTGCTGATCAGACTTGCACAACAGTGAGGGGGAACTTTAGAGCATTCCTCCATACAAAACTGTTTCTGGGATACTGTACCTTGCTTGAAAAGCCCTCTTCAGATAATGCCACAGCACCTCAATTGGGTTAAGCTCTGGACTCTGACTTGGCCATTCCAAAACACAATTTTTCTTCTTTTTAAATCGAATTCATTGTTCCCTCAACTATTACAAGCTGTCCAGACCCCGATGTAGCAAAGCAGCCCCAAACCATGATGCTCCTTCCACCATGCTTCACAGCTGAAGAGGTTTTGGTGTTGGTGTGCAGTGCCCTTTTTCCTCCAAGCATAGCAGTGTGCATTTCTGCAAAAAGTGCAATTTTGTATCGTCTGTCCCCAGAACATTGTCCCAGAAGCATTGTGGAACATCCAGGTGGTCTTTTGCAAACTTGAGATGTGTAGCAATTTTTTTTTGGAGAGTAGTGTTTTCTCTGTAGTGTTCTTCCACGAACACCAGTCTTGTTCAGTGTTTTTCATATAGTGGACACATGAACAGAGACTTTAGCAAGTTCTAGAAATTTCTGCAATTACTTTGCTGTTACCCTTGGGTTCTTTTTCACCTCCATCACAATTGCAGACTGTGCTCTTAGTGTGATAATTGCAGGATGGCCACCTCTCAGGAGAGTAGTAACAGTACTGAATTCTCTACATTTGTAGACAATTTTTCTTACTGTGGACTGATAACACTCAGGTTTTTAGAAATGTGTTAGTAGCCTTTTCCAGCTTCGTGCATCACTACACTTCTTCAAAGTTGTTTTGATCGAGGCATTGTGCCCATAAACAGATTTTCTTTGAGAAGACACACATAAAAGTTGCTGGTGAACGCAGCAGGCCAGGCTACTATTCTTTGAGAAGAGTAGGCTCTGTCAGTAATTTGACTGTCTTTTTTTTATTGGGCAGAGCAGCTCTACATCTCATTGACTGGAACACCTGACTCCAAATAGCTTTAGTGGAAGGCATTACCCCAGAGGTTCACATACTTTATTGAGCCTAGACTGTGATTGTTTAAATGGTGTACTCAGTATTGATGAGAAGTACAAATGTTTGCGTGTTACTAGTTTAGGCACATTTTATGAGTAATTAATGCAGAAAACCAGGTAATTGCAAAGGGTTCACAAACTTTTTCTTGCAACTGTATCTGACTTTCTCCCTCACACAGTTATATAGCAGGGATACAGGCCCTTCAGCCCAACCAGACCATGCTGGACAGTGTCCATCCATCTCATTCCAATTTCCTGTGTTTGGCCCATATTCCTGTACCCCTCCTTGTACCTGTCCAAGTGCTTGTTAAATCATACTGTTGTACCTGCCACAACAACATCCTCTGGCAGCTCGTTCCATATACTGTGTGAAAATGTTGCCCTCTCACATTGTTTTTAAATATTTCCCCTTTCACATGATATCTATACCACCACCACCCCCCCACCCCAGTTTTGGATTCATTCACCTTTTTATGCCTCTCATAACTTTAACCATTTCTATAAGGTCTCCTCTCATTTTTCTATGTTCCGAGGAATAGAAACCTCTCCCTCTAACTCAGGCCTTCTAGTCCTGGCAACATCCGCGTAAATCTCCTCTGCACCCTTTCCAATTTAATCATGTATTTTCTACAATTTCCCCCGGGATCAATAAAGTATGACTATGACTATTAATGTACATAAGTGGAGCCTTCCCAACAATCTATGCAACTGCAATATAACAGCCCTCCTCCTACACTCAGAGCCCCGGTTGATGAAGGCCATGTGCTAAATGCCCTTTTCACGACCCTAGGTCACCAATGAACTATGCACTTGTACTCCCAGGTCCCTCCGTTTCATTGCACTCCCTACAGTCTACCACTACCTTCGTTTGACTTTACAAAATACACCACCTCACATATATTTGCCATTTCTCGGCCCACTTCCCTAATTGATCAAGTTCCTCCTAGAATCTATGAAAACTTTGTTCACTATCAACACATCCTGGTTGAAATCTGGGACACACAGCCTGGGGAGTTGGTACAGGCAGATATTCTCACACACATTTAAGTAGCACCAGTACTTGAATCGCCAAGGTACAAATTACTGACCACACGCAGGTAAACTAGACTGGGTATGCAGGAGCATGGTGGACCAAAGAGTTTGTTTCAGCCTGTATGACCCTCCATCTATTACGAAACAAGAGGAAGACACTCAGTTGTGTCGGAAATGTGTGCGTTTATCCCTGCAAAAAAATTGCTCTAAATGCCACAAAAAGGAAGGGGATGTTTTAAGGTTCCTGTTATTCCCTCTGACACAAAAGTAACTAAAATAACTTGGGAATTTCTGGTTCAGTTGTCCCAGTAACAAAAGAGATCGCACCGTGTAATCCATAGGAATTAATTCAGATATGTTGGGACTGGACAGTATTTCCAGCAGCTAAACTGAAGTCAAGAGTGGTACAGACCCAGCAACGCCGTAGCCGAACCCCAGGTACACAGAAGTCGTGACTAAGTGCCAACCTCCTCACAGGAACACGACAACCGACCGCAGCCATAGCCACCGGCCTAAACTACGCCGCCTCGCTGTGCGCAGCCATAACCAACCCCGAGCCGTCCGTCTATTGGTTCCAGCAATGTGATAACATCGCGGGCCCCCTTCCCGATTGGTTCCCATCCCTTTCAATCAAGTGCCAGGCACTTCCGCCTAGTGCTACCAGTGAATCAATCCGGGGGCAATGTGCTATTTCGCAGAGATTTTCCTGACCAATCCAGGTCCACCTACTGCAGTTAAACCCCACTTCCAGCCTCTCACCAATATTCAGAGTCCACCCTCCAGTCTGCTGTATCTTTTTCTTAAATATTCGCTGCACCCAGCAACAACTCAGGATTATTTAAGTGTCATTTCTAATATAGGATTGTAAAGGAGAATGATATAATTGTTACTCCGGATCCGATGCAGCGCAACCGAATCAGGTTTAATATCTCTTACAGATCTCGTGAAGTTTGTTAATTTGCGGCAAGCAGTACTTTGCAATATATGATAATAAAATAAATGTAAATATAAACAAATTAAATAAGTAGCGCAAAAAGAGAAACAAAATAGTAAGGTAGTGTACATGGGTTCATTGTCCATTCGGAAATCTGATGGAGGCGAAGAAGCCATTCCTAAAACGTTGAGTGTGTGCCTTCAGGTCCCCTGTACCGCCTCCTTGGTGGTAGCAATAAGAAGAGGCCATGTCGTGGGTGACGGTGGTCCTTAATGATAGATGCCGCTTTTTTGAGGCATCGCCATTTCAAGATGTTCTCCATTCCGGGGAGACCCTACATACTTAACCATTCACCCACACAGCAAGGCAAGTGGAGGGAGCACGGACTGAGGGGCAGTGGCTAGGGAGTGCTGTGCCCTGGGGGCCCTGTACAGGTGGTCCCGGGTCACGGCAGGGTGCCATCCCCGAGAACTGTCCGTAAAGTAGGGAATAACACACAACTCACGCTAAATGCTGAGAGGAACTCAGCGGGTTGGACAACATCGAGGGTGGAAAATGAACAGATTGAGACCCACAGAACCAGCCGGAAGGTGCAGGAAGAGCAGCTGCCAGTCGGCCTCACTAACCCAGTGAGTGAGCTGGTCTTGATCGGATGACCCAGTCCCTGATGGTTGCTGCTGGGGGGGAGGGGGGTGGGGGGTAAGAAGACGGGTGGAAATGCCTTGCCTACACTCGGCAGAAGATAGCTATAGACCCCTACCCCACCCCCGGCAGCCAGAAAATCCATACTCATCTAACTTGCCGGCCCCCCAAACGTTGATCAGATGTAGCGTTGTTTGTAATTTGAGGAGGGCCTCTTCTGAGGAAGTGCTGTACTATCAGAGGCTGTTCATTGGTTGTGATGTTAAACCCAGTTCTCAGTTATAGGGCAACACAAAAAAATCCTACAACTCTTGAAGAAAAACAAAGTAGTTCTCCTTGGGTGAACTTCATCCCTCCAGCAGTATCACTGTTAGACTCTCTGGACATTATTGCACTTACCCCAGGTGACAGAGTTCTGCCCCGTCCAGGTCCTTTGCACTCTTGGAAAGTTGGTCTGGGAGAGAACACGGACTCTGGCCCACTTACCCACCAGTGGAGGCTTTAGTGATGTCTCATTTGTGCTTTATGGTGCCTGCTGTTGGTACTCCGTGGCTGGAGTACATGATGAGGATTACTGCTGCCCAGTACCCAGAACTTTGTGTTGCTTAAATGTTTTGACTTTCAAAAACTTGCTTTGCTCAGGTGGTCAAAGGCTGAACTCAGTTGTGGATGTCATCTTTCTTGATCAAGGCCTCTCTCAGGTCATCTAGCAAGTCTTCCTCTTCTCAGGTGAGGGAGTTGAGGTTGAGTGAGTGACTAGGGCTCCCCTCTGCCATACTTTAAAACTTCAGCAGGGAGGCTACCTAATTCCAAGGCTGCCTTGTTCTTCCTGTTGATATTTGGCCTTTGTGACATTTCGTAGTTAGGTGACCATGTCGACAGGCCCAATACTTTGGTGTGTGAAGTTATGAAGGACTGCTATATCCATTCCTGGCTGACGGGGTGGTCTCCTCTGCTCTTTGACTGCAGATGTCTGGACAGCACTGGAGAATGAGCTTACATCGTGGTTAGAAGCCGGTTACTGGGCCACCGACTTGCATTCTTGCTTCCCACCATCTGGTTTTAAGGTCACAGATTTTCTGATGAACCTTGGCATCTGTTCCCTGTACAAGCATGGTGTCAATTCAAAATCAAGCAATCCTCGATGCTCCGGTCATTTCCATTAGAGCGGTATGCAATGTTAACCATAGTTTGCCCTCAAAGATTCACCAAGGAAAAGCAAAACAGTTGTCCCCATGAACATTCATAAGTCTGTTGAACGCTGCTCTTGTACAACAAAGATGAACTCTTGATCTCTCAGTCCACCTCATCGTGGTCCTTGCACCTTTTTCATCTACTTGCACGCACTTTCTCTGCCGGTGTAACACCCTATTCTGTATTCTGTTACCACTTTCCCTTTTCCACTACTTCATTATACTTAAGTATAGAATTATCTATCTCTAAGATGAGCTTTTTTTGTCACATGTACATTGAAACAGACAGTGACATTGCATCAACGACCAACATTGTCAGAGGGTTGTGCTGAGGTCAGTCCACAAGTGTCACCACGCTTTCAGCGCCAACATAGCATCAGGGCAACTTGCAAGCAAAGGCTTTTCAGCATACCTCATTATTCCATTTTTTTGCACAATTTGTAATTAATAGTTATTGCACAATTTACACTTTATTGCTGCCACAAAGCAACACATTTCATATATCACAAACAAGGGGAAATCTGCAGATGCTGGACATCCAAGCAATATATTGGCAAGACCCGACGCAGGCTGGGAGACCATTTCGCTGAACACCTACGCTCTGTCCGCCAGAGAAAGCAGGATCTCCCAGTGGCCACACATTTTAATTCCATGTCCCATTCCCATTCTGCTATGTCTATGCACGGCCTCCTCTACTGTCAAGATGAAGCCACACTTAGGTTGGAGGAACAACACCTTATATTCCATCTGGGTAGCCTCCAACCCGATGGCATGAACATTGGCTTCTCTAACTTCCATTAATGCCCCACCTCCCCTTCGTACCCCATCCCTTATTTATTTATTATTATTTTTTCTCTCTCTTTTTTCTCCCTCTGTTCCTCTCACTATAACTCCTTGCCCATCCTCTGGGCTTCCCCCCTCCCCCTTTCTTTCTCCCTAGGCCTCCCGTCCCATGATCCTCTCCCTTCTCCAACCTTGTATCCCTTTTGCCAATCAACTTTCCAACTCTTAGCTCCATCCCTCCCCCTCCTGTCTTCTCCTATCATTTTGTATCTACCCCTCCCCCTCCCACTTTCAAATCTCTTACTATCTCTTCTTTCAGTTAGTCCCGATGAAGGGTCTTGGCCCGAAACGTCGACTGTACCTCTTCCTAGAGATGCTGCCCGGCCTGCTGCATTCACCAGCATTTTTTGTGTGTGTTGAATTTCCAGCATCTGCAGATTTCCTCGTGTTAACATACACAAAATGCTGGAGGAACTCAGCAGGCCAGGCAGCACCTATGGAAAAGAGTACAGTCGACATTTTGGGCCGAGACCCTTCAAACAACAATAATAATACTGATTCTGAGGTTGCATTAATAAACTAATTACTTTTATCCATCAATCACTATTACAAAAACAGATTATCTCTGGTCATTATCACATTCCCCCACCTGTGGGAGTTACTATAGATAATTTGGGCACAACAGTTAATACAGTTCAGAAGAGTTGAGTGACTCCACACCTGGAGTTCGATGTGCAGCTTTATTTAGGAAACAATAGCAATGTAGGCAGTCCAGCTAAGATTCACTAGGCTAATCGCTGTGACAAAGAGATTTTTCTATCACAAATAGCTCAAAAATGTTCAGCCTGTGTTTGGAAACACAAGACTGCAGATGCTGAAAATCTGCAACATGCTAAGGTTCTTCAGAGTTTATAAGAGGGCCAATCTCACTGAAACTCAAAATACTAAGAGGACATGACAGGACAGACGTTGCATTGTTTCCCCTAAAGAGTCACAAATGAGATGAATTTACACAATAAAGGGGTGTGAGTACAGGAATTTCTTCTCAGAGGGTTGTGAATGCGAGGTAAATAGTGCAGGCAGGCAAATTTTTGAAAGATTGGGGAATTGAGGGCTGTGTGTGACTAGCCCACAAGAGAGTCTGAGGCATGGCGCCAATCAGCTAGACCATATCAAATGGCTGTGGGCACAGGCCTCGGGATCCAGCTGGCCTGCTCCTTGGGAGGTATTCAGAGTTGCCCCTTGCCCGATGGGCAATGGTATCATTCAGGGTAAAGAACCAATTGTGGCAAAATTCTCCTCTGTACTCCCAGTGGGTCACAGAACCTCTGTGAATGTCCACTGCCCCCTGCACCAAACATGGAGAAAACTTTGAATCAAAAGGCCCACCATTCACCGGCAGCAGTTGTCAAGAATAACATGCGGAAGGGGGAGTGTTGAGGTACCTAATGCTCTCAGACACCTTTAGGAAGGGAGTCACATCATTATCAGCATCCTCAGGAACACAATAAAAGGACATTCCTGTCCAAAGAGAAGATGGAACAGGAGCAACAGGAAGTTACACAACACCTGGAGCTTGACCATCAACCTCCTTCCTACTCTGACCCCAAATCTCTTGACTTAGCCATCTCAGCTGTTAGAATACTGAGAATCCACTGGCCTTTGGAGCCCACTTCAGTGTCTCATTGTCTACTGCACTGCTTCACACAAAGCCCTATAATCACATTTCTGAAGCAGAGCCTGAACTAAAGACCAGGGATGGCTACAGTTGGAATCACTCTCATCCGTCAGATTCTGAACCTGTGAACAGCACTGTCGATATTTTGTAACTCCAAAAACTAATTGAAAGAAAAACACAAGAACCAGGAGATGTGTGTGTGCGTAGTTTCTTTAGCGAAGCACTCACATGACATGGCGTAATGATGTATGTCATTCATGTACTTTACATACAACTCATAATGAATTATGTAAACAAAGATTGCTTAACCAAACTATACATTTACAATATGACTGAAATATTATTTATTTAGTGATTTAGTAGGCTCCTCCAGCCCTTCAAGCCACACTGAGAGAATCATGGGACAGGAGGCCCAGGGAGAAAGAAAAGGTGGGGGGGGGGACCCAGAGGATGAGCAAGGGGTATAGTGAGAGGGAGAGAGGGAGAAAAAGAATGTGTGTATATAAATAAATAACAGATGGGGTACGAGGGGGAGGTGGGGCATTAGTGGAAGTTAGAGAAGTCAATGTTCATGCCATCAGGTTGGAGGCTACCCAGACAGAATATAAGGTGTTGTTCCTCCAACCTGAGTGTGGCTTCATCTTTACAGTAGAGGAGGCCGTGGATAGACATATCAGAATGGGAATGGGACGTGGAATTAAAATGTGTGGCCACTGGGAGATCCTGCTTTCTCTGGCGGACAGAGTGTAGGTGTTCAGCGAAACGATCTCCCAGTCTGCGTCAGGTCTCGTCAATATATAGAAGGCCACATCGGGAGCACCAGATGCAGTACATCACCCCAGCTGAATCACAGGTGAAGTGTCACCCTGGAAGGACTGTCTGGGGCCCTGAATGGTGGTAAGGGAGGAAGTGTAAGGGCATGTGTAGCACTTGTTCCGCTTACAAGGATTAGTGCCAGGAGGGAGATCGGTGGGGAGGGATGGGAGGGACGGGAGGGACGGGAGGGACGGGAGGGACGAATGGACAAGGGAGTCACGTAGGGAGCGATCCCTTGCCCATCCTCTTGGTTCCCCCCCTCCCCCTTTTCTTTCTCCCTGGGCCTCCCGTCCCATGATCCTCTCATATCCCTTTTGCCAATCAATTGTCCAGCTCTTGGCTCCATCCCTCCCCCTCCTGTCTTCTTCTATCATTTTGGATCTCTCCCTTCCCCCTCCCACTTTCAAATCTCTTACTAGCTCTTCTTTCAGTTAGTCCTGACGAAGGGTCTCGGCCCGAAACATTGACTGTACCTCTGAACATCCAAATGCATTTGCTTCAAGATCACCAATGAGCGCAGAATGCAACTAGTCTAGTATGGGGAGTAAAGGAGTTCCACCACTTCCTCTATGGACAAAAGTTTACGCTAGTGACAGACCACCAGACTCTCATGTCCATTTTCAATCCCAGGAAGGGAATCCCAGTGATATCAGCTACCTGGTTGCAATGTTGGGCACATTTCCTAGGAGCCCATTCTTATGACAGAGTTCAAGGGTACCAACTACACAGCAATGCTGACAGCTTGTCACATCTTCTACTTTTGACAACTGAAGTCATCTTCATTCTGTTACCTAGCAGAGCATTGCACAGCGTTGTTGGACCAGCTGCCACTAACAAATTCTGAAATACAAAGAGAAACAAGAAATGTCCCGACATTGTCAAAAATCTATAACATCACCATGCAAGGATGGCCAGCTCATGGTAATCCTACATTTCCAGAGTTCTCAGTGAGACGAGACCAATTGTCTGTACATCAAAGAACACTGATCTGTGGATCTCATGTTGTGGTTCCTTCTAAACTGCGCACCAGAGTATTAGAGAATCTGCATGAAAGGTGCCTGCGTACAGTCAAGATGAAGAATCTCATCTGGAGCAATGTGTGGTGGCCGAGAAAAGATAGACAGATTGAAGACTTGACCATAAGCTGTTCGGGATGCCACAAAGTTCAAAAAGCAACATTACACTCGTGGGAGTGGATGTCTTTACCATGGCAAAGACTGCATATTGACTTTGCTAGGCCATTCATGAGTTCCATGTTTCTGATTGCTGTGGATGCTCATTTGAAGTGGCCCGTGGTCATACCAATGAAGTCAACCACCTCAGAAAAGACTGTTTCCACCCTAAGAACTACCTTCCCCAGAAATGGCTTACCAGAACAAATTGTGAGTGACAACGGACCACAATACACGTCAGAAGAGTTCATACTATTTATGAAGAAAAATGGCATCAAACATTTCAAGTCAGCCCTTCACCACCCAGCAATGAATGTGTTAGCTGGAAGAGTTAGCTTCAAGAAGTCCATTAAAGCGATGGTCAAGGAGGACATTTCTCTAAAGCACAACGTGGACAACTTCCTTTTCGTGTTTTGGAACTCTGTTCATGCAACAGCAAATCAAACACTTGCAATGCTGTTCATGAACAGGAATCAGAGATTTCACATAGACCTTCTGAAAAATGATCTATGGAGGGAAGTGCAGAAATAACAGTTTAGCCAGTTGTCAAGTAAACCAGCAAGGAGCTTCGAGGTTGGACAGGAAGACCTAACACATGATTACCGAGAAGCCAAGTGGACACCCAGTAGGATAGCTACAAGAACTGGACCACTGATGAGTACAGTGGATATTGCCAAGATCAAACACGGAGACGTCATGAGGACCAGATATTGGATGCTCAGCCGAAGAATACACCTGAGTCAATTGCATCCAACAAGACAGGCACATTACAGCCATCAGACTTGCCTCTCAGTGATGATCATGTCACCAACAGCAACATGACACCTGCAAAAGAGAGAGTTGACTTTGACAAGACACCGGCCAAACCTGATGCCACTCCACACGTCCAGAGGTGCTATCCTGAAAGAAACAGAGTGCCACTCAAAAGACTAAATCTTTAGTATAGTGAAGTTAGTTATGGACTGTTATTGTGAAAGCATGTACATTTGAGTATGGTCTGTTAAAGGGAAATTGAATGTTTTATTACATATACAGTTTTATATTATATTAATTTAAAGGAGGGAGAAAGTGTAATGTATGGATCTATTTATTTTAGTACAATGACTCCCCCTTAGCATTAATTATTGACTAATAACTTACACATGCACATTGATTTGTTGGTCTCTCTGCAAAGTAAATATACATGTTAACTTCACCTCCAAGTGAGAGTGCAAATATTTATTTGATTTGTAGTTGTACAGACACAACAGCTTGCACTATTGATTTCATAACTTAAGTTTTTTTTATGTCTTGCACTATACTGCTGTCACAAAACAAATTTCACGACATATGCCAGTGACAATAAACCTGATTCTGATCTGCTGAGCCACTGGGATCACTCCCTAGCTCTATAATTGCCACCTGGAATGTACAATGAGAACATTGTGACACCCTCGAAGTTCCCCATTCCACGGCCATTGGAATACAGAGAGCAGATTCATCAGCTCACAGCAGAGTTTGGAAGTATCTGCACCAGTGTACACCACAGAAGTTTAGAGTTTGGTAAACTCACTCTCCGTGACAGCAATACCCACATCCTAAGACTTAAATTTTAATTGGAAGAAAGCTGCTGTACTTGGGCAATTTGTCCCCAGGTTCTGAGACTAAACATCTCATTTGCAGAGATGCAGATTCAGTGGAGAGGATTGACTGCATTCACCTTACAGGCCACGTTCATTCTGTAAAAGCCCACCAGGGCATCTTCAGTTACCTGTGAGGAATCTGCACACCATTGATCCTGCCCTCCGTCTTTCAGCGTGTAGTGATGGGCCAGTTCTGCAGAGGGAGTCTCTGAGTAGCTGTGTAAAGGAAATTTAGAGCGAGAACATTTTAACTGTGTGTAAAATCTAACAACAAAAATAAATAATATTGATAAGCAAATAATCTACTGATGAAGACTGAAATTAAAGAATAGACAACGTTGGAATTGCTCAGCAGGTCAGGCAGCCCCTGGAGAGGAATCACATTGTTAAATCTCTCTCTCTCTCATGACAGAGAAGCATGAGAGAGAGAGAGAGAGAGAGAGAGTTAATGTCTCCCTTCACGGACGCTGCCTGACCCACCAGATCCCTCCTGCAGATTGTGTGTTGCTCCAGACTCCAGCATCGGCACTCTCTTGCGTCTCCATGGGTTAGAGGTCTCAAATCTCAATGCAGCAGCCACCCTTAACAGTCAACCCATCATCATTGAGCTACCCACTGAAACAAGTAAGAGCATCTCATTCAAACTCTGACTGTTCAGCAGCTTCCCTTCCATAGTACTATCTCCAGCTAGAAATTGTGAATAAAGACACTTGAGGGCATATTCTGGTGGTATTTGCAAGGACAGCATTTACCTCCCATCCTTTACTGAGTTGGGGTTGTCTAGGCCATTTCAGTGGATTGTGAAACTTAAGGTATACAATGACCAGCTGCAGAAGGACAAATGGTTTCTTTGCTCAGTGAATTGGCCAGCCTTTAATAACATTCCAGTAGCTTTACAGTTAAGATCAGCATAATAAACAAAAGATTCTGCATGTGCTGGAATCCTTGAGCAACACACACAAAATGCCGGAGCAACTCAGCAGGTCAGGCAGCATTAATGGAGAGAATAAACAGTAAGTGTTTCAGGCCAACACCCTTCATCAGGATTGGAAAGGAAGATGGCAGAAGCCCAAAACATCGACTGTTTATTCCCTTCCATAGATGCTCTCTGACCTGCTGAGCTCCTCCAGCATTTTGTGTGTGAAGCTCACCATTACTCTGCTTCAAATCCCTCCCCCTCCCCTACCAAATTCCAGATTGATTTGACGACATTTATTTTCTCCAGCTGTTATGACACGATGTGAACTCATGCTTCTGGCTCATCTGTCCATGACTCTAGACCTAATTGCAATCCACCCTAACCTTAACTCTTGTCATCCAGCTCATTGCCATCTTGTTGAGATTCTCAATGGCTGACAGGGCCTACAAGCATATGACAGGTGGTCAGAGAGAACTGTATGAAAGCTCAAGAAAAGATCAACTTACCAGACTGAGCCAAGGAAGCAATGCAGTCCTCAGAAAAATTAAGGCTTGACACCTCTCGTCCATCCGCAAGCTTAGGAGGAAACCAAATCAATTAGACAAACTTAAAACATGCTATTTACATAATTTCAGATTTAAAAAATAAGAATAAAATAACAATTTGATTTGATTGCATGCAAAATGTAATTCTTCTGCACACCTATACAAGTCAAGGGATTTGGATAAGTGAGCATAGGGGGAAAAACTTGTAGGCCCTGATGAAAGAGTGCCAAAGTTGAGACTAATTGGGAGGTCTCTCATAGGTACAGAAGGCTAAAAGGCCTCTTTGGGTGATGCATCATTCCACGAGGACAACAACCTCTGCTTCTATAGACAGCAAGATAGGGGTGAAAGTTGGTGGAATTTCCAGTTTCTACTGGGCAGAATTAATTGATGCCAAGTGACACACAATTTTGAGTTCTTTCTTCAGCAAAGTATAAGTTAGACAAATTAAAATAATTGTTATACAGAACATACACACAGATATATTCATTTAAATATAAAAATAAATTTTATTTTAATGAGAGCTGAGCTACTTTGACCCAACATTAATACTGATGCTCTCACAGTTTGTACAACTACTTCCGGATGTCTTTCTTGAGAAATTTTTGTAATGGTTTAAGCAATGCAGTAGTGACTGCAACACAAGACACACGCCAAGAAAAGTCCAAGTCCTTTCAAGGTAACTTATCCACAAACGAATAATCAGATGTTGGTACTTTCCCCACCAAAATCCAACTAGTAACAGAATTTTAATTAAAATTGTTATAAATTCTGAATGTACATCATAATTTGCTCTGGAAGTACAAAATCAGTTACATCTTATTTTTGTGACCATTATTCTCGATATTGACATAGAACAGTTTAGCAGCCAATATAATTGTCAGTATTTTACCCCATCTCTGTGATTGCAACCAATAAACCAATAGCAGCATTAAAAAGTGGTAATTTAATCTTAGGCTCAGGAATTCTATAATTGAGATAAAGAATAGGGAATGTCAGTTTTGCTTAAAATCTCACCATTCAAATGTAAATTTAACTAATTTGATTGGTTCCAGGAGAGGGAACTTGTAAGGTATTGGAGTTCATTGGAACTGTCCTTGGTTGTGAAGAAATTTCATGACATGTGCCATTGATATTAAACCTGATTCCAATTCTGTGGATGGTTCCTGATATCCTCTGGAAAACAGGGATGAGACATGGGAATTGCTCACCTCACAAGCATTTTAAAGGTAACCAAAAATTTCATTTAGTTTGTTGACTTGTTAAAAGCCCAAAATTAAATTACAACTTTTAAATGACCAGTTTTCCATTGTTCACATTGTGCATTTACAAATACATAGAAACACAATAGTTGATTGCCCAATCAGTACTTCCCTGGTACCTTCTAATCCTCTCCTCATGCTTTATTGGTCAAAGTTATGGGTTAACAACATATCAGAGCCACAGAATTTGTCCTATGCTGGTTTAGGGGCCACCAAACTCAGAACCAAGTATTTCAAACTGTTTCTTTCTTTCTAACTGCAAAGAGGTCATCTATCATGTGTACCCATGGCTGCACATTGTAATAAAGTAATTGCTTAATTGATTTACAAAATTGCATGAAAAATGTAGGGGAATTTAGCTATCTGCAGGAGCCATTTAACCCTTCCCATAATGGTAATTCCCAGTGATGAATGTTACACATAATGTTCCAGCGGAGGGTATCTTTAGCTTAGCTTGTGGACTATGCAATACTGTCAATATTCCTGAATGTTGCATGACAAGCTAACATACAAAACATCCAGACAATAAAACAGCAACTTTGGAAGTTACCGGGATGGGACAACTGGATTTCATATGTTAGTGTATTGCTACCAAAGGTTTATGTTCTTAGAACATAATTATTTCACACATCAGGTGAAATCGTTTGTCTGGTGAATTAAAAATCAGCTTTCCTTAGGAAGCAGGGAACTCTTAATGAAAACTATACCTCTGGTGTACAGTCTTTTTTGGGAAATCTCAATCTGAGATCTCAGTGCCACCAGAGGCTAAGCAACTTCAGTTGTCGTGGATGCAGGAATGAACTCAACTCCTCTCTGGGTTACCCATGCTCACTGTGGTCCAAACCCAATTGCAATCTGCCCATCAGTGCCTTGTGCAGGAAATGGGTGAAAATGCAGGAGGGAGTGATAAAGTGTACTAGAAGTCAAGAACACAACTTTTTAAGAAGTACACATTAAGAAAGAATTTAGTAGGATAGGGATGTTTATGTGGGACAGAATAAAATCTTCCTATGCAAAGCATTAGAGTACCTTTCTGTTTAATCTTCAATTTGTGAAATTATGTACTTGAATTATCAAGCAACTCACATTTTAATTGGGCTTTTCCAAATTCTGTTTTAAGTTTGCACTGTTGGTTAAAGGTAATTTAGTAGCACCTTTCCCATTGAAGGATATTCTCTGGAGGATGTGTAGGTAACAATATAGTCCAAAGTGCTTATTGTTTTCCACAAGAAATATGTAATACATGGACCATTTACCAAAAAGAAATTGAGACAAAATTCTCAATTAATCCTCTCAATTTTACTAAGATTCAAAATCAAAACTATTTTCATTTAATTTTTCAATAATTGTAAAACAATACAAATAAATTGTTAAATCTTCCAGCTTCCTTCGGTACTTTTGCTGGTCAAAAGCTATTTCTCTTCACCACCATATGGCAGCAGAGAGCAATCTGCATTTCCCAGATTTTTAAGTATTGTACGGCGAACAGAATGGGAAAAATGGTCTTTGCAACAAGTTATTGAGATGTATATAAATCCAATATCAGATTTCATACCACAGACCAAAATACAGAGTAACAAACTGCAAAATATTTAAACCTACGAATCACCCTCCAATGGATGTTCTGAGGCTTCCAAATTATTTGTTTGTACATTTATAAATATTGGATGTAGTATGCACTAATTCGTATGTATTAATACTCGTCTTCTCAAGTATAATCTTGCAGTAAGTGAAGACAATATTTATTGGGTTCAGTGGGTCTTTAAAGATCAACACAGGGCAACGTGCTACTATCATCACCATACCATACTGCTAATATTATTGTTCTTTCAGGAAACACAAGGGAGTTACAGTGACCCGTCTGAGAAGCAAAACTATTTAAAGTGTGACCAGCTCCGCTCCTGAGGATGAGAATACAATCCATGAAAAGGTGTTTCAACATCTGCAAAGTACTACACGTGGTCTAGAGAACTTCCCTGTGATAGCAATGAATTCCATTCAATAAACCAGATATGCTGGCCATACACAAGAATCAACTTGTGCCAACTGTACCAAAAGGCACTTTAAGAATTTAAAATAGCTATGAAAATTGAATGCTAAATCATTTTATAGTTCTAATTCAAAGATAAAGGCTCATAATTGAAGCCTGAGATTTTTAAAATGATAAAAATAATGAGGTAATAACAGCACTGAGATCAATGTAGTTTGGGGACAGAATGCACCAATATTTTGGGCTAGAAAATGTTCATGCCATTGGGAAACCGTAGAAGTGTAAATGAAAACAAAGTAGCAGCAAATAATGCAAATTTACTTAAAATGCTTTGATCTCCTGATTTCTTGGCCTTCCTTTGATGCAAGTTAGAGTCAAAGCTTATCTTTCTATAATGTGAAATAAGACAACACATGTTGGAAAGGTTTTTGAGTAACTATGATAATCAGGTAAAGCCATAATTAAGAAACAAATGAAAGTGGCATAAAATGCAGCGAAATTTTATCCCAATTCATTGGGATTCTATGAGGAATATGCTCGAATAAACTTTATAAATAAAGGTTTCAATGCAATCGTCTTTTTAAAAAAATGTAAGTTCATCAGCTAAAATAAACTTAAGTTTCACTTCATTTCTAAGTAGACTTTCACAAAGGTCCATTTAATTTTAAATTTGCCTCTGACAATGGTGTCTGCCATATAGTTATCTCAATATCATTCCTGTCTTCAGTGATTATTCCCAAAAGATAACTGCAGCATCGCTCCATAAATCATGTTGTTGGATGAATTGGCAGAAACTGTAACAATTTGCTGTGGACAGCCACTCTAAAAGGGACAACATAGTCAACATTCACGCCAATAATAGTGTGTAATATTTCAGGCAACACATGAAGATTATGAGCAAATTCAAAAGAAAAAGGCGGGAGATGTTGCAGGAAACGGTTGTACATAGCTCTGGATTCAGAACTCACAAAAACCACAATAGAAACAAGAGGCATGTTCAATCCAAAGAATTGCCAAGGAAGTACACGTCACTGTAAATCCGTTTCCAGATTTCTTTGAAGATAATTACTCAATGGTTAACAGTAATGTTAGAAAATGTGCAAAACTGCTAGCAATTCTGAAACCAGAATAGAGAAGAAACAGTGCAATAAGAACTTTCCAATTTCGAGTCACCATTTTATAATTTCACTGCCCTTATACATGCCTAACAGAAAAAAAAATCAAGAAACAGGCACTGTTATTTTTTTATCTAACCAGCAGTGTTACTGAGGTTAAACCTGTTAAGTGAACATGATGAACTGGTGTAGCCATGGTCTAATACGTAGGTGCTTCTTGCAGCTAGTTGTAACTCAAGGATCTTCACTGATATCCATGGTACCAGCTAGAGAGTATACCTTACATGGATAATCTCACACAGGTCAAGGCCAAAGCTCTGCAAGCATGGACAATACAAATTTGAATAAGCCAGCTTCAGGATAATGGAAAAACCCTGAAAATTCATATCCGACAAAGCTTATACACAGATGGGGGTCTGAATGGAAAAGAAAGCTGGTGGCATAGCATGGGATTTACCAAGAAGAGGACGTTTACCTCTAGTTGCAACAGGATATAATAGAAAAGTGAACAATCTTTACTTTTCTCATCCTTGTAAGAAATGGAACATCCAGCTTTGCACACCTGGTAGAATTTGTTCAATTTTATGTCCGGGAAGCATAAAGTGTAGTCCAAGAACATTTTCTAGCTTCCCGTGAGACAATGTAGGTTAGTGACCTAATTGAACCTGTAAGCAATCATCAAATATTGCTGGCTACAAGAGCTATGACCCACAACATTCGGAAAAACTTATCAAGCATTTAAGTACACTGAAGACATCAGTAGGATCATTGGAAGCTACTCAATATATGAATGAACAGAATCTTTTTTTCCCCCCACAAAACACTGAGAGCCCAACAAGGTCATCAGCGAATAGCTTGGGCATAGAAACAATCCAGACTTATTGGAGCATTAAGTTGCAGTAGAACATTTCCAAACTAAAACGTAGGAATGTGTATACATTTATGAAAGTGTGCTCTCAGAATGTTCTATTTGTTTACAGTGATGTTATACATCTTTGTTCATTAATTTATTTGTAATTAGATCCTCATCTTCATTTATTTGAATGGTGCTCATCTGCGACATCAATTTACCCATGAAGAGGAGCCCATGTGAAATAAAAGCCACAATGCCATCAGTACTTGTCAAGGTATAGTGTCCGCATATTAAATCAGCCATATTGTAGAGGTATTAAGATGGGTATACTTTCAATTTCAGATAAAAATGGACTTAAACTTGGTGAGGTTTTAAACCCAGCAATTAAAACACATCGTCTTTCCACTCACAAAACAAATCCTGGAATTAGGTCAGTCTTGGATGTCAATCCAACTTGCAGGACCTCTTTCAGTAAATAGGTGAACCTTTAAAAAATCTTAGAAAAGGTTTTTCCAACTGAAGGTTCAAGAAATACTTTGTTATAATCTTCACACACAAAAAAAAAACACTGAAGGCTTGCTTGGCTAGATAGCTTTCAAAGTTTCTCAATGGAAAGAAGAGTCTTTCCGATTTCAAGACGAAGGATAACTTGAGTTGCAACTCAAATGTTCCTTATCAAAAGCAACAGCCAATAGAAAAGGTCAAGACTTGATGTCAAGAAAATCTGCAAAATCTCTTAAGGCAGACCAAACCTAGGATCTCAAAATAAAAATATGGGTCAGAGCCCAGCTTTGAGGACATCATAGGTGACAACAATGTTCCAGTTTTAGCACAACTGTAATTTCCAAACAATTAATGTGTAACTTCCCACAAAAATAATAAAGGTGGGTAAGTCTTTGTTCCAGAGTGGACAAAATGTAATCAAGGAATGATTAACTGGTTTCTTCAGAGGTTTGTAATACAGTCAGTGAAGATCTTTGCAAGGATTAGAGGAACATTGAAAACTTGTAGGAAAAAAAAATTCTATTACTTTGAATTCCAAACGATAGCCATCTCAATATATTCAGAATAGACAATCATTGCAGATTCACTAGTGAAAATGGAAGTAATACTTGGAAACAAAATGTCCTGTTATCCTATGAGCCAAGCAGGCTGAAATCTAGGATGCTATTGATGTCCTATTGGCATTAATCTAATAGTTTGAATATGAAGGAAATTGTGAAAATAATTTATAAATTGGAGACCTACACGTAAGAATAAAAGTTATGGCTCCAGATAAGCAAAACATTTAGGTGTTGCTGGCAAATTCTTCACTACATCTTGTGAGGATTAGAAATGGAATTTTCTTTAGCAGTAACAACTTCATTCCAATATTTGGAAACAAAACTTCAATGTTAGCAAGACCAAAGCCGTGCCAAATATGGGAAATCCAACAGGAAGCCTTGGATCTGGTCAGAGATGCCAACAAAGCAAGACCTAAAACAGCAAAGTATGCAGATGCTGGAAATCAAAGCAACACACATAGGATGCTGGAGGAACTCAGCAGGCCAGGCAACACCAATGGAAAAGAGTAAATAGTCGATGTTTTGTGCCGAGAAATGTCGACTGTTTACTCTTTTCCATAGATGCTACCTGACCTGCTGAGTTACTCCAGCATTTTGTGTGTAAAAGCAAGACCTAACTTATTGGACCTGTAGAACCAAAGATAACTAATAGTAGTAGATGGCAAGTGAGCAATTTTAAAGTCCTATTCTGTACATTAAGCCCAAAGATTTGCTTTGGAAGGCAAACTGACAATTTGAAATCTCCTTGATTACAGCTTCACATTGTTGCTTAGAACTTTTTCAGTCTACTACACTTTTTCTTCCTTTTGTTAAAAAAGATAACAAAAGATTAATGGGAGGGATTTGTTCAGTGTCAGTTTTCCTTGGCATGGTCTACAGAGATTTGATGAGGTAGCTAAAATATCAGGTATCTTATAGCAGCCATTTAAAAAATAGGTAATTTATTACCCCTTTTAAAACACACGACAGTGGCCCTTTTGTTAAATTAACACAATTTTCATGTACAGGGGGAAAAATGCTGATTCTGGTAAATCCATTATACAGATCATCTGAAAAGACTTGGCTACCAACAGAAATCCAATGGAAATTAATTCTATAGCTCAAGAAATGATATCACATAGCTAGGCTCCATTGATCCCCGTCACCTGGTTCCACCCAACTATTTGCAATTCTTCATAGTGGTGGAAATACAAAAACTCAAGAATGTTTATTTTTAATCCAGAAAATTATTTATGATTTTAGGTTTCATCTCAAGATTACACTAGACTGTATTCTATCAGTGCATAGTGCAAGACATAGAATATTTCTCAGATTTACCCTTACAAGATCCTCACAAGGATATGAACACTACTGATAACTTCACATTTGTTTAAGGTGCAATTAATCTCAAGCCCTGGCCTTTTCTTTTTTGGATGAGATTTCGCTCCACCATTTTATGGTGGTAAGCCTGTTCCTGTTGTTGAGGACAATGACACGCGAGTATCCAGGCTGTATAATTTAAAGTTAGGTCCTTCCATATGTGATGACCAGTTCAGTAACTGTTCAGCAATATGCAACTGAAGCAAGCAGCTGTAGTTTGCTCTATCTTTCCCATGCCCCTGACTACAAATTTTACACTCATGTGTAGGATCAGCTAGTAAGACCAGTCAAGTAATGGACAATGTCCCCATAAGGTGCTTTGTCTTTCAAATGCAAGTGATAAACACAAATCAATTTCACAACCTTTACTTTAGAAATACAGCACTTCAGTAAATGATGTACCAGGCTACCTTAAATGCCAGTTTTAATTTCTATCTGTACATTAGGCAGGGCATAAAAATACTACAATAGAGCCAAACGCAGACAACAGCAGATTTATACAGATCTTCAAAAAGATTTCACCATCCCTCCCACTTATGTAATGTTCAAGTACACAAATGCTCATTACTTTGCAGAAAAATGCTGAATCCTTAGTCATCCCCAAGAAAATTAAACTATCTTTTTTTATTAACTACATTTCATTTCCAAAAGATGAATTATCTCTGAAAAAAGCAGGCAAATTTTTCACTCGTAGTTTTTCCCAACTTAAGTGTGTTAACTGGACATTGTATTTACTGAAATATGTTCCTTTGTGCAGTGATGTTGGATCTATAAAGTTACCCCTTTCCTCCAGTGAAATAACATTAACATGAACAATGGCAAGTGGTGACGTATCAGTAGTTATACTGAAAAGGGAATTCACAGCTTAAACTTCACTTTGCACCAAACCCATGTCATATTAGTAACACTTGCTAAATGGTTACAAACTTTTAAGAAAAATAAATGGAGAACTTGATCTTTACTTTTTAATTCAGGAAAGAAGATCTTGTTTCCTCTTGCTACATACATATTACATTTCAACTGAAAAGTAACCACCAAGAAAATGTGTGAATATGTGTGTATGCGTATATCCACATATAGATAAAGCTTTCAAAAATCTCTGAATTTAGTTACTAACACAGTCTTCAATATAAGCATAAACTGGACTGTATGGAACCAAGTCTGGTTACACAGTATCCACCTCGATTCATTTTATTTCTTCAAAGCCACCTTGAATTAAGCAAAAATGAGCTCTGAAATGGACTGATCACATAAAAGTCACTTTTTCAAACCTATTCCAGTTATTACTTGGGGGAAGTCAATGCACTACACAGCCCACTGCTATGCTTTTTCCACGCACTCGGTTTCCTTTCCTCCCTTCCCCTATATTTCTTTAAATTTATAAACAATGAACAAGGATTGTTCAACAAGGCTTTCCTTTAAAACAAGCAGGTCATTTTGACAAAACAGTGACTGGTACAGAATGAATTAAATGGTGGGGGGTGGGGGGGGGAGCAAAGAAAAACACTGGATAGTTTGTGCTAATCAATTACCAGGGCAAGAAATAATCAAATTCTTAACAGGTTGCAAATAATTAAGTTTTATGTAGCCTAATATCAATGGTTGGTCAGTCTATTGTAAAAAAACAGAAGCTCATTATGTGCCTAAGGTACATTTATTCCATCTTTTTTCTTGAGGACCAATGACAATATCAACCTTTTACTATCTGGTCATTAGAAACATTATAAATCTCATTGTGGTCTGCTAGAATAGGGAACTATGCCCACTGCACACTTCACAGCTTCCAGTCTTCCTTGCTGTGATTTTAATCTTCTTGCTTGGATTGGTGGAACTCTTGTCGTGTTTTCAGCCAGTTATTAGATGAAGCAACCAGGGCACTACAAATCTCATTCCACCTCATATTCTGCGTGGCATCTTAACGAGCAGCGCTGGCTGGCACTTCCAAGGGAAGACACTCCATTGTTGATGCTGTGGAGAAACATATTAAATGGCATGCAAAAAGCAGGGGGTGTTTTTAAACATAGGCCTCCTGCACTGAAGTAATGTGGAATTTGTGCAGGAGCCAATGCCAATAGATGCAAGCATCTACATAACGTTAGGAAATATTTTTGTCATTGGCACTAGCTACGGCCACCAGAGAGCAGGCAATGTATTGTAATGTTAATGGCTCTGCCCGCTGGAGTCATCTGTAGCTACAGGTAGTTCTCCCTAAATGAGACACCTGTGACATAAAGCCAAAATAAGTATGTTGTCAGTTTCTGATGTGTGCACTGTAACCTGCCTACACGCAACCAATCAGACAACACTTGCAATGATGGCAGAGACATTTCCCATTTGCATTTAACCACTTTTTTTTCCTGACATAAACTGGTACAAAAGTAAAAGTGTAATTTAAAAACAACAAGGTAGGAAAGGGTCTGATGAAGCTACAGTCAGCTAAGACCGTATAATGATTTTTTTGGAACAATACAAGTTTTACTTTGTATAAAAGTAAGTGGTGGTCTCATTCCTAGTACGCTTTCCATGCACGACTTAAGTCCTGATGGAACACTGGCGTGCAGGGGTTTGTAGTGACCCTGTAGTGACTGTTAACCATAACATACCTTTGACCTAGCACAGCAGGTCAACATTGGAGAAGGCAAGTGAAAGAATCAGAAGGGAGAACAGACTGGCACACAAAAGACATATAGGTGACCTAAAAGCACCATGCTGAACTTTGCCTCTATGACCACAAAGCTGCTCAGTGATCAAGGGTCAGAGATGAAAGAGTTTCACATAATCCCCAGTACAGAAAATTCACCTTGTCAGCTGCTTTCCATTTTCAATACCTTGGAGGCATATATGGTCGTTTGGGAGCAGTGGCAAAAGGGGGACTTCCAAAATGGAGGTTGGGTCGCTTCCCACTCTGAAAACTTTCCCGAGGCCGCAGGGGCCCTCGTTGGAAGAACCTACCAGGACCACTGTAGTCTTGTTGGGCTCCAAAGGATGGCCCATAGTAATCTCTCGAAGACCTTTGCACAGGAGGCCTGTTGGTTAAGCTAAGGAAGTCTCTTGGAGGACATGGAAGTAAGCCAAGGAGTTCTCGAGGTGGCCCAGCTAATGGGCCAAGGAGGTCTCTAGGAGAACCAGGCAGGGGACCAAGGAGGTCCTGTGGTGGAGGGACAGGAGGTGGGACCAACTGATCTCTTGGAGGGGGTCCAGGAGGTGGAACAAGGTGATCCTGTGGAAGTGGGACAGGAGGTGGTGGGCCAAGATGGTCTCTGGGAGGAGGGCCTGGTGGTGGACCAGGGGGGGGTAAAGGAGGGGGCCCCATATGATCCCGGGGAGGGGGACCAGGAGGCGGTCCAAGGTGGTCCAGAGGAGGTGGACCAGGAGGGGGCACTGGGGGACCTGGAGGAGGTCCAAGATGATCTCTTGGAGGAGGACCAGGTGGTAGACCAGGACCAAAGTGGTCAGGAGGCGGACCAGATGGTGGGGGAATGTGGTCAACAGGGGTGCCAGGTGGTGGTCCAACATGGTCCCTTGGTGGCCCAATCTTCTCAGAGGAACTGGGAGGTGGCCCACTGTGGTCTTGGGAAGAACCAGGGAATGAACCATGTTCTCGAAGGGAACTTGACGAGGCACCCATGTGTTCCTGTGGGGGGACAGGAGGACCTAAGTGATCAGGTGGAGGACCCGGGGGCAGGCTCATGTGATCCCTTGGGGGTCCTGGTGGCAGTCCGATATCCCTCAAAGGAACAGGAGGCCCAATGTGATCTTGTGGGGGGCATGGGGTAAGTACATGGTCTGGAGGAGGCCCAGATGGATGCCCAATGTGGTCTCGACTGGAGACAGGTGTTGGCCCAATGTGATCGTGTCGTGAGCCAGGTTGACGTCCAATCTGCTGAGTTTGCCTTTCAAAGGGATTGCTGAAACTGTTGGATCTGTAGCTGCTTGACGTCTCAGTGAACTGGAGTCTGTGTTCTTCAAACTGACTTCTAAAACTGGGAGGAATACCTTGAGTCATATCAGAAACATCAAGAGAGGAGGAATCTTCATCAAAGTCTGAAATGCTTTCATTAGCTTCAAACCAACTGCTCCTGGACCCCCCTCTCCCATGACTCATACTGCCTCTACCTGACCCTCGGCTGGAATCCAGAGTCTGAATAGGCTCTCCAACCATCAGCCTCCCAGCTGATGGTGTACTGGAACCTAGTGTCTCTATGGGGGCTCCTTTCTCCTCTACATTCTCAGGTAAATCTGATGTAGATATCCGAGTCTCAATGCAATGCTGCTCTCCATCTGCATTCTCTGCAATCCCAGATTGTCCAAAAACTGGTAGGTTCCCTTTCTCGCTCAGGCCAACTGACGGTACAGGACTAATAGGGCTTTCTAGAGGTTTGTCATCAGTCGGTCTACGCGAGGCATTCTTTAACATGTTCTTGAACTCAATGGTTGAAGTAGCAGAGACTGGAGAGCCCAGTGTTACAGTTTTATCAATGGTGGCGGCAGATGTGCGGCTAAAAGAACCAGCTGCAGCACTTTGTAAAGAGGAAGGTGGTCGGGAAGGGGTAGAACACACCGGGTCAGAAAATGCTTTTTGAAGTGGTCCTGTACGAGATATATCCGAGAATGAAGGCTGTAATATGATATTATTAGATTCTGAGCGAAAGAACTGATTGTTGTGAGCTGCTGAAGGAAGGTTCTCAAGATCAATTCCCTGATCATCTTCCCTATAGCCCTTGCTACTGCTTGACCTACTGCCATAAGTTTCTTGTTTCTTAAGAATGGATTTCACGGGTTTGGAGAACACAGACTTGAGACGACTGTAACTGGTAGAGATAGACTGGTATTCATTGGGACTCTGCATCTGATCTGTTGCTTTGTTTGATTTGAGAATAGATTTTGGGGGTTGTTTCAACAAATTGGAAACTGAAGAAAGCGGTGGTCCAGCATAATCAAAATCAGTACAGGATTCACCCGCATAAAACTGCTCTTGAGGAGAGTCTCTGTTCGGGGAAGATTCTTCCCACACCTCTGAGGACTTGTAGGAGGAAGGGAATGAAGCCCTTCCACGGTTATATGAAGTATCGCTTTGGTAAGAAGGCACTGCACTGGAAATCTCTGAATAAGCCGAATCTATATTTTGTGGCATGGAAAGTGGAGGAGAGTTTGTGCTGCTAGTTGAAGAGGAGGGCGGACTGATTAGCTTAGACAGTAAGGACATTGGATCTATAGTGCCTGTTGTTGCTTGTTTGTCCATTATTTCATCCTGGGTTGGAGTTCCACCTCTCTCATCTCTGACTGGCGTGCCATCCTGGTTGTCCAGTATGGTACTGCTGGGATTACGACTTCCATCTGAAGGCTGCAAGAGACTCTTAGAGTCACTAGAGCCCAAATTACTCAGGAGAGGGATATTCAGATCTAAAGCCTTAAAGCCTGGGTTAACTTTGAGAAAGTTGTGAATTTTCAGCTCCAAACTTGATGGTGAGGGTGGCTGCACTTCTGGTTCAGCTGGAACTGCCTCTGAAGGTGCCTTCTGACTGCTCAAGTTTCCTCTTGATGAAGAGGCAGTATTGCGAAGAGAACTCTCAAGTACATTTGTGCTGGCAGGTGCCTTCAGGCTTGTGTTGGACAGGGCAGGACTATGGTTTACCGGGGCAGAGCTCACTGAGGAAACAGAGGAAACTTCTGATGCAGGTGAATTTGGAGAGCAACTAATCAGCCCTTGCATCACAGGCTGAGTGCTGGAATTATTAATGGGAACGTTTTTGTCCAATGGACTGGTGATGTTTGCCACTGCCGGGGTAGAAATACTTGGAGCTGTGCTGTTTGATGGGACAGCAGTGTTTGCTGTCACGCTCTGAAGTAATGATGAGAGACCTAATGAGAGAGAAATTAAAAGGTCAGTTACTTAAAACTGCATTTTAACTCCTGTGATACATTTTTACATTAACTCGATTTACAGCAATATATTCCAATATACTTCTTGAAAATGGAAGATGATAGAGAGCGAGAGAGCGCTTCATGCTGTTTTTCAACACTGAGAAAATATATCTGGTGACTTTATAAGTGTGAAAGCTTTGATGGACATGCACTAATGAGGCAGAGTGAAAGGGGAGCTGTACATTTCTGTACATAACAGGCCACTTCATAGGGTATTCAGACAAAAGCACAACAGTCCAAGCATAATTACAGGACAATTTACAATGACCAATTAACCGCCTCACCAGTAAGTCATTGGACTGTGGAAGGAATCCCACGTACACATGGGAAGGAACATACACTTACTTACAGATGATGCCAGAATTGCGCTCCAAACTCTGACACCTGAGTTGTAAAAGCGTTGTGCTAACTGCTACACTACTGTGGCGCCCCATGGGAAGTGGAGTTCGGAACTAGAGAAACTGCAGTTTCAACAGGAGGATGTAAGCTTTTAATGTAGTCAGTGTAGATCTGTAAGGTGTGAGTTATCATTGAGCATATGGAACTCAGAATCATCATATAGAGGAAAATAAAATGCAGAGCTGGGGTATGAATTAGACCCTTTCAATCTGTGTAACCTCCCTCCCGTCTGATGTCTCTGTCAAGGGTCCAGTGGCAAGCAATGAGTGCTGCCCTCCCACAGTTCCAATGATCTGGTTTTCATCGTGATCTCTGGTGCTGTTTGAATGAAGTCTGCAGATTCTTTCCATAACCACATGCAAAGACATCCTGGTTGATAAGTTAATCAATCCAAGAGGGGTGGGTGGCAGGAGAATCAGGACCATACAGATGGGCATGATGGGAGAACAGATCAAAGGGAAATATGGGGCAGTGGCATCAATGGAATTGCTCCAAGTGCCAGCACAGATTTGATGATGGTCTGCAATACCAAGATAGATATGAACATTGACCTGTGGTTGCAGAGATAAGATGATGGTGTGATCAGTCAATCTTCATATATTTCTTTAGCTTTACCTTGCAGTGCAGGAGCGGAAGACCCCTGGCTCTTGCTGAGTGCTGACAAGATGCTCTCTGGAGTTAATTCAACTTTTGACAGGATGCTTGCCAAAGGATTGGGAGGAACTGGAGAAGGCTTCTGAACAGGGGCCTTTTGGCCAGTACTCGACTGAGCTCCAGGAGAAGCCACTGGAACAGGTGTTTGACCAATCACTGGGCTGACTGCAGAGGGCAAGAAAGAGAAATCTGACAAGTTCAGTAACAAGACAACCTGGCAACGGAATGGAACAAAAATTAAAACACTTCAAGGCAATTTCATCCTTCAAACAACCAACATTCACCTAACGTAGTCTCATGTCAAACATTATTTGAATTGTAACATTAGAGATGGCATTACCCAAATCTGCCAATACTTGCTGAAAGCATTAGTTCAGGCTGGATGTGCTCATCCAAGTTACCTAGAAGACGACGTGGATTTGCATAGGGGAGGTCTGGTCCCATGATCACACATCCTGGCAGAGTTCAATGGGATGTTACCCGATTTATGTCCATACTCTGTTATCCAACAGTAATGCTTAAAAAGCTGTAAGGTCCTCAACTGATGAGTATGGCTTACCCAGCAGATTAGTGTCACTAATTACCATGGTTGTCAGTACATGGGAACAAAAGTAATGTAATCTGCTTCTTATATGATGCTCTTAAATCCTTCAAACTGCTTCCAACCCACAGACATTGACCCTATGCTATTTGGAAAAACAAAAGAATTTTCTTTAGAGTACAAACATTTCACAGGCCAAACATATTTTTTAATATTCTATCCACAACCTTGGAATGTTAGTGTTTTCAAACTATATTCTGTAAAACATCAGTGAAAAAAATGAATATTTCTTATAAATCTGTGACTCAGTGCAACAATTGTTTTAATATTTAACCAAACCTACCTGTTTCCATGATAATAATGCAAAATTGTAGCACCTACCTACAGTCACAGACATTTTCAACAAAAGGAGAGCCACCCTGATTTAATCCTTATCTGGTCAAAAAAAATCAAGTTATTAAGGAATGATTATTTCTTTTGTTACTAACCAGTCCAATTCAGTACAATGGAGATGAGTAAAAAACACAGCAACAGTCTGCTTCACATTCACCCTTATCACCCCACCCATGGTTAGTTGTGGTCACTCCCAATTCATGCTGGGCTATGGTAACAGGCTCCTGAGGGGGCAGGCAAGCCAAAGAAATCCTGACTCACCATGTGTCCACTCAACATCCCTGGCAGTACTTTCCAGATCTTAAATACTCATGACATTTAACAGACATAGCACTTTTGGCCCAATTATCAATTACTTTCTATCTACTTTCTGGTTCTTGACTCCCTCAGACAATAACAATTGCTCTATCTCTGTGTCTAGACTGTTCATGATTTTAATACCTCTAATAGATTCCACCTCAACTTCAAACAAACGAAGCAACTGTCCATCAAATCCCTGATCCTAACCATCTTGGCAAACTTCTGCAATCCTCTTCAAAGCTTTTACAATATTTTCAAAGTATAGTGCCCAGGACTGGACACAGTACTCCAGCAGAGGGTGAACTAGTGCTGACAATCACGACTTTCTTGCCGCTAAGTGTAATATTCAGGAACCTGTGCAAATCTAACCATTTCAATAACCACATCAGACATATCCTCCCAGATCTTTTAGCATTTATCTGCTATCTACTCCACCAGTCTGCCTACATCTCCTTGAAGTCTTTTGCCATTCTCCTCACTGTTCAATCTTTGATTCATGAGTAAATTTGGGAACTTTGCCCTCTTCACTAGGTCCAAATTATCAATATACATTAAGAAATCAATAGTTTCTGTACCAAGTCTTAGGGAGCTCCATTTTCCTCCAGTTCAAAAAAAGGCTTTCATCAATAGTCCCCTTGGGGAGAAGGCAGGACAATGGGGTTGAGAGGGATAATAAATCAGCCATGATGGAATGAAGGAGAGGACTCAATGGGCCGAATATCCTAATTCTGCTCTGATGTCTTATTGTTCTGTAACACAGCCTATTGTCATAATCAAAACTGCCCAACACATCTCTGGCACTAACCTACCCACCATAAAGGACATATATACAAGAACATGCTGGAAAAGTGCCAATAACATCATGAAGGATCCCCTCCACCCTTCTCATGGACTGATTGTCCATTCACCTCATGGAGGAGACTACATAACATCCACGCCAGGACCACTAGACTCAAAAAACAATTACTTTCCCCAAACAGGAAGGCTGATGAACACTTCCATGCACTAACTCCCGCCACACACCCCAGTCACCTTATGTACAGACACTCCTGTGCCTAGAGTCACTTAAAGGACATATAGTCAAATTAAGTATATTTGCTATTGTACATATTTATATTTATTGTTTTTTATTATTACTGTGTTATTTATCTTTGTGTTTTTTGTGCAGCATTGGATCTGGTGAACGATTATTTCATTCTCCTTTACACACGTGTATAAGGAATGACATTGAACAACCTTGAATTTTGAATCTTTCTCATTGCTGCCACAAATGCTATTAATTCACAGCTTTTAATTTTGTAACATTTTGTAAAATGAGTTACTGTGACATTAATCTTGTCTCTAATTTTATCCCCAATGGTTTCCAGTAGTTCTCCCACTATCAAGGTGTAACTAAAAGTCTTTTGATAGCTCCACCTCTACATCTATTTTTGAACAGGATGTAATATTTGCAAGTGTTTCAGACATCACACCCAAATCTATAGTAGTTCAGAATATTATAGCCAGTGGCTTCTACAAATTCATCTTACTTCCTTCATCAATCTGGAATATATCCCACCTAGATGAGGTGATTTACCACCTTTATTGAGAGATAAAACTTTCTAAAACTCTTCATCGACTTCTGCTCCCATCCACAATCCTGATTACACCTACCTTCGCTGGGACTTCAGTACTGCTTTTTCTCTTGGTGAAGGCCATTATAAAGTACTCATTTAATACCTGAGTCATTCCCACTCACTCTGAGTAAACTTCTTTTCTGGTCTCTGATAAGCCCACTTCTCCTTTTCCAACATTTTTCCTGTTCACATACCAACACAAATTTTTTTTTACATTTGTTTTATGTTCATTATCATTCTTTTCTTGAAATCAACTTAATTTCAAGCTTCTTTCATCACTCCTTCCACAAAATAATCACAGAACAGAGCTTACTTGTGGAAGGTCAGAAGCCTTAAAGGAAACTTTTTGGCATCCACTAAGAGAAAGGATATTTTTGTTTGATTTGCAACCCTTACCTCTGGTCACATTGTTAGATTGAAGTAGAAGTGCCCCCTGCTTCAACAGTTATATTAATGGTTACTGAATAGGATGGCTTGTATCATTATAAAGTTGGGAAATGATTTCACCCTGTACACAAGGACTATTAATCTCAATGAACACCCTACCAATGTAATCTGTGAGCACATCAATGCTTTTTCTTTTCTACTATGATTAGGAGGTAGTACTGTTTGTGTGTTTTGTTAAAGTTTTTTCTGACTGAACAAACCTCAAATTGAAAACACAAAGTTCTGTCGTTTTATCAATTAATTTCATTGACTAGACTTAATGTTATACCCTTCACAAATTGTCAATCCAAATTGGATTACCACTACTAATATGTTGACATTCTACTGTTTGACATCAGCTTTTGACTTTAATGTCCCTTTGACCATTTTCTCATGGTTTACTATAAAAATTACTTATTCAGTTCCTTTGTATTCTCCGAGGCTGCTTCTAATCCAGGTTCCTTCTCAGAATCTCTATTCATCTCGCCTCTTTACCCAAGAGGAAGTAAATAGAAATCCTGTCATCACCAGCATGTGTTACAAATAGCAGGAATGCAATTTCTAAGATGCTTTTTTAAAGTCAATTCAGTTTGTTCCAGAATAACTGTATTTTATACTAAATTGCACATTCATTTTCTTATAAAGTAGACAATCAACAGTACCTTTAACTTGTTTGCAGAATGGTTTGTTTCCACATTTCCTTAGTAATAAAATCATCAAACTGATTGCCCACGAGCAACTTCTTATAATTCAGGATGATAATTTACACCCAAACTACATTAACCCATATGTTGCAGATAAAATGACACAATTTGGTCTGTTATTGCAAACTACAATCAAACTTTAAATGTAAGAAAGACGTTCTGGGAAAATTTCAAAATGTAATGCATTATTTAGCCTTCTTGAGTTAGCTACAGATCAATTAGAACACTCCTTCTTGCATGCCCCAAACATGACTCAACTAAAAGCAGAGAACAGCACAAGGGAGTGACACTTTCTCACATTCAAAGAAAATTTACTGTTTCAATGGATTTTGCTTCTGAACTCCCAACAATCAAAGACAAAGTAAATTACTAATTTATATAGCACTACATATTATCTCAAGAAGTTTGTTCAAGCTTAAAGAATTGCTGTTTGGCACAGATCCCATGAACAATGAGACATTAATTTATCAGTTTTAAGATTTTCTTCAGTTAATAACATAGAATCCTCATAACCACATATGAAAATGCTGTTGTAATTGCTGAGTGTAACTGATTCGAAGCACACAAGTGCTGTCAATGCACCACGCAGTCACTACTACAGTGGGCTGTCATCTTCAATGATATGCTTAAGTCGCAGAATGGTTCTGAAGGCACAAACTTAGTTTGCAGGTGATCTCTAAAGAAGCAAATCCAAATTAAACTGACTTGTAAGACTGCTAATTAATTAACAAAACCTCTTTGCAAAATGGGTAAATATTAAAACATGCAACCCATTGCCATGAACAACTTCTGAGTAATTCCTTTTGAGGTGGTGTGTGGCAAAGCCTCTGTGTCTCACCTGTGTTCTTCATGGCTGTTGTCAGGCTGCTAAGGATAGAACTAATTTTGCCCAAGTCGATATTTGCCAGGTTTGGCAGGCCCAGGGGTGGTGTTATGGTGCTACCCTTGGCCTGTGTGCTGCTGTCTGCTTGAATTGAAGCCTTTTCTGGCTGTGGGCTTGCACTTGCTGCTGGTGTGTTTGGACTGGATTCCTCTTTCTTCTCGTCTCTTTCCACTGCTAGACAGCAACAATTAAAAGAAAATGGTTCAAATTCTGTGAGCTGCAAATATCCTCCCATCCTGTATTTTGTGGAATACTGCTATCTTGTGCTCAGACATATTAGCATTGTCATATGATGGAGCAGTTAGACCCAATTTCTTCCTTCCAATGGAAATGAGGAACAATCATGATCTTTCCATCTCACTGCTGCATGTTGCCAACAGCAGAATTTCTCCGATTCCACCAGTCCTGCAGTGAGTGCACTCACTAGATGTACTGCAATACAAGGAGGGGCCTAACTTCTTTGCTGATTGAAAGTTTTGTTGGTTGCCGAGCTTGGTAAAACGTTTGCAGACATTTCAGCTCCAATCAAGAAGCTATTACCTGTGCGCAGTTCATGGCTTCTCAACTGGAGCCGAACACCTGCAAACATTTTATCAAGCTCAGTGATCAACCAAACTTCTAAATAGCCAACCCAAGCTACCAATGTTAAGCAATGAGCTGGACTATTCATGAGAAAATGTTTTTGAACATGATTTGAAGGTGAGGTTTGATTTCAGGCACAGACACTGCAGAAACTTTGTGTGAAATTCTGACTGTCGCAGATTAATGGACCCAGCTGAGGTCAAAAGGATCATAGAAGACTTCTGAATGCTGATTTTTTTTTTAGCATTAGCATTTCTGTCAACTGACTCTTCCTAATAAGTCAAACTCTGTGGAACTTCTTCCAGAATTCTGAGCGTGTCAGGCAAGAAAAAACCTGTTAGGTTGAAACATGCTGTGAGATTGAGGGTGTTAGATAGCATTCAATCTGGGTAACTAAACTCAGATCAGAGAAACAAAAACTCTAAGAGTCTTATTAAAGGATGCACTCTATGAGTTGAAAATTAAAGTTTTCCATTCTTGAAAAAAGTCTATTAAAATTATCCAATAAAACTAAAATAGTAAGGGCATAGATGAGCACATCATTAAAAGTGCCACCAAACACTTACGATGTAAACAAGATACTGATTTTCAGGGCTACAGAAGTTAACATCTAGATGTTGTGACCAGACTGCTCAAAATACTGTGTATAGCGCAAATATTTTTTTTATATACACGGTAACACTAGAAGAAGTATAAAAAATGTGTAGATTGATGTCGCCACAAGACACAAAAGGTCAAGGGCTAAAACTTTAACATTGTTCTTCCTCACAGATGCAGACTGATGCTAGCACTTACTACCTTTAGTTCTGAGACAACAGTGAGCAAAAAAGATTAAGGATTCTGTAAAAAGAGGTGGAAAGATAACCTTGCGCAATATGAATGGACTGTATGAGGTGGAGAGGGAGGCAATATGTTCAGTGATGGGAAACAATTACAATAGCCCATTAATAACAACAAACCCACAAAGGAATTACAAAGATACGAGGGTAAAACTTGACGCATAAGGCAGTGGTCAAACAAACAGGAGAAAAAAATGGAAAGTATACTGGAAGGCTGTGACGGGGGAAGGAATGTTAGGTGGGCCAGAAGGCCTGCTTTGTGCCACTGATAATTGCTAAGCTTGATACCTATTATGTTCGATGCTTCTGCAGCTTCGTCATCCGAAAGCTCCATGTCCTCAACGTCACAGTTATCACCTGAAGCCTCAGGCAGTGGTGACCTGGGGCTCTCTTCAACCACCTCTGAAACAGCCTCCTCTGTAGGGCGGACAGGGGACTCAGAGCCCGTTGGTGATGGAGCATCCATGCTTGGAGATGGAATGGGAGACTCATCTGGATCAGGAAGGGTTGTTTTCAGCTGGTCCAACTTCTTTTTCAAGTTGTTGACTCTGTTGGCGAATGTCTTATAGGCCTGTAAGGAAATAATCAATAGCAAAGAGGCAAACAATGAAACACATAGACACAGTGCTTCTCCTATTGGCCTGGTTTACTCCAGAAGAAATGAAGATTACATTGGAAGTGAAGAGGATACTTGTGACAGGAAGAAAAAACAAGAACAACCAGTTACTGAGGATAATGGTACCTGTGGGACAATACCCGCGACTAAATAACCAACGGCTACTAGAAGGGAAAAGACAGCACAGGGAGGAACAAAAGTAACAAATCAAGACTAGTCAGAAGGTAGTCACTTGCAAGTGATCATACTGGCTAGTTCCCTTGATCTAAGTTTAGTTAGAAAGACCATCCATCCATAACAAAGTATGTATTATCTTCACATTGGCAACATCTCTCGGTTTATGTAATGTTGGAATATGAGAGAAACTCTAATAGCACCAGCAAACCAAGCTCCTATGCAGTACTTAACCATACAGAATAAGAAAAAGTAGGAAGAAAGCTGGGAAATAAGTTTAATCAGTATTCCCTACACTGTAATTGGCAGGAATGTCACAAATATATTCATCAAGCATACAACTCAATTACTGCTATCAATACAGTGTGATTATTACATGAGTGCTGACCTTGGTTTGGGTTTGGGAGATGATATTAAAGGAGCTTTGCTGAACTGCCACCATGGAGTGATATATAGTACACCTTACAGTAACAGAATACTGGAGCTGAAGGGACTCTATGATTAAGATAGTGACAAAGAAGCAGCAAGTGGATGAGAACTTGTATCTGGTGGCCTTTCCATCCATTTGCTGCCTTGGTCCTCTAGGTGTTAAGAGGTCATAAGGAATTTGAAGAGGCAGGCCTTTTGACACTGTAAATCTAAGGAGGATTATGCTTACCTTCTGATCTCAGTGATGAAACAAAGCCTCCTGGGTGGAATCTACAAATAGGCACAATCATGGAGAATAGGAATAGGAAGCAAGCTAAATGGTTTGAACAGTGTCTGCTGTTTCCTAGTTATGTAATAAGGTAACACTGGCACACACTGGAAATTCATTGCTTACTTGCCTGGTCAATACTTGATACATTCAGGTTTCTATTCTTCGGGAACCAAGAGGCTGAGGTTTAATTAGTATATGTGGCATTATGAAGGAAATGGAAGTTGATACAAAAACTTTGTTCAGAAACTCTGGAACAAGGCTAAACTACGCTTTGCAAAAAAAAAAACCATAACAGATAGAAGTTTAAAAAAAAACAACGAACTGAACAGTAAATGACTTTGGTACAGAATACACATACAAGTTCGGCATGAGTTCTTACAAAGATACGTACATTTGCCACAATCTTCACCTCCTTGTACTGAGCCTCATAGAATATTTCTGCATTTTCTAGAGCTTCAATTAGTGGTGGGGTCTTCTTCACCTCCCTCTCAAGCTCCGTACAGAAATCTTCTAATTTAGAACTGGATTCTTCAAAATCTTTGGAAAATCGTTTTCCTCCAGCACGATCTGTAAAATGAGAATTAAACATTACATTGTACAAGTTAGTTGGGATTGTTCAACATAAAATTAAGGCTGGCTTTTCGAAGGACCAGAGAAATTTATCAAGGGAGATGGAGAGAGATTCATTCTAAAATCACTCAAACAAATTTGATTGTTCAGAGATAACAAGATGGACAAACTGTTTCCCTACCACAATATATTAATTCTCACTATATATTATTCAAAACTACAAAGAAATTCAAAATTTATACATGTTAAGCAGCTTTATATAACCATTTACATGTCCATCGTCCATATTTCTCACCAATAATTCCCACGCATTTTTGGCCGTGCATAGTTTAAATTTTCCCATGCTTCCTCCATGATTACAACTATTTCACCATTAAGGCACCTTATTGGCAGAGAAGTCTGGAAGTAATGTTCTTTAAACTGCAAATTCTCTTTAACTGTCTCTGTTAACTTAGACAAACTTCAACAGACACACAATGGAAAATATCTTAATTGGTTGCATCACAACATGGTATAGAAACACCAACATCCAGGAACAGAAAGGTGTACAGAAAGTGGTGGATACTGCCCAGTCCATCACAGGTAAAACCCTCCTCACCACTGAGCACATTTTCATGGAGCACTGCCTCAAAAAAGCAGCATCCCTATCAAGGATCCCCACAATCCAGGCCACGCCCTCTTCTTGCTACTACCATTGGGCAGGAGGTACAGAAGCCTTGGGTCCCACAACACTAGGTTCAGGAACAGTTATTACTCTACAACCATCAGGCTCCTGATCCAACTTCACTCACCGCAACTCTGAACTGATTTTAAGAACCAAGAGACTCACTTTCAAGGACACTTTACAACTCAGGTCCTCAGTATTTTTCTCATTTGCACAGTAGTTGTTCTGTCAGTCTTTATTTATGTATAGATTTTCATAAACATTCCATTGTATTTATTTTATTCCTCTAAATGCCGGTAAGTAAATGAATCTTCAGATAAGGTTAACTTTCTATTTCATGTACATTGACACATTGAAGAGCTTATTAGAACTTCTTAGATTAAAGACAGATGGAAGGCCACAATTGTCCACATCATACAACACATCATGGTGAAGATGATGTTCACTGAGACATAGAGAAATGTGTTGTTTTGTATCAACAACTAACATAGTCCAAGAATTGTGCCGGGCAGCCTGCAAGTGTCGCAATGCTTCTGGTGCTAAGATAGCATGCCCACAACTTATTAACCCTAACCTGTACATCTTTGAAAAGTGAGAAGAAACTGGAGCACCAGAGGGGAAACACTCACGATCATGGGTAGAACGTACAAATCCCTTACAGATAGGGGTGGGACTGGTGATTACTAGCACTGTAAAGTCACTGTGCTAACCGGTACACTACTGTGCTGCTCAAGCTAGTATATGGTAACTTTGAACTTTAGCACTGCGATCACAGGTTGGATGCTAACCCAAGTAGGAGAACCACATCTCAAGAAATAAGTCAATGATTCCTAACCCAAGTCTAGATTTTCCTATATTGGGCTTTATTTGTGTCTCACATTTTCATTTTACTTACCCACAGATACACAAGGTCAGGACCATCCCACATTTGAACAGCAAGCCTCTAAGAAGCCACTGCAGTGGAACATGTACTGTCCTGGTATTGACCTGCACAGATGTTGATGTTTGATCTCCTGAGTTCCTCCAGCATCTGTTTTTTTTTACTGCCTTCAAACTCCCCTGTAAACCTTTTAGCAAAGCCCCATCCCAAATCTACCTTATTTTAAAGTTTTATCATTGCTTCTGATATCCCTGATATTCAGAAACATTTAACAGCTAGAAAAATCAAATGAGCAAAGTTTTTTTTAATATACATGCCTATTCACTCCACACCCTCACAATCAGCATTCAAACGAAGCAGCTGAAGTGCAACCCAGCATAGGACCTGAGACCAGATATGCTGTTTGAAGCTCTGTTGCTGGACCTCATGCAGAGATCAGCAGCATATACAGTACGAACAGCATGACTGGGGCCACCAAAGTAGCAAAGCAGTGTGAAAATGGGCAAACTCAGGGCCAACTAAAAGGACCCACATAAAACAAGAGTTCAAACCCCTCTCCATAACAAATAATCTGCAGGTATTCGAACAATTCACAGCTTTACCTTTCAATCTCTTCAGAGTCTCTGTGCTACAGACATCCACGCGGAGTGTCCCAAGTTGTTTCTCTTTGAACTCCCGCTCATCCTCAGCTTGTTTGTATGACCCCAGCTGATCAATCAGTGCTGCAGGCTGCAAAAGAAAACACCCAGCTTCTATGAAATGGTGATTAAACTCCCAATGTTCCATTTCACCCTTTGCAATGGACATTCACAGGCCAGGTGAGAAAATCCACTCTAGATATGGAAGAGCAGTGAAATACATTCAAAGAATTGCAAAGCTAATTGCTTAATCTGGACAAAGGAGGATTCAAATTTACTTTGTCTCAATCTGTAGGATGTGGTTCAGTGGGAACACCCTTGCATTTTGAATCACTTGTTCATAAGTTCAAGGCTTACCATCAGGAAAATGGCTAGCAACACTCCCAGTGAAACACCAGAGGAGTGTTGCACCAAAAATGGTGCATTTTCCCACAGTGCCTTGCTCACTCTCTTAGGTGAATGCAAGAATTCACAGAGATATTTTCCAAAGAATATGAAATTCTCACCAGTACCCAGCATCTCTTAAAATTGAAGACTACTTGATTGTTGCGTGCTGGTTCTTTGTGAAATCAGGTTGCATGCAGATTGCAAATAAAATTCTTTATGAGAAAGACTAGATTCAACAGCTTTCCTGTTCATTGCAACTGCAGCAATGACAACACTTACTGAGTTCTAAATTGGATGCAGAGATTTAGAATTTCTAAGTATCAGTAATTGGATTTTTCAATTATGGGCTCACCACATGACAATGAACGTGAGAAACAGCAGCAGTAGGCCACTAGGCCCCACCAACCTGCTTGCTTTCTCTCTATATGACCTCCCCTGTTCCCTGACCTACCAAATATTTATCCACCTCCACTTTAACTAGTTCTAATGATCCTGCTTCTATCACCACCCTCTAAAAGACACATATCACCTCATTCAAGGCTCAATCACAAATGAAAACATCTCAACATTACCCTGTCAAGCATTAGAATCTTAAATGTCACTCCAGAAAATAAACTCGCGGACATTCTTTGTACTGCCTTCAATGTTACTGCATATTTACCAGGGACTAAAACTTTTGTAAAACTCCAACATCTTTTAATGCCAGTTGCTTTCTTATCTACAAGTAAGACATGCCTGATAGCTGTTGTGTGATTCATGCACTAGAAAACCTGGATCCCTCTGTACTTCACTCATGTGCAGTCTCTCTCCCCTTAGATAATAAACTGCCTTTTGATTTCTCTTAGACACACACACATACACACACACACACACACACACCACAGTATACCCTTCCACTTATTTCTATATCATGGGCCAATTTTGAAACGTTTTCTAATGGCTCTTTCTATCAATCTCATCAGCCGATGAGATCTTGTGTCTTAAACTCATCAACGAGCAGCATTGGCTCATAAAGGATGGTTTACTCCAACCTTATCTGTAGTGATATCCATGGGGGAAGTTAAAAGGTTAAATCTATCAAATACTTGCAGTTTGGTTTCTTTTTATGGAAAAAAAATCTGACTTTCGTAATCATGTCAAGATGAGGAATATTAACAAATATTTCTTTAGTAACTATGAATCTAAAGAATATTTGAATAAATCCCTTTAACACGGTAATGTGGATAATTATATTCACAGTGTGAAGATTTAAAGTCACTAGAAAAATGCAGCTTGTTGTTGTGCGTAGGGGATTCAGATGAGAAAATAATTGGATGCGGCGATGATACCTCCCATAATCCAAAGGCAGAAATGACAATATAGGAACAGGCTCTGCAGTATAACTTCCAATGACAAATGTACCCGAGAAATCCAAACTTCAGGAACTGGAGAGATTGGATGTACGAAAATAGATGCAAACCAAAGAGACTACAGAAGCAGGAATTTGTTGGAGGAACTGAACTGTGTTCGGAAAGGTTTTGGGTCGAGATCCTCATGGAATAAAATACAGACTCACCCTGAATTCAGCTAGTATCTTGGATTTCACAACTACTCTTGTTTTATTGCTCACTGCAAGGGAAAATAGAAAGACAAAATCAGTTGTGCACATGATAGTCCCATTGAAACAGAGGCATGCATACATTGCTGTTAGTAAGGTATCACTAGTTAGTATCAGTGAACAGACAAAATATACTGATGCAAGAAAAGGTTTTTGAGCCCCTGCAAATACCTGCTTTCTGCATTACTCACTCATGAAATATGGTCTGATTCTCAACTAAGTTACAATAATATAAAAACACAATCTGTCTAAACTAATTACAAACAATTGAACATATCTTTATTGAACACATTGTTTAATCATTCACAGTCCAGGATGGAAAAAGTATATGAACCCTTGTATTTAATAACTGGTAGAACCTCTTTTAGCAGCAATAACCTCCACTAAAGTATTTCCTGTAGCTGCTGATCAGACTTGCACAACAATGAGGAAGAACTGTAGACCATTCTTCCAAACAAAACTTTCTGGGATTCTATTTGAATTTATTTATTTAAATTTTACATCCATCCCACAACGTGAGGGAGTAAAAATCTTTGCATTATGACTCCTTCACAATGTACAGACATGTGAATTTGTAAGTCTAATGGCTTGTAGAAAGAAACTGTCCCGTAGCCTGTTGGTCATGGCTTTAATGCTGCAGTACCGTTTGCCAGATGGAATCAGCTGAAACAGTTTATGGTTGAGGTGACTAGTCTCCCCAATGATCTTCCAGGCCTTCTTTATATACTTGCTGTTGTAAAAGTCCTCAATGGAGGGAAGTTCACCACTCTCTGCAGTGCCCAGTGATCAAGGTTAGTGCAGTTCCCATACCAGGCAGTGATACAGCCAGTCAGGATGTTCTCAATGTTCCCTGCAGAAAGCCTGGGAATTTGGGGGCTCATGTCGAACTTCTTCAGTCACCTGAGGTGGAAGAGACGCTGTTGTGTTTTTATTGTCACACAACTAGTGTGTACAGTCCAGGTGAGATCTTTCAGTGATGTATACACCGAGGAACTTGAAACTATGCACCCTCTCAAATGCAGTCCCATTGATGTTGATCGGAGTGAGCCTGTCTCAGTTCCTCCTGTAATCCACAATCAACTCTTTTGATTTTTGGACACTGAGGGAGAGATCACCACTAGAAATAAGGCCAATCAATGTCCTGTCATCTGCAAATTTGATCAGCAGATTGGAACTGTGTGTGGCAGCACAGTTGTGCATGTAAGGGAATAGAGGACAAGCCTGGGGGCAACTGTGTTAAGGGTCAGAGGTGAAGGAACCCATCCTTATCACCTGTCAGCGATCTGATAGGGAGTCCAAGATCCAGCTGCACAACCTGGGGTGCCAGCCAAGGTCTCTGAGCTTCCTGTCAAGTCTGGAGGAAATTGTGGTGTTGAACACCTGAACTGTAGTCCAGGAACAGCAGTCTAACATATGCATTCCTCTTCTCCAGTTGAGTTAGGCCAATGTGTAGTACTGTGGCATCATCAGTAGACCAATTCCATCGGTAGGAGAGTTGAAGGGGGTCCAGTGCAAGTGGTAGCATGCCGCAGACGTATTTAATACAGGTGTCCCCCGCTTTTCGAATGTTTGCTTTACGAAACCCCACTGTTACGAAAGACCTACATTAGTTACCCGTTTTCGCTAACAGGTGTTTACACTATTACAAAAAAAGGCAGCACGCACCCCGAGCAGCGAAGCTCCTCCCCCAGAACTGCATTCTAGCTGGCATTGCTTAAACACATGCCTGTGAGCAGCCGTTAGCAAGTTTTAAACTCAGCATAAAACTAGACACAATTAAGCATTTTGAGATAGAGGATGACCTGCCTGCCCTGATGGAAACAGATGACGATGAGATGACACCCCAGAGTCCCGTCACCCCAACCCCTGGGCCGCGGAGAATGCAGCGGTAGCCGGGACACACCCAGCACATCTGTGCTAATTAATTAGGTAAACAACAGGAATTCTGCAAATGCTGGAAATTCAAGCAACGTACATCAAAGTTGCTGGTGAACCCAGCAGGCCAGGCAGCATCTCTAGGAAGAGGTACAGTCAACGTTTCAGGCCGAGACCTGAAAGGTTTCGGCCTGAAACGTCGACTGTACCTCTTCCTAGAGATGCTGCCTGGCCTGCTGTGTTCACCAGCAACTTTGATGTGTGTTAATTAATTAGGTGCCACCCAGCACGTAATTAATTAGCTTGTTTATTTCGGCTTTTTTCTTAAAGATGTGCTGGATGCGTCCTGGCCACTGCTGGACTGCTGCATTCTCCGTGAATCGGTATCGGTCAGCAGCCTGGAGGTTAGGGACCACTGCACCACCCCAGCCTCCGACAACTCAGCCTAACACTTCATCATCAGCGTGTTCTGCACTCTCTTCCTGATTCCCGTAAGTGATACTACACTGTGCATACATTATTTCTACTTTATATAGGCTGTGTATTTTTTTTATGTTATTTGGTATGATTTGGCAGCTTCATAGCTTAAAGGTTACTGGAGGGAGTGTTTTTGCCGAGAGCGCTTGCGCCGTGTTTCTGCCAAGAGCACTTGTGTGAGATTTTCGCTACGGAGAACAGTGTGGCAATGATTGTAGAAAAGTATTTCTACTTTATATAGGTTGTGTATTTATCATATCATTCCTGCTTTTACTATATGTTACTGTTATTTTAGGTTTTATGCGTTATTTGGTAGGTTATTTTTTGGGTCTGCGAACGCTCACAAATTTTTCCCATATAAATAAATGGTAATTGCTCCTTCACTTTACAACATTCCGGCTTACGAACCATTTCATAGGAAAGCTCTACCTTCGGATGGCGGGGGAAACCTGTATCAATATACATCAAAGTTGCTGGTGAACGCAGCAGGCCAGGCAGCATCTGTAGGAAGAGATGCAGTCGACATTTCAGGCCGAGACCCTTCGTCAGGAAGTTAGTCCTGACGAAGGGTCTCGGCCTGAAACATCGACTGCACCTCTTCCTACAGATGCTGCCTGGCCTGCTGCGTTCACCAGCAACTTTGATGTGTGTTGCTTGAATTTCCAGCATCTGCAGAATTCCTGTTGTTTACCTGTATCAATATTACTGGAATACCTTGCATGAACAGCCCTCTTCAGATAATGCCACAGTATCTCAATTGGGTTAAGCTATGGACTCTGAAATGGCCATTCCAAAACACAAATTTTCTTCTTTTTAAACCATTCCGTTGTTGATCTACTCTTGTGATTTGGATCATGGTCTTACTGCATCATCCAACTTTTTAACCTTTAGGTGACTGACTGCTACCCTGATATTCTTCTGGAAAATGACTTGAAACTATTTTGATTTCATTGTTCCCTCAACAATTGCAAACTGCCCGAGTCCTAAGGCAGCAAAGCAGGCCCAAACCATGATGCTACTTCCACCATGTTTCACAGTTGGAATGTAGTTTTGGTGTTGGTGTGCACTGCCCTTTTTCCTCCGAACATAGCGGTGTGCATTTCTGCCAAAAAGTGCAACTTTTATCTCATCTGTCCACAGAACATTGTCCCAGAAGTGTTGTGGAACATCCAGGTGGTCTTTGACAAATTTGAGACATGCAGCAATGTTTTTTTTGTTTCCTCCATGGTGTTCTTCCATGAAAACCATTCTCATTCAGTGTTTTTAGAGTCCACATGAACAGAGACTTTAGCAAATTCTAGAGATTTCTGCAGGTCTTTTGCCATGACCCTTGGGGTCTTTTTCACCTCTTTCAGCATTGCACATTGTGCTCTTGGTGTGATCTTTGCAGGATGCTCACTCCTAGGGAGAGTAGCAACAGTAGTGAATTTCCTCCACTTGTAGACATTTTCTCTTTCTTTGTACCGATGAACACCCAGGTCCTTAGAAATGCTTTAAGGTCCTCTGAAAGTTGTTTTTGATTGAGGCATGCTGCATGAATTTAGTCAGCTCCATCTTGGATACTAGCTTACAAAGTACTCAGGGTATCTTCAGGGAGCAGTGTCTCAGAAAGGCAGTGTCCATTATTAAGGACCACCAGCACCCAGGGCAGGGCCTTTTCTCACTGTTACCATCAGGCAATTCAAGAACAGCTTCTGCCATCCGATTCCTAAATGGATACTGATCTCGTGAATACTACCTCACATTTTTAATATATATTATTTCTGTTTTTGCACAATTTTTAATTTATTCATTATATATGTATTGTAATCTATTTATTTTCTTCTTCTTCTATATTACGTATAGCATTGAACTGCTCGCTGCTAAGTTAACAAATTTCACAACAGATGCTGGTGATAACAAACCTGATTCTGATGTAATCAGATTTTTCTTAAGAGCAGGCTCCATCAGTAACCTAATTTTGTGTGTGTTTTGATAGGCAGGGCACCTCTACAACCCACACCTCCAATCCCATCTCATTGATTGGAGCACACGACTCCAAATAGCTTTTGTAGAAGGCAATACCCCAGAGGTTCACATACTTTACTGAACCTAGACTGTGATTGCTTAAATGGCGTACTCAGTATTGACAAGTAGTACAATTGTTTGTTTGTTATTAGTTTAGGTAGATTGTGTTTGTCTATTATTGTGACTTAAATGAAAATCAGACCACACTTTATAAGTAATTGATGCAGCAAACCAGGTAATTGCAAAGGGTACATAAACTTTTCCTTGCAACTTTAAGTGTTTATCAGAGGTACCTTCATTGAAAATCACTAACAATCAAAAAGCTGAGCAACACAGAGTGAGAAAGAACTGAGCCGTTTAGTTTCAGGACCCAGATGTGATTTTCTTTTACTACAACAGCACAGTTCCTGTGGTTTGAATGCTAAAAACCTTGACTCTACAGTGTCTGCTTATGACATACTGGTGCATCTTTGCTGTGAAACTTCTGAAGCCATGTCTCTTCAGAAGCTCTCAGAGGTGAGGCTTCTGGGCATTAGGTGTTCTGTAATTGGCCCCAGTGGATTGCAATGGAAGATGAAAACTAACCCAGAACCATGCTTTGAACAAACATGCAGCAATTTCTGAAGACAAATGATTCTGACAGCAGAGTCAGGATTATCCACTTTTACCCCATCACAAACATGCCATCACACCAATCCCCTGTCCCCATCCTCAAACAAGTATCCCTCCCACTAATACACAGAGATGGCCAGTTGGAAGAGGATGTTTAAATTGTTAGTGTTTGGGAGTAAGTGTATGCTGAATGCAAACAACAGAAAGGAGAGAGATGAAGCAGATTTTTCTAGATTATTTCACCTAAACCAGTCAGAGAAGAAAATGCAACAACTGAAATGTTTTCTTTAGGTAAATATTTCCACTGGGGTTTTAGGGTAATGGGAACCAACAGAGGTTGCTCAATAAAGACAACTATTACGTTAGAAAGACAAAAGTGTTGAGAGCTGAATAATCAACTGAACATCCTTTGCTTAAGGTTTAATTCATTAAATATCATAGACATTTCAATATCAGAGAAAACTATTTTATAATGTAGAAACAAGGTCCACAACAATCTAACAATGTTTGAAACTGAACTTCGCCAGCCTCATGAATAAACCAGAACAGCAAAAGTAGATTAAATGTCACCAAATATTCAATTTCATTTTTAAATAATCAAAATTTGAAGACTTCTTTCCTTCTGCCAGAAATTTCATCCATACCTGTTTTCACTTTTGTAAAATCAGCTGTCCGTCATCCCATTAAAAATAATGACAAATGGTGGAATTTGGGCCTGCTTACTCTAACATCTTTCTGCAAGATTGATCCAGACTGCACAACAATATTTTTGTTTGCATTTGCACTGAACAGAAGTGGTAAGTATTAAAAACATTTTGTTCTAAAACATCTGGCCCCCTTCATGGTCTTCACTGGTGATAACCAACAGAAACAGACATCAACTCTTATCAGTCACCTCCAAGCATTTTAAATGCAAATCACTCCCTTGACAACAAATTATGTATTTTTTCTGCTTCATAGTTCTTGATTTTTGCCCAGCACATTCAATAATTGATAAACTGCCTCCACCCTCCAGACTATGATTCAAGAATGTGCATTATTGGCCCTGTTAATACATTTTACATTGCCCAATTCTTCCTACTGTCCTAAGCACTAAAACTGCTATATTTTTACGTGCAGAAAATGTCACAGAATGGTTTAAGGCACAAACATGGTGCTCACCGAGGAGAAACTATTCATTGTCTGATCCTGACAATGACAACAGTTATGTTACAAAGTTGAAGAGGAGGAAGCAAAAAGTTAATCTTGATGGTGAAACTGCACACAACAGTTACTCTGCTTCACAGGTCAACAAGATTGATTAAGGTCAGATGGTTAGATGAGAAGAATGGCCAGCTGGTAGGTTACTGCAATCAGTGGACCAATTCACTCGCCAGAATCGGCACACTGAGCTTAACTCACAATTGGCTGAACTTTACCAGCAGCTGCTGTTTCAATCCAAGCTTCACACCAACAATTAAGAGGTGATTAAAATTTGTAGTTGATTGTATGATGGACAGACCAGAAGATATTGCGATTTACAGATTCATTATTGGAAATCTGCTATACAGATTGAATTTTCACCAAAGTTAACACTATTGGAATAGGTATTAGTAAGCACCACAATATAAATGTTCAGCAAGCTCCAACGATTTTTCAACCACATTTTTGGTAGGATCACAGTTCTGTTATTCACTGTGCTTTCTTGACCTTTCAACAAGAATACAGTATAAATCACATATACAATCTTGCAATATGCTGGCCAAAGAACAGGAATTACTTTTATGTTGTTAGTGCTTGGTTTGTGCCCAAGTTGGTTTGTGTTGATCTGAGTGCCCTATTAACCACACATTAAAAGCATTCTCAGTTTTACCAAGGAAAGACTTTGGCAGTAATAGATCTGCACTGATGCAATTTTGTGTTACTTTAAATAACGTATCTCGGCACTTACTTATCAGTAAGACAAAGAAATCTATGATGAATCAAAGTATAGGTAGTTCTGCTATAATGTTTCCACAGTGCATTGGTTATAGTGCATTCAGGAAAACCTGCTTACATCTGTGCTTTTTTTTTGTTGTGCTGTAACCCAAGTTTCTATAGAGCAAGCAACACACACAAATTGCCGGATCAACTCAGCAAGCCAGGTAGCATCTATGGAAAAGAGTGAATAGTCAATGTTTCAGATCAAGACCCTTCATCAGCACTGGGGGAGAGAGATGAGAAGTCAGAATAAGGTGAGGGGAGAGGAGGAAGTAGTACAAGATGGCAGGTGACAGGTGAAACAGGGGAGGGGTGAAATAAAGAGCTGCAAGGTTGATTGGTGAAGTGAGATTTGTTTGGTACACAACTATCATGTTACAAAGGAACCACCTATACAATTAACGAAACCGATGTCCAGGGCCTGCAAATGAGCAGACAGAGGCAGCACCATTCTGTACCCACAGTGCCATTGCTATTTTTATTTGGCACAGTAAATTTGGTTAAGGGGAGCTTAATGAAAAGCAAACTGGTTTTCTTCGCACAAATTACAACTTGTTCTACAACAACTACAAATCATAAAGTAGGAAAACAAGAATGAGCATGTCTTCTCCAGACTTTAATAGGCCCAAGCTGTTCGATTCCTATGGTGTCACACACATTTAACAGCAGCACACTGACTGACTGGCATCTATTGCTTCTTACTGATACAGACACTGAAAGACTGAAAGCAGCAAGTGCCAGGATCACTCAGTAAATTGTACAGCATCTGTGGAGTTAACTAATGTATCATGTTTTCCTTAGCATTTTCTGTTTTAATCCCAGGCACATTTGTTTTATCTGATAAGGAAAAACAAAATTGTCCTACCACCATAAACAATTATGTTGATTTTATTTCAGCTCCACTATCTCTCCCAAAGTGTGTACTCAACACACCTTGCCTCATTATCAAAATATTTTCTCATTATTCGTTCACACAACATAGGCAGAGAGGTCCACATTTATTATTTCTTGCTTACCTGACCTTGGAATGAGTGACTTGCTGGGACAATTAACAAACTTCACACTGGAGACATCTACAGGCCAAACCATAGGAGAAAGTCATGTTTCTTGTCCTAAAAAAACACTGGTGAACTAGATGGGTTTCTACAACAAGTCAACCATATTTTTAATTCCAGGTTTATTTAATTCTCTGAATTTAAGCCCCACCCCCCACCACAGATACTATAATGGGTTTCCAGTTTAAGTTAGTTATCAGCTTAGTAACCGAACCACTTGGGAACCATACCTATTATAAATAATTATTCATTTTATGACTAGATAAATGCCTCCCAATCTGCTCCTCAGAGACACAAAACTGAAAATTGGGAGGCAGATTTTGGAAAGGTGCAAAAATAACAAGATTGTTGTCGTGGGTAACTTCAACTTTCCTAATACTGATCAACAACTCCTTAATGTAAAAGGTTTAGTGTCTGAGAAGGATTCCTGACACAATACGTAAATAGCCTGACTAGAGGAGAAGCCATACTGGATCTAGTACTAGGCCGGTCGGTTGAAGGATTTCTTGGTAGGAGAGATTCTGGACACAGTAACCACAATTTCCTGACCCTTATCATAGCCTTGGAGAGGGACAGGAGCAGATTGTATGGGAAAACATTTTATTAGGAGAAAGCAAGTTATAATGGTATCAGGCAGGAACTTGATCTTTGCCTCTTATCATCTTGCACACCTCTATCAAGTCACCTCTCATCTTCCTTCGCTCCAAAGACAAAAAAATAAAACACTCAATCTATCCTCATAAGACATTCTCTCTAATCCATGCAGTATCCTGGTAAATCTCTTCTGCACCCCCTCTAAAGTTTCCACAGCATTCCTATAATGAGGCGAACAGAAGTGAATACAATATTGCAAGTGTGGTCTAACCAGGGTTTTATACAGCTGCAACATAATCTCACAGCTCTTGAACTCAATCCCCGGACTAATGAAGGCAAACATCCATATATCATCTTAACAACCCTATCAACTTCCACGACCGCTTTGAGGATTCATTGATATGGGCACCAATTCCTATGCTGGATTATTTCCTCATCGTTGAATTACCTATCTTTTTGATGATTCTGCCATTTTTGGCAATGATTAGTTCTCCTCCTTCCTTCTTATCTACCATTCACTGGCTGCTTCCTGCTTCCCAAATTCTACCTATGTAGCTGAGTGATCTAGTTCCACAGAATTTTGTTTTTTGTAAGATTCTACTTTTAAGATTAATAATGTTGTAATGAACATTTATAGGTTCTCTATGCAATCCAACTTTATACCTTAAAATAAACAATGCCACAAAATAAATTACCTCCAGTTATTTATTTGGCTTTTTATTTATACAGGTTCCCAAACTTTTTATGCCATGCACCCCTACCACTAACTGAGGGTCTGTGGACCCCAAGTTGGGAACACCCCTACTCGAGAAGGTGCTTCTAAAAGGGATTTTAAAGGGAGACGTCGGAAGAGCTACAAACAATGCGATCTAAGCAGCTGAAAATTTTTTAATAATTTTTCAAAACTCTTTAGATTCTGGACTAGTTCCTGAGGATTGGAGGGTGGCTAACGTAACCCCGCTTTTTAAAAAAGGGAGAGAGAAACTGGGGAATTATAAAGTGGTTAGCCTTACACCGGTGGTGGGGAAAATGCTAGCGTCAGTTATCAAAGATGTGATAACAGCACATTTGGAAAGTGGTGAAATGATCGGACAAAGTCAGCATGGATTTGTGAAAGGAAAATCATGTCTGACGAATCTCATAGAATTTTTTGAGGATGTAACTAGTAGAGTGGATAGGGGAGAACCAGTGGATGGGGAAAATTTAGATTTTCAAAAGGCTTTTGACAAGGTCCCACACAGGAGATTAGTGTGCAATCTTAAAGCACACGGTATTGGGGGTATGGTATTGATGTGGATAGAGAATTGGTTGGCAGACAGGAAGCAAAGAGTGGGAATAAACAGGACCTTTTCAGAATGGCAGGCGGTGACTAGTGGGGTACCGCAAGGCTCAGTGCTGGGACCCCAGTTGTTTACAATATATATTAATGACTTAGATGAGGGAATTAAATGCAGCATCTCCAAGTTTGCGGATGACACGAAGATGGGCGGCAGTGTTAGCTGTGAGGAGGATGCTAAGAGGATGCAGGGTGACTTGGATAGGTTAGGTGAGTGGGCAAATTCACGGCAGATGCAATTTAATGTGGATAAATGTGAGGTTATCCACTTTGGTGGCAAGAACAGGAAAACAGATTACTACCTAAATGGTGGCCGATTAAGAAAAGGGAAGGTGCAACAAGACCTGGGTGTCATTGTACACCAAGTCATTGAAAGTGAGCATGCAGGTACAGCAGGCGGTAAAAAAGGCGAATGGTATGCTGGCATTCATAGCAAGAGGATTCGAGTACAGGAGCAGGGAGGTACTACTGCAGTTGTACAAGGCCTTGGTGAGACCACACCTGGAGTATTGTTTGCAGTTTTGGTCCCCTAATCTGAGGAAAGACATTCTTGCCATAGAGGGAGTACAAAGAAGGTTCACCAGATTGATTCCTGGGATGGCAGGACTTTCATATGACGAAAGACTGGATCGACTAGGCTTGTACTCACTGGAATTTAGAAGATTGAGGGGGAATCTTATTGAAAAGTATAAAATTCTAAAGGGATTGGACAGTCTAGATGCAGGAAGATTGTTCCCGATGTTGGGGAAGTCCAGAACGAGGGGTCACAGTTTAAGGATAAAGGGGAAGCCTTTTCGGACTGAGATGAGGAAAAACTTTTTCACACAGAGAGTGGTGAATCTGTGGAATTCTCTGCCACAGGAAACAGTTGGGGCCAGTTCATTGGCTATATTTAAGAGGCAGTTAGATATGGCCCTTGTGGCTAAAGGGATCGGGGGTATGGAGAGAAAGCAGGTACAGGGTTCTGAGTTGGATGATCAGCCACGATCATACTAAATGGCGGTGCAGGCTCGAAGGGCCAAATGGCCTACTCCTGCACCTATTTTCTATGTTTCTATGAAAATACTGCCATGAATAGTAGTGAGGGGGAAGGATGATAATGATAGCATTCAGAGTACAATGGTATAAACTAAAGTCAATGAACGGTATCTCTGGAGAACTCCCATCCACTGCCACCAAGCTCATAGTTCTCTTAGCCCACACTTCTCATTTCTACCTCTTACCCAAGCTCTTGACTGTCCAATAGGCCCATTGTCTTTGCCTGCTCCTGACCCACTGAACTCACGTCCATATACCTGGACTCCATTCTATTCCCCCTTAGTACAGCCCCTTCCCACTTACATCTAAGACACTTCACATGCTGTCCATCTCAACAACTTTTAATTCCCTATTCATTACTGCCTCATTTTCACCATAGATGTTCAGTCTCTATATACTTCTATCCCCACCAAGAAAGCCTTAAAGCTCTCTGCTTCTGTCCCAACATAAAACCCAACCAGTTCCCGCTCCAGCACCACCCTCCTCAGTCTGGCAGAACTGGTCCTCACCTTCAACAATTTTTCCTTCAGCTCCTTCCACTTTCTCTAAACTCAGGGGGTAACTATAAGCACTCACATGGGCCCCAGCTATACCTGCCTTGTATATCTATAATTATAGACCAGTTAGGTTAACATCTGTAATTGGGAAAATACTTGAAGCCGTCATTAAAGAAGAAATAGCGAGGTATCTGGAAAGAAATAGATCCATCGGGCAGACACAGCATGGATTCAGCAAAGGCAGGTCCTGTTTGACAAACTTACAGGAGTTCTTTGAGGATATAATGAGCACATTGGGTAAGGACATTACTTACTTGGATTTTCAGAAGGCGTTCGATAAGGTACCACATAAAAGACTTATAAGGTAAGGATACATAGAGTTGGGGATGAAGTATTAACATGGATAGAGGATTGGTTAACCAATAGAAAGCAGAGTGTTGGGATACATGGGTGTTTCTCTTGTTGGCAATCAGTGGTGAATGGTGTGCCACAGGGGTCGGTGCTGGGCCCACAATTGTTCAAAATATATATTAACAACCTGGAAGAGGGGACTGAGTGTAGTGTATTTAAGTTTGCTGATGATACTAAATTACGTGGAAAAGCAAATTGTTGTGCAGAGGATACGGAGAGGCTGAAGGATATAAACAGGTGAAGTGAATGGGCAAGGGTCTGGCAGATGGAGTACAACGTTGGTAAATGCGAGGTCATCCACTTTGGAAGGAAAAATGAAAGATCAGGTTATTTAAATGGTAAAACATTGCAGCAGAATGGCTTGGGAGTGCCTGTGCATGAATTGCAAAAAGTTGGTTTGCAGGTGCAGCAGAGTATTAAGAAGGCAAGTGGAATGTTGGTCTTCATTGCTAGAGGGACTGAATTTAAAAGCAGGGAGGTTATGCTGCAACTGTACAGGGTATTGGTGAGGTGCACCTGGAGTACTGCGTACAATTCTGGTCTCCTTAGTTGAGGAAGAATACACTGGCTTTGGAGGTGGTGCAGAGGAGGCAGGTTGATTCCAGAGGTGAAGGGGTTAGATTATGAAGAGAGATTGAGTCGCCTGGGACTGTACTCACTGGAATTCAGAAGAATGGGAGGAGATCTTATAAAAACATATAAAATTATGAAAGGGATAGGTAAGATAGTGGCAGGAAAGTTGTTTCCACTGGTAGGTGAGACTAGAAGTAGGGAACATCGCCTCAAGATTCAGGGGAGTAAATTTAGGACAGAGATGAGGAAGAACTGCTTTTCCCACAGAGTGGTGAATCTGTGGAATTCTCTGCCCAATGAACCAATGGAGGCTACCTTAGAAAATATATTTAAGACAAGGTTGGATAAATTTTTACATAGCAGGGGAATTAAGGGTTATGGGGAAAAGGCAGGTAGGTGGAGATGGAGAGGTCAGAAATGCCATGATCTTATTGGAAGGTGGAGCGAGCACGATGGGCCAGACGGCCTACTCTTGCTCCTATTTATTATGTTCTTATATTGTCATTCGTCCCTCCCCACTGAACTCCCTCTTGAAACACATCTCTGCAAGTAACAGCAATGCTACACATGCCCATTCACCTCTTCCCCTACCTCCAATTCGGGGCTCCAAACAGTCCTTCCAGATGAGGTAACACTTCACCTAATGTGGCGTCCTCTACATTGGTGAGACCCGATGTAAATTGGGGGACCACTTTGTCGAGCACCTCAGGTCCATGCGCCAAAAGCAGAATTTCCTACTCGCCAACCATTTTAACTCCTATCCCCAGTCCCATTCCACCATGTCGGTCCACGGCCTACTCTTTTGTCACGATGAGGCCACACTGAAGGAGCAAAACCTCATATTCTGCCTGGGTAGCCTCCAACCAGATGGCATAAATATCAATTTCTGGTAATTTTCCCCTCCCCCTTCTTCTATTCTCCACTGTCCCCTCATCTCTTCCCCTCACCTGCTATCACCTCCCCTGGTGATCATCCTTCTTCCCTTTCTCCCGTGGTCCTCTCTCCACTCCTATCAGATTCCTTCCTCTCCAAAACTTTACATTTTCCACCCAACTAGCTTCGCCCATTATCTTCTAGCTAGCATTCTTTCCCTTCATCCTACCTTTTTATTCTGGTGTCTTCCCCCTTCCTTTCCCACCCTGATGAAGGGTCTCAGCCCAAAACGTCAATATTTGTTTAATTTCCATAAATGCTGCCTAACCTCCCAAGTTCCTCCACCATTTTGTGTGTATTGGTCTCCGGAAGGTAGGAGGTGGACCCCATGGAATACATGGTCAAACACTTTACTCTGACAGTAAGGAGTCAATGTAATACTGTTGTTGCTATCATTGAGAATATGTCTACATTATCTACCCTCATGTGCTGTGAAGAGTAACAGCATCCCTCAGTTGGAACACAAACTTCAAATTGCAAACTATGCATATTCTCAACAAATCAGTTCCAACCTTAAAGGCATCTGTTATGGCAGGGGTCCCAACCTTTCTTGCACTGCAGACCGGTTTAATATTGACAATATTCTCGTGGACCGGCCGACCGGGGGGGTGGGAGGGATGGGTAGGGTTGCCAACAGACAAGAGTAGCAGTCAAATTCGTTGGGTTTACCCCGAGAAAGACTACAATGACCATGAAGCCTTGCGCGGGCACCAGTGTGCAAGCGTGTACCTGCCAATCTCTTTCCTACAAATCGTTTTTGGCGATTCTGTTCGGGGGGAGGGGGCATTAATCACGACCAGAATATAGGTGATAAGTGGCTAATACACTCAATTTTGTTTCTAAAAGGGTTTATCTAACGAATTTAATATTAAACACACTGCGCATATTTTCTTCGCATGAATATAGTGATAAGTCAGTTATCAGGGGAGCTTGAAGTAAATGTTGAACGAACTTCCAGTAGAAGTGGTAGAGGCAGGTTCGATATTATCATTTAAAGAAAAATTCGACAGGTATACGGACAGGAAAGGAATGGAGGGTTATGGGCTGAGTGCAGGTCAGTGGGACTAGGTGAGAGTATAGCACGGACTAGAAGGGCAGAGATCACCTGTTTCCGTGCTGTAATTGTTATATGGTTATATAAGTCACCTATAAGTCTATAGCATCATAACATTTTAAGTAATGTTTGGATATTAAACACACAGCACATATTTTCCCCGTATGAACATATAAAATCAATGCAACACACCAATATCGCTGTATCAGTGGGAGCCCTGGGCTTGTTTTCCTGCAACAAGACCGTCCTATTGAGGGGTGACAGGAGACAGTGATACTCGAAGGGGGTTCCTTATGTCCACTCTATTCTGCAATTTAGTTTTTGTTGTACTCATTGCAGAAAACTCTGCTTGACAGCGATATGATGTTGGAAATGGAAGCAAAGTTTTCAGTGCTTTCGTGGCTATCTCAGGATATTTAGCCTTGACTTTGATCCAGAATGCCGGCAGAGATGTTATGTCAAACATAAATTTTAGCCCGCCGTCATCTGCAAGCTCGAGGAGTTGATCTCCTGACATGGATGACGCGCGGGTAATGACCTTGCGTGCGTTCAAGCTCAACAGTGGGCATGACAGGGAATGAGGAAAGGTACAGTCGACTCATATCGCCAAGTCATATCATTTCCTCACAGCCCGGTAGCGCATGCTTTGTGGCCTGGTGGTTGAGGACCGCTGTGTTATAGGAATGTAAGTCTAACTCGGCTCTTTACTTTAGGTGAGGCACACACTCATATCACATGGTAGCTTGATTTCTGCAATTCACATTTATACATATAACTCGCAATAAGTTATTTAAACAAATGCATGATCAACATGTGTGTGTGTATATATGTTACTCAAATATTACTGAAATATTAAATAGGTACACAACACTCCTCCCTGCTTAGCAATAAACTCAACAGAGAATGCATCTCAACTACATACACAGTGTACTATATAATGCAACTACTATAAGACATCCACAGCATACTCAATTTTTAAACTGTCCCATTCAGGCCTGAAGATTTAATTGCTGTGGAGGCTTTCTTACTCTTGTGGAGAATGTCACTCCTGACAAAGGGAATCACTCTTCTTGACAGCTGAGACTTGTGGCTGTGAAAACAATTCAGGTTCTGGGGCCTTCTCCATGGTGGTTGTAGGAGTCAACTCTGAGACTGCAGGAAGTGGCTCAGACAGCTCTGGACACCTTTCTTCTCTCCTTCCTTTCTCTTCTTCTAGCTCTTGGGAAGGTGCATTTAGTTCACTGGAGTATTCTCTTATTAACGCTTCTATTGCTCCCTTTACAATATGATCTCTCCTCTTGGTTTCCTCATCCACTATATCATCTGATGAATCTTCTGTTTTCCTATCCCCACTAACTTTCTTTTAGGTCAATTTATCCAATTGGATTTTGGTGTTTGCACCTACTTTCACAAGCAGTTTTTTGTCTCCCACTTAAAGTTCATGCAATAACTTTAATGCACACAGAATAGATTCTGGTTCTTTATACTCATAAAAGCCAAACTTCCCTGAACTCTCTTCCAACCTAAATCCTAGCCACATTTTGCAGGTAACTGACTGATTAACATATCAGAAGCTTTCTCAGAGATGTTGCCTACAAAACCTGTTGTAGTCAGACTATCATTTTCATGATTCCGCTGAGCAGCATGGTCCTTCCTTAGTCCAGTATGCTTTCCAACCAGAGACACAGAGATTAGCACCAACTCCTATCTGCATTCGGTTGGGGAACGGTTCATGATGTACAGCATGGAGACAGTTGTGGGGTCATCCAGCACCTTTCTTAATTCATTTTCAGTTGACTCTATTGCAGCGGATGTGCCATCTCCAATGGATGGATCTCCAATCACATTGCAGTTGTCTCAGCCACTTACAACCACACAATGCTGGCCCCCGCTGTTTTCACCACATTCAAGCCAAACTTGGCTTGTTGTGAATGCCATTTCCCACAGCACTCATCTTTTCTCCAATGCAAGTTCTTAGCTGGATATCTGCAGGCTTCAGTTCAGAATCTTTGAAATGCTGTTCAAACTCATTTTGTGGAATGACTGAAACAGCCAAACCAGTGTCCAATTACATTTTAACTAATTTCTCTTCATTTCTAGTGTCAGCCCTATTGCTTGTTTGTTGCTAGCTTTCATATCATAAATCTCAAAGCTACATGATTCACTCTCATCATATTTTTCTTCCACAGTATGCACATTAGTGCTCTTTTTAACTGCAACTTAACTTTTTATCTTTTTCACTTCCCTGTGCAGGCCATTTACTTTTGTGTGTGCAACATGTTCTTTGTATGTGTCCTAGCTTCTGCATTTTCTGCAAGTTTCACCTTTAAATTTGCATTGGTCTGGTGTATGTGAGCCCCTGCCACAATGATAATACAATTTGTTTGGCCAGGTCAGTTTTTGTTTAGACGTTTCAATTTTGTCCACATTCAGTTTCATTCCTGACTACAACTCAATTGTGTCTCTTTTTGCTATTTCCATTGATAAAGCGATTTTAGTTGTTCTTTTAAACGTAAGTTGTGCTTCATTTTTGAATGCTTCACAAGATTGAGATATTACTGAAATATTAAATACACACCATCCACAGAATTTTGATTTAGATTAGGCTCAAAGTTTTACAAAGGTGTATCCCCAAGGTGTGTGAAGTTTTAGAATCCTACAGCACAGCACAGCTGAAAGGCAAGGCATCTAGAGCCACTTACCCTCCAAAATATGATACCAATTTTAATAAACTAACAGGAAGTTGAACAGTAATGCAGAGTTTCAAACTAACTGTTAAACTGCTAGCTGTTCCACAAAATTAGCCACTCAAATTCTCCCGTTAATGAGTTACCTTGTATGACATACAAGTCATGACACGAAGAGTGGCACACAAGCTATATAAAGGGAACAAAGGTAACGGTAAGGTCCACCAGGAGAGACTTCATTAACTGAGGAGTGCCGCTGCTTTGGGTGAAGTTTACCCATTTAAAAATTATAAATATAGCCTCATCAATAGAAGAACTAACAACATGCCTTACCAAGAGCAGCACGAAGGTCCACAATCAATTCCTCGGGGTAGACACTTCTCTGCTCCCATATGGTAAATATCCGATCTATTGATTTGCGAATAGAAGGATCCCTAAAAATTAATCAGCAATTTGTGAATTAGTATTAATTTAGAATCACAACAGACTATCTTATTTAGCTTGTTACACTTGGAAATTCATTAACATATTAAGTTTGTGTTTTGTCTAGTGCTTGAGTTGGTGTTTATAGTACGGTAATGATGGGTACTGCAACTTTTATGGGGCTGTCACATGTAATTAACCTTTTTTTGTCACATTCACATTCTTTCAGTCACTCAAAGATCATTCATACCAAGTTAACTTCTTTATGCTTTCTGGAAATTGATTCGCCTACTTGGGCAATGGTTTATCTGCTCAGTCCTGCCCTCATTCCTATTTCCCCGTCTCCCAAACATCTGTACAACCCCTCCCCCCCATGCTGTCACTCTGTACAGCTGCCCACATCCCTCCCTACAACTGCCTCCCATCTTTTTGTCTTCAGTTCCACTTAATCCATCTTCTCTTTTCAGATGCTGTCTAATCTGCTATGCATTTCAGTACAAATGCTTTGTCCAGTTATCAGCGACACTGCATAGACCAAGTTTGCAAATTTAAGATTGAGATAAAAGCTGAAATACTTACATGGAAATTAGTATTCAACCACTATTATTAATATTTTTATAACTATCATTTAGTTTAATAGAGTGGAATTACAATTGCACATCAACATCTATTTGAGTGCCTAATTATTTTCTATATTATCTCAATGTGCACTTGTGAATGTACAAATATAGATTTACTCACATAAAAAATAGAAAAGGTTATATGTAAAAGTTTGTGTATTACTTGTGAATATCTTATCAAAATAAAAATTAAATTAAAAAAAAGCCAAAATACTAAAAATATTTTCTGAAAATAAAACTGATGGAGATTGTAACACTTTCCCAACCTGATGCAATGGCAATTATTTGCAGACACTCAAAGCTCTAATTATTCTTTGGACACCACTGTAGCACAGTAGTTAATGCAATGCTATTACAGCTTGGGCTGTTAGTTTGGAATTCAATCCCAGTGTCCTCTGTAAGGAATTTGTACATCCTCCCCATGGGATGCGATGGTTTCCTCTGGGTGCTCCAGTTTCATCCCACAGACCAAAGACTTTCCAGTTAGTAGGTTAAATGGTTATTGTAAATTGTCCTGTGATTAGGATAGGGTTACGTCGGGAGTTGCTGGGAGGCACGGCTCAAAGGACCAGAAGGGCTTATTCCATGTTGTATCTCCAGATAAAATAAAATAAAATACAATTTCTGCTAAATTACTCCAACAACAGTTCTGGCAGCACTACTGAATTTCCATGAGCTTATAGTTTTTCAAAGCACTGTGGCATTTTCATATTTTTGTGGGTATAACAGCATGTATTCGAGTAAAGTGATTACCAGGAGAATCTGCATATCAGATCTGACAAAGTGCCCCAGTTCGAGTTAAATTTAAGCAAATGACAGCAAATGGCACGTTTGCTTCATTATAAAATGACAATCAGCAGTACAAGTGACCTCTCAGCTTGGCCCTGTAAGACATCTTTGTCTAAACAGAATAAATTTTCATTGTGAATTATTTAAAATATCCCAAATATTGCATGTTGCATTGATACTCTGGCTAATATGGTTCAATATGATTCAGTGTTAACTACTCATGTTCATCTAGTTTTAATTCCTACAAATTGTTGAAATTACTTATGGTTTGACCAAATAGCTGTCCAGATTCAACTCTCTCTCTTTTCCAGGCCTTACTTCAGTAAAAAGTACAGACTGACAAACCTTTTATTCCATTCAAATGCAGGGAATGGTTATGCAGTAGCAAATGATAATCAAATCATTCCTGAAATCATCATATTAATGGACAGATCATCTGATGGCATGCAGACCATCAGAGACAATTAACAAATTTGTGGGTGACTAACTGAATTTTTTTGAGGGAACCAGTGGATAAAGCAAAGACGCCTCACAGTAGGATGTCTTAAAATTTAGGTCTCAGTGCATGAGAAGAAATGGAGTTATATGGGCAAGAGAGATAGCTATGAAGCAAAACACAAATTGTCACATCTGGGAACAACTTAGAAAAGCCACCTATTTACAAAAGTAGGTTATCAAACACACAGATCTACACGGCATGAAGATGCTAATGAAAGGAGCACAACATGAAGACTTTAGCACAATAACCAATGAACAGATAGGCAACATCAACTTTCACCCAATTGCACAATGGAAATCTGGCAATTCAATCAGTTCAATATGGAACACAAAAGCTATTTCTATTCATTTCTATTACTTTCTTAGCACTGGATTCAGTCGAGTGCCCCTTCTCTTGAATTACAGAAATTATGGCACAGAAAGAAATAGTCCAGTTCGTGGTACGTCATCGTCTCCTTCCAATGAAACGTTTAATTGCAAACCAGCTACACCGAGATTTTATTTTGGTGTGTGTGGGGGGGGGGGGCTATGAAGTATTCTTTGTGGTGTGCTGTCCCTCACCTCGCTCAGTACATTGATGATGACATCAATACATTTCTTGCTCTCAATAAAAAATTTCATTAGGTTTGCTTCCAACAATCTCCTTCCCTCACCATCACATCTCAGATAATCCTTTCTTCAACCTTTCCCCATTTCTAGTAGCTGTTGGGAGTCAGGGAAGGGATTCCATAGGCACATTCACCACTCCCTTCCATTCCAACGTTTTTATATCAAGTCTTCCTTTACTGTCAGTCAAGCATTCACTCTACTCCAGTTGACAGGGCCTTGAATATGTTAATTCTATTTCCTGTACTCCTCATACCCCTCTAGAATCATGTTAGTGGGGTCATCTTGTTCTCACCTTCTACAGCATAGAATTTGAGATAGAAAAATATTTAATTGAAGTAATATTCCAAGTTAACTCTGCCATGCATAGTCCCAAGCCAGGCTGCAAAAGAAGGGGTGGGCATGGGGGAATCCCATCATGGAAAAATCCAATGCTACAGAAATGCCAAAAGAAGCTCCAAAGACCTAATCCCTGGGAGAGGATGCATGTATTAAGATGGGCTACACCAGGGGACAACTTGAAAGACTGGCCCAGGACAGAGGACTTTGGCGAGGGACCTTCAGCACCTATTCCCCAGTATGCCTCTATGACGGGCTATGAAGAATAATATTGGTAAGTTACTGGAAGCGACATAAAATATGCATATTGCAAAGCATTACATATATCCAATAGGACATTCCTGCCTGGTCTTTGTCGTGTATGCTCACCACTCTGCTACCAGGAAGTACAAGGAGCAAATTGTATTCGAGAAAACTACATAAAGCCTCAAGGTACTGTTGCAGCTCGATATAACTCTGGTTAGTCCACACTTGGAATATTGTGTTCTGTTCTGGTCACCTCATTGTAGGAAGGATATGGAAGTTTTAGAGAGGGTGCAGGATTTACCAGGATGATGCTTGGATTATTGAGAGCATGTTTGATGAGGAATGGTTGAGCAAGCGAGGGTGTTTCTCTTTGGAGCGAAGGAAGAAGAAAAGTGATTTGATAGAGGTGTACAAGATGATAAGAGTCACAGATAAACTGGACAGCCAGAGACATTTTCCCACAGCAGAAATGGCTAATTCAAGCAGTCATAATTCTAAGATAATTGGGGCAAAGTATCGGGGAGATGTCATAGGTCATTTTTTTTTAACATAGAGAACGGAAGGTGTGTGTAACATGTTGCCAGGGGTGGTGATAGAGGTAGATGGATTGGTGGCACTTAAGAGACTTTTACATAGGCACATGAATGAAACAAAAATGGAGAGGCGGAGGAAGGAAGGGTTATATTGACCTTAGGGTAGGTTAAAATTTTGGCACAACATCATGGGCGCTAAAGGGTATTTACTGTGCCGTCATGTTTACATTCAAATTCACAAAGCTGTCTCCTGATTGCCAAACACAGCACAACACAAATCCCTCTCACCAATAATGAGAGGTCCCATCCTCTTAACAGTAACTATATTTCTGGGTTTACCAGCTCTCACAGCTTTGAACGTATGCGAATGTCTCTCAAAAGCTATTAAAATTAATACTTAAAACACTAAAACTGAAGATAAAATATTATCAGAAAGCACTTAACAGTTATTTAATTGGTATGGCAAAACTGGACAGGCCAAGTGACAACAGTAAGGATCTCACAGGAAGTTCAGGACTTCCATAGTCAAAGATAAGGCTTTAAATCTGAACCACCACACCCCTGCTGTAGAAGAACTGCCACAGTCACAAGGTTCAGCAGAAAGGGACTCTGTCTCCATTCATAATACAGGAAAAGTGTTTGTGTTTCCTGGGCCAATATATATCCAGTTATTCATGTTGGAAAATGAGCACATGGAAGGTCCCAACATTTAAAAAGATCATCAACACTAAATGCTTAGGAGTTTGATTAGAATTTGAAGCTATATTCCAGCCAAAGTCAGCATCTGCAAGAGACAGAGATACAGGTGTCCCCCACTTTTCGAACGTTCGCTTTACGAAACCTCACTGTTACGAAAGACCTACATTAATACCCTGTTTTTGCTAACAGAAGGTGTTTTCACTGTTATGAAAAAAGCAGCGTGCGGAAAAAAAATCAGCGCGCGATAAAAGGCAGTGCGCATAAGAGACAAGAGTGCGCCCCGAGCAGCCGCCCTCCCCAGGATTCGGAATGGCATTCTCGCCGGCATTTTGCTTAAACACGTGCCTGTGAGCAGCCGTTAGCAAGATGAGTTCTATGGTATCGGAAAAGCCTGAAAGAGCTCGTAAGGGTGTTACACTTAGTGTAAAACTAGACATAATTAACCGTTTCGATCGTGGTGAACAAAGTAAGGACTAAGTGAGTTTGGCTTGTGGAAGCTGACGAAGATGATGTTGAAGAGGTTTTGGCATCTCATGACCAAGAACTGATAGATGAAGAGCTGATGCAATTGGAAGAGGAAAGGATAACAATTGAAACCGAATGAGTAATGATAAAGTACGACTTCAATTTTGAAAGGGTACGTAGGTTTAGGGGATAGTTGCAGGATGGTTTGAGTGCTTACAAAGAACTGTATGATAGAAAAATGCATGAGGCTCAGCAGTCAAGCAAGCCTTCCACATCAGCCACAGCAGACGACGAACCTCGATCTTCGACATCGAGGCAGGCAGTCATAGGAGAAGATGAGCTGCCTGATCTAATGGAAACAGACGAAGATGAGATGACACCCCAGTGTCCCACCACCCCAACACCCAAGCCGCGGACAGATACCAATTTGCGGAGAATGCAGCGGTAGCCGGGAGACACACAGCACATCTTTAAGAAAAAAGCCGAAATAAACATGCTAATTAATTAGGTACCGCCCGGCACGTAATTGTTGGCCCAGATCAGAGGCGACTGCCGATTGCGTCGCCTCTGATCTGGGCCGACAATTACGTGCTGGGTGGCACCTAATTAATTAGTTTGTTTATTTTGGTTTTTTTCTTAAAGATGTGCTGTGTCTCTCCCGGCTACCGCTGTACCCCTGCATGCTTCGCGGCAATGTATCGGTCGCTGCCCGGAGGGTGGGGGCCACTGCACCACCCAAACTCCGACAACTCAGCCTAACACACCACCATCAGTGTGCTCGGCAAGCTGACTTCCCGATTCCCATTGAGCGATACTACACTGTACATACATTATTTCTACTTTATACAGGCTGTGTATTTTTATGTGTTATTTGGTATGATTTGGCAGCTTCATAGCTTAATGTTACTGGAGAGCGCCTGCACCATGTTTTTGCCGATGGCGCTTGCGTGAGGTTTTCGCTACGGAGAACAGTTCAGGCAATGATTGTGCAAAAGTATTTCTACTTTATATAAGCTGTGTATTTATCATATCATTCCTGCTTTTACTATATGTTACTGTTATTTTAGGTTTTATCTGTTATTTGGCATGATTTGGTAGGTTACTTATGGGTCTGCGAACGTTCACAAAATTTTCCCATATAAATAAATGGTAACTGCTTCTTCGCTTTATGACATTCCAGCTTACGAACTGTTTCATAGGAACGCTCTACCTTCGGATGGCGGGGGAAACCTGCAACTGGAAAAGCATCCTGTGAGTAGAGAGATTTAGGAAGGCACACAGACTGGGAGCATGCTCATTGAAAATTAAGTTACATTTCAGAAAAATCTTCACTCACCTGACCAATGTGCCTGCTTCAACTAGAACCTCTGAGAAAGCATCTCGAAATACAATTGCATTTTTCCTTTTGCAATTCTGAATAACGTCATTGGCAACATAGAAAAGGTTCAATCGATGAGGAATTGAAGCTAAGTAAGAGAAAAAGAGAAAGCTTTATTAATTTGTGACAGTACTCTAGAAGTTGGACCAAAGTGTGATATAATTTGGCAATTATATTTGCAAAGCAATTTCAGTCTTCGATCTTTCAAACACACACAAATCAATCAGATTAGGGTCAAAATGTAAGTCTTTTGGCAGAGTTGTTAAGATGCATTACTTTGTTTTCTTAGGTACCAGAATGATAACGGCAGGCAAGAGCCATTACAAAGAAAACATGGCAACACCTCTTCTTGCAAAGATTTGGCACATCATCTAAAACTTCGACAGATGTGTATCGTTGCATGGTGGAGTCTCCTGACTGGTTGCATCATGGCCTGGTATGGAAACACCAATGCCCTTGAACAGACAAACCTACAAAAGGAAGTGGATACAGCCAAATCTATCACAGCCAAAGCCCTCCCCACCACTAAGGACATCTACAAGGAGCGCTATCACAGGAAAGCTGCATCCAGCATCAATGACACCCACCATCCAGGCCATGCTCTCTTCTCGCTGCTGCCATTGGAAAGGAGATAAGGAGCCTCAGGCCCCACACCACCAGATTCAGGAACAGTATTATCCCTCAACCATCAAACTCTTGATCCTCAACACTACACTGATCCCACACCTATGTACTCACTTCCAACAACTCTACAACTCATGTTATTTACTTAGTTACTTTTTTGTATTTCCACAATTTGCTCTCTTTTGCACATGGACTGTTGGTCTGCCTTTACTCTATTGTTTCTTTGCATTTACTGTGAATACCCACAAGAAAACAAATCTCGCAGGTATACAGTATATACTTTGATAATAAATTTACTTTCAACTTCAAAGATTCAGTCACAATTATTTTGTTCTCCATTACACTTGTGTACTGGAAATGACATTGAACAATCTTGAATCTTCAAAAAAAATGTCTGTGAACATCCCGACCAGCTGATCTGCACAGAATCTGGATATGACCAGGCTCCATCCGAGCCAGATGGTGTGTAACTCGGAGGGCACTGTACAGATCACCATAGTCCTGGTGGATCTATGGGTTTTGCTAATGCTGTTGTAGTTGTTCCATCCTACATACAAGGCCAGACCTGACTACTGTTTAAACAGGAAAGGAGGAGATGGTGGCACAACGGCAGCGCGCGCGGCCTCTCCGGTGAATGATACCTGTAACCTGTCAAGTAGGGTACCGTGCACAATTCTGATTTGATGGAGACGGACGTGAGAGTATGAAGGAACATCTGGAAAACTTCTGAAATGCCTGCTTTGCTGCCGCTGCTACTGTGTGGTAACCGGAATCTCCAGAGCAGAAGGCCCCGAATCCTTGGCTTTGTTCGTTTTAGTGGCCGGGGCTAGGTCGAAGACACTCGTGAGGCTGTATCGAAGGGGCTGGTCGGAGGCTCGAAGTTTTCGGATGGACGGACTCAGTGTCGGCTGTGGTCGGCTGCTTCCAAGGCATCGGCAAGTTGACGGTGCCTGGAGGTTTATGGCAGGGAGTTTCTCCCTTTTGCCGCCTGCTATCAGGGACTCGGGAGTCGATCGACTCGGGGACTTCGAGGTTTTTTTTTACCATGCCCATGGTTTGTTCTTCATCAAATTATGGTATTGCTTTGCACTGCTGTAACTATATGTTATAATTATGTGGTTCTGTCAGTGCTAGTCTTTGGTTTGTCCTTTTTCTGTGATATCACTCCGGAGAAACATTGTATCATTTCTTAATGCATATATGCATTTCTAAATGACAATAAAAGAGGACTGAGTGTTCTCATAATCTAAAAAAAACCTTACTACATACAGCCATGGACTGCTTCACTTCCTGAGGAGTTGTGAAGGGAATTAAAAGAAATGCTTTTAGCAAACATTTCATTGTGATCGTATGACATATTAACAAAGCAATTAAATATGGCTGGCCATCCAACAATGCCCTGAGGAACTCTTGCAATGATGTTCTGGAGCTAGAATAGTTATAATTGTGGTTGTTTGGAAGAGGTACGGATGCAGACTTTGGAGGATTTGTTCCCCCTTAAGCCTTTCAGTCAGTTTTACAAGGACACGTTCATTGCATTATATCAACAGCAGACCCTTCTAAGAGATTTGCACTAAAGTCATGATGAGGACTTACAGAAACATAATGATCACTTAATTGGCAAATTAGTGATTCTAAAAATAGCTGTTTGTGAACAATTTCAACTTCAATTTACAAATTAAAATAAGTAGAGCTTAATTTTAATAACCAGCATTTTGATCCACATGAAAGCTTAAACAGCACCATAGTCATTCCCAGACATCCACCATTGGAACTGCAGACATGTCCTTGTGCATCAGTTTAAAAAAACTAACACTGCAACTCACTAACTGCATACAAAGCTCCTTTTATCCACTTTTCAATCATCAGCTCAAACTGCTCCAATACTATCACCACCAACACAAGTGCAGGTGTGAGTTGTGCGAACAATGAGGAACAATGGTTTTTTCCCACTGAGGTTGGGTGGGACTACAACTAGAGGTCATAGGTTAAGGGTGAAAGGTGAAATGTGAAATGTTTAAGGGAAACATGAGGGGAAACTTCTTCACCCGGAGGGTGGTGAGAGTGTGGAATGAACTGCCAGCACAAGTGGTGGACGTGAGCTTGATTGCAACATTAGAGAAATTTGGTTAAGTACAGGGATGGGAGGGGTATGGAGGGCTATGGTCCGAATGCAGATTAATGGTTTGGCACAGATTAGATGGGCCGAGGGTCCTGTTTCTATGCTGTAGTTTTCTATAACTAACTAGCATGAGTTAGGGTGTCAGTCTCCCTAAGCATTTTCAGTAAATTCTGGAGGTGTTTATAACAGATACTGTCCAAGTTATAATACCTTTTCAATTTTATTTCTTAACGCCTCTGCAATCTCCAGTCCTAAAGATGCAAATTTATGATGGAATCAGTAAAGGAGCTCGTTAGACCTAAGCCTTTTACACCAATGTACAAAAGCAAAGGAACTCCTGATCCCCTCTTCCGTCACCATTAAGGATCAAATGGGTAATGAACAGGGAAATTTTGGTTTTATCTTTGTTCACAACCAGAAATAAAAATTGAAAGTAGCAAGGACACCAAATGTATTTGGATGGGGACCTCATTCATCAATTACTTAGATTGGCTTGGCAGCACAACCCACTGATAATTTGTTACAGGAAATATTTCATGTTGATGTTACACCTATTGTTCCCATTGATTTACCAGTCGTAAATTCCTTTACCACACTGGCATTGATGGAAGTAACTACCAAATTGTTCTTTTGGAGACAAAGCCCAACCTTCACAATGAAGGCACCCATCAACATACCATATGGCACTACAATTGTCATCAAATCTGGCAACTCCAATAGGGCTACATGAGCTGATAAGGGTCATGAACAGCAACAGAAATCAATATCATCTTGACCCAGCATATCCCAACATTCTACTGTAACCATCCAGTTAAGGGTAAAGCTTGGCTTAATGAGTGGAAAGGTGCTAATCCAGTGACACTGCATCACAGTTTACTGTACAACATATGATGGTAAACATGACAAAATACAAACAAAACAAAATAATATAAACAGCTCACAACCAACAGATTAGATCAAAGCTCTCTACAGCTTTGTCACATCCAATCATAAAAGTTAGTAGACAATTCTTGGAGCTATGAGTCCAAATGAAATTACAATTGCCAGTGAAGTGGTACTGAACAATTGTTAAGAGTTCTGAGTCTGAGTCCAGATAAATTTGCTAGTGAGATAACTGATTCATAGGTTATAACTTACAAAGAACTTCTAAATTCAAAGTTCAAAGTAAAATTTATTATCAGAATATGTACATGTCACCACAAACCCTGAGATTCTTTTATCTGCAGACATACTTAGTAAATTTATACAACAGGATCAATGAACAACAAACTGTGCAAATGCAAATATAAGTAAATAGCAATAAATAACAAGCATGAAATTACAAGATAGAGTCCTTAAAGTGAGACATTGGTTGTGGGAACACTAGAAATAGAATGAGTGTAGCTATCTCCTTTTGTTCAAGAGCCTGCTGGTTGAGGGGTAGTAGCTGCTCTTGAACCTGGTGGTGTGAGTCCTGAGACACCTGTACTTTCTACCTGATAGCAGCAGCAAGAAAAGAGCATGGCCTGGTGGTGAGGAGCTTTGATGATGGATGCTGCCTTTCTATGGCAAAGTTTCATGGTGATGTGCTCCGTGGTTAGCAAGATTTTATCTGTGATCTACTGGGCCGAATCCATTACCTTTTGTAGGATTTTTTGCTCAAAGGCGCTGATGTTCCTATACCAGGAAAGATTCAAGGGAATCAGACAAAGTCAACACAGTTTTGTGAAAGGAAAGTCACACTTGACCAATTTATCGGCATCCTTTATGGAGATAATGCGCTTTATTTGATTTCCAGAAAGCATTTGTTAAGGAGCCGCATCAGGTCACTACGGAAAATTGGTAGTATCTATCAGAGAGGAGGTGATGCCTCAAGAAGGCAACAGCTTTCAGAGATATCCATCACCCAGACCATGCCATCTTTTTGCAACTACTATTGACCAAGAGGTGCAAAAGCCTGAAATCCCATCCCAGCAGTAACAGCCACTTTCCTTCATCGGTTTAGTTCTTGAGCCAACCTGCAAAATCCTAATCACCACTGATGAGCAACATTAAGACCACTTGACACTAAAATGGAATGTTCTTTCTTTTTTGTAATAATTATGTATGATTATGTAGCTGCTAGTAAATTTTACATTGTATATACATACATATACAGATTCTCTTGTTTGTGCCTGGGCCTAAACAGGCTAATTTCCAGTTGGCAATATGACATGCCACAAGAATAGGTGCTAAGTGACATGAATGAATGTTCTGGAGTATAGTTGCTAGACTTGCTGATGACACAAAGGTAGGAAAGAGAGTACATTGTGAAGAGGATGAGAGAGAAAATAAGGGATGTACAGACAGTTTGGTGAGTGGGCAAAAATCTGTTCAATGGAATATAATTTGGGAAAATTAAAATTGCTGGTTTTGGTAAACAAAAGAAAGATTATCTAAAGAATAAGAGATAGCTGAGTTTTGGATCTGGAGATCGTGTTCCATATTTTGCAGAAGACTAGTACGTTGGTGCTGCAAGTAATAAGGAAAGGCAACAAAATGTTATTGTTTACTGCAAGGGGAATTAAACACAATAACACAGGGAGATGATGCTTCAATTATAGGGCATTGGTGAGTGGTGAGAGCACAGCTGCAGTAAAAAATTGCCCAGGAATATCTTAGACATAAAAAACAGGACAAATCTGATCTAATTACATCCAAACAGGCTACTTGCTCATCAGTATGATGGAAGGGTTCACCAGCAATGGTATCAAACAGCACTCACTCAACAATGATGTATTTGGATTTCACCAATCGTTTGCTGATCATTGCATAATGTTCAATTCTATCAGCAACTTTCCAGTAAATCAAGCAGTCTACACATGTATACCTTTTCACCACCACATGCGTTGAACGAAAGAGAATGTAACACCTACCCTTGATAGTCAATTGCATCCCCATTGTTGAGGTTGAGTTTAGTAACCCATAACACAACTGACCTGAAGCCTACAAAATACAATTCTAATTTTAAGTGAGAACCTGGCTGCATGAGTGACATGTCTCCTCACATCGTAAACCCTTTCACCATCTTCAAGGATTAAGTGACAAGGTTATTCCACTTCCCTGTGAATGCATCACCTGGCTCTCTCCATGGGAAATATGGGCACACTATTGTGCTTCTCCAGTTTATTTAACTCATTTCAGCCAGATAATGAAACCAAGCTCCAAATCTTAAACAAATTTTGCTCACTTTTGGCCCAACTCATAAGCCCAAAAAACTCATTTTATACCAGCTAAAAGTTGTACAATAAATCAGTTTTGTATCTATGACCTTTCAATTGCATGCTGCTCCACAGTTTAAAATGATGACTCGATTCAATTTCACCATCTACCTGCAGTACTCTTATATCTCCTTGCTTGTGAAGCCTATTGACTGTGCTTCCACTAGCATTTGAGGAATGACATAGCGCAGGCAGAGATATGTTGGCACTAAATTGCAAATCCTTCACATTCATCTCTGAAAACAGCTTAAATTCTACCTCTGATGTCACTCCTTTTCCCTTTCAGGTTAGATGGGGTTCTGTCAAAGACCCTGACATAGAGTTACACTCAGTTCTTTGCGGTGGTGGGACCCACTCTTGGGGTTTCATGACCGGCCACTTTTCAATATCCCAAGGATGCAGCCTGGAGGATGAACGTGCCTTCAGGGTTCGAAGGTTTTGTGGCCATAAGAACAGGCTGATTCTAAGCCGGTGCCACTGACTGAAGCATCGCAGGAGAGAACAAAGCATTGGATCAGTTGTCGGAGGCTATGTGTTTGGGGAGTCACACGCTCTCTCTCGATGGTTGGTGAGAGAATGTTGCCAATTCTCGAGTCACGGAACTCAAGAGGAAAGGCAGCATGACAGACTTAACACTGTAAATCAGTGAATTGCTTTGTTGTCTCCCCTCTTGCTATAAAAAGGGACACCTCTTTTTCCCCGTTATTAGGAAGACAGAGCCTATGGAATGTCAAGTTGTTGGGTAAATGATTAGTTTGTGCTGCAATGCAGATCATAGTCTTTATTGAGGACCTTGCTATTACGTACTTGGTGGGTGAAGGGTGCTGATTTTTTTTTTGCGGAAGTGCCTGGGCATATAGGAGGGTCATTGTTTTGCTGCTGCTTGTGCGTGGGAGGAGGGAGCTTGGGGTTCTAACGTTTAAACTGTCATTCATTCTTTGGGGCACTCTTCTGTTTTCATGGATGTCTGCGAAGAAAAAGAATTTCAGGATGTATATTGTTAACATTTCACTGATAGTAAATGGAACTATTGAATATTTTTGAAAAGAGTGCCTTAAGAGAAAATACATTTCATTGTATCTGTCTTAAATGCTGAACTCATTTTAGTAGAGAAAGCATTTGACTCCCCAACAGGTAGATCCAAAGTTCAACAATATTTTCCTACCATCTTCCAGTCTTCCAGAGTGAAACTTATGAGCCACATAGTACTTGATTTCCCATTCTTTGCAACACTGCCGATATCTTACATAAAATGATATTCTTCCCCCAATTTTCAAAACAAAACCAAAAACAACATGCAAAAAAAAATGCACTGAGGCATAATGCAGCACCTTTGCTGCCTTACAATCATTCTTTACATTGAATATTAGACTAAGTCAAGCGCAAAGTTTGGAAACAGTGCATGAAGCACAGATTTCAAAGCAAAGCTTTTCTAAGATGTGCAGTAAGCCAACTGAACCAAAGCACACTTTAAACTAAATCAGTGAAATCCATGGGATTGTTATCCAAGGCACCAGGAGAGTCCTTATATACAGTTAGTGTATTAAAACAAAATTAAAGAACCTCATTATAGCTTAATGTTAATTGTTTTGTCATTTCTAAGTCTGAAAATTCATTGATGAATTTTTCAGAAGTACACTTGAATGTAAACATTTACATACTTTCAAATTCACTGGTCCACCAAACATACAACTTCATTCCACATAATCTGTGTTGGGATTGCTATAGATTAAAGTGAATAAATTAGACGAGTTTTAAGATTGTTCCAAATCAATACACAGCATCATTTACCCAAAACGTAACTGTATGAATTTTTAAACAAACCATTGTTTCAAGTCCTTTGGAATAAAGGGAATTACAGAGCCATGAGAGAGGACTTGGCCAGAATTGATTGGAAAAGAACGCTGGCAGGGATGACAACAGATCAGCAATGGCTGGAATTTCTGGAAGAAATTTAGAAGGCACAGGATATATAAATCCCAAAGGTGAAGAAGTATTCCAAAGGCAAGTTGACACAACCATGGATAACTAGAGAAGTCAAAACCAACATAAAAGCAAAAGAGAGGTCACATAATAGAGCAAAGATTAGTCAGAAGTTAGGGGATTGGGAAGTTTTTAAAAACCAACAGAAGGCAACTAAAATAGTTATTAAGGTAAAGATGGAATATGAAAGTAAGCTAGCCAATAATATTAAAGAGGATATCAAAAGTTTCTTCAGATACATTAAGTGTAAAGTAGAGGTGAGAGTAGATATTGGACTGCTGGAAAACGATGCTGGAGAGATAGCAATGGGGGACAACAATATGGTGCATCCGTCTTCACTGTGGAAGACACTAGCAGTTTGATGAAAGTTCCAGAAAAGGTTCTTGGGAAACTGAAAGGTCTGAAAGTAGGTAAGTCACCTTACGGTATACACCCCAGACTTCTGAAAGAGATGGCCGAAGAGATTGCAGAGGCATTAGTAATGATCTTTCAAGAATCACTAGATTCTGGAATGGTTTCGGAAGACTGGAAAATTGCAAATGTCACATCACTCTTCAAGATGGGAGGGAGGTAGAAGAAAGGAAACTATAGGCCAGTCTGACCTCAGTGGTTAGGAAGATGTTGGAGTTGATTATGAAGGATGAGATCTCAGGGTACTTAAAGGCACATGATAAAATAAACTATAGTCAGCATGGCTTCCTCAAGGGAAAATTTTGCCTGACAAATCTGTTGGAATTATTTGAAGAAATAACAGCAGAATAGACAAAGGAGATTTGGTTGATGTTATGTACTTGGATTTTCAGAAGGCCTTTGACAAGGTCCACACATGAAGCTGCTTAACAAGCTACAAACCCGTGGTATTACAGGGAAGATTCTAGCATGGATAAAGCAGTGGTTGATTGGCAGGAAGCAAAGAGTGGGTATAAAGGGAGCCTTTGTGACTGGCAGCCGGTGACTAGTGGTGTTCCACAGGGGTCTGTGTTGGGGCCAATTCTTTTTATGTTACAATTGATGGTACAATTGATGGCTTTGTTGAAAAGTTTGCAGATTATATGAAAAGGGGCAGGTAGTTTTGAGGAAACTGGTAAGCTGCAGAAGGACTCAGACAGATTAAGAGAATGGGCAAGAAAAAGGCAAATCAAATACAATGTTGGAAAATGCATGGTCGTGCACTTTGATAGAAGAAATACATGTGCAGACTATTTTCTAAACAGGGAGAAAATCCAAAAATCTGAGATACAAGGAGAGTTGGGAGTCCTTGTACAAAACACCTAAAGGTTACAGACAAATGCAATGTTAGCATTCATTTCAAGAGACTAGAATACAAGAGCAGGGATGTTATATTGAGACCTTAAGGCACTGGTGAGGCCTCACCTTGAATACTGTGAACAGTTTTGGACTCTTCATCTAGCATTGCAGAGGGTTCAGATGAGGTTCACAAGGATGATTCTGTGAATGAAAGGGTTATCATATGAGGAATGTTTGATGGCCCTGGATCTATGCATACTGGAATTCAGAAGAATAAGGGGGAATATCATTGAAACCTTTCAAATGTTGAAATGTATAGACAGAGTAGATGTGGAAAGGATGTTTCCGGGTGGGGGAGTCTAGGACAAGAGGGTACAGCCTTAGAGTAGAGGGGCATCCTTTTAGAATGGAAATGAGTAATTCCTTTCACTAGAGATTGGTGAATCTGTGGAATTCTTTGCCTCCGGCACCTGTGGAAGCCGAGTCACTATATATATTTCAGGCAGAGGTTGATAGATTCTTGATTTGTCAGGGCATAAAGGGGTATGAGGAGAAGCAAGGAGATTTGGCCTGAGGGGAAAATTGAATCAGCCATGTTGAAATGGCGGAGCAGACTCGATAGGCCAAATGGCCTATTCCTACTCCTATATCTTATGGTCTTTAAACCTTATAACAAGTATCATTTATTCATGATTAAGAAAATTCCTGCTCAAACCGGATTCACACCAGTGGGCCAAATAAAAAACACATGACAATTTACCTCAATGTCTATTTGTTCCGTTAGAAATTTGGGACGGTTTCCAAATGCACTATATCAGGTGAAGACTGGTCAAAGCTAAGCAGAGCATACTTTTAAACTAGCAATATTATAGACTGACTAGATAAACATACTACCACTGTATCGATTTCAAAACAGGAAAATTCAAATGTAAAACAAAAAATTGAGCAAAGCTACTTCTCAATAAATCCAACAACCCCATCATTCACTTTTGAAGATATGTGTCCCCTCAGGCTGTTTCTTGGGATTGGAATGACTTAATTCCACTCTGGTTTTGTGTTTGGATGGTTATGAAGTCTAATGCAGGGAAGCACAGATAATGTCACAGATTGGGCAAGTGGTATCAGATTAGGCAGACTTGTGCGTAGTGTCTCAGAAGCTCCTTCACTTCTGGTGTTTACAAGCTGCGTGCTCACAATATCCCTTCAGACCATCTAACCTTACAGCAGTAATAGGTCACAGATTTACAAATAGAATAGTTGCATTTTTTCCAAGGAGACTTTGAACACATCCTTCAGTCTATGACCATGCTCATTAGACAATCTGTTCCCATCAGATAGAAACATAGAAAATAGGTGCAGGAGTAGGCCATTCGGCCCTTCGAGTCTGCACCGCCATTCAGTACAATCATGGCTGATCATCCAACTCAGAACCCTGTACCTGCCTTCTCTCCATACCCCCTGATCCCTTTAGCACGAGGGCCATATCTAACTCCCTCTTAAATATAGCCAATGAACTGGTCTCAAATGTTTCCTGTGGCAGAGAATTCCACAGATTCACCACTCTCTGTGTGAAGAAGTTTTTCCTCATCTCGGCCCCAAAAGGCTTCCCCTTTATCCTCAAACTGTGACCCCTCGTTTTGGACTTCCCCAACATCGGGAACAATCTTCCTGCATCTAGCCTGTCCAATCCCTTTAGGATTTTATACGTTTCAATAAGATTCCCCCTCAATCTTCTAAACTCCAGTGAGTATAAGCCTAGTCGACCCAGCCTTTCATCATATCCTGCAATCTGGTGAACCTTCTTTGTACTCCCTCTACGACAACAATGTCTTTCCTCAGATTAGGGGACCAAAACTGCACACAATACTCCAGGTGTGGTCTCACCAAGGCCTTGTACAACTGCAGTAGTACCTCCCTGCTCCTGTACTCGAACCCTCTTGCTATGAATGCCAGCATACCATTCACCTTTTTCACCGCCTGCTGTACCTGCATGCCCATTTTCAATGACTGGTGTATAATGACACCCAGGTCTCATTGCACCTCCCCTTTTCCTAATTGGCCACCATTCAGATAATAATCTGTCTTCCTGTTCTTGCCACCAAAGTTACATTTATCCACATTAAATTGCATCTGCCATGAATTTGCCCACTCACCTAACCTATCCAAGTCACCCTGCATCCTCTTAGCATCCTCCTCACAGCTAACACTGCCGCCCAGCTTCGTGTCATCCGCAAACTTGGAGATGCTGCATTTAATTCCCTCGTCTAAGTCATTAATATATATTGTAAACAACTGGGGTCCCAGCACTGAGCCTTGCGGTACCCCACTAGTCACTGCCTGCCATTCTGAAAAGGTCCCGTTTATTCCCACTTTTTACTTCCTGTCTGCCAACCAATTCTCTATCCACATCAATACCATACCCCCAATACCGTGTGCTTTAAGTTTGCACACTATATCTCCTGTGTGGGACCTTGTCAAAAGCCTTTTGAAAATCCAAATATACCACATCACTGGTTCTCCCCTATCCACTCTACTAGTTACATCCTCAAAAAATTCTATGAGATTCGTCAGACATGATTTTCCTTTCACAACTCCATGCTGACTTTGTCCGATGATTTCACTGTTTTCCAAATGTGCTGTTATCACATCTTTGATAACTGACTCTAGCAATTTCCCCACCACCGATGTCAGGCTTACCAGTCTATAATTCCCTGCTTTCTCTCTCCCTCCTTTTTTAAAAAGCGGGGTTACATTAGCCACCCTCCAATCCTCAGGAGCTAATCCAGAATCTGAAGAGTTTTGAAAAATTATCACTAATGCATCCACTATTTCTTGGGCCACTTCCTTAAGCACTCTGGGATGCAGACCACCTGGCCCTGGGGATTTATCTGCCTTTAATCCCTTCAATTTACCTAACACCACTTCCCTACTAACATGTATTTCCCTCAGTTCCTCCATCTCACTAGACCCTCGGTCCCCTACTATTTCTGGAAGATTATTTATGTCCTCCTTAGTGAAGACAGAACCAAAGTAATTATTTAATTGGTCTGCTATGTCCTTGTTCCCCACGATCAATTCACCTGTTTCTGACTGTAAGAGACCTACATTTGTCTTAACCAATCTTTTTCTTTTCACATATCTATGAAAGCTTTTATAGTCAGTTTTTATGTTCCCTGCCAGCTTTCTCTCATAATCCTTTTTCCCTTTCCTAATTAAGCCCTTTGTCCTCCTCTGCTGGACTCTGAATTTCTCCCAGTCCTCAGGTGAGCCATTTTTTCTGGCTAATTTGTGTGTTTTACGAACCTGGTGTTTGCCAGGTGACAAGTAACTAAAGGCTCAATGCTGAGACTGCTGGTCTACATCACAGATATTGGTTGGATTATCATTTCAGTGAATTTGGAGGTGGTATTTTCCCAATGCCTTGAGATGCCTACTGAAGGTAGACCAAGTCTCAGAAAAATATGGAAGTGATCAGTACTTGGTTGACACTGAGTTTTGTATCAGGCACAAAAGCCAAGACATTAACCGACATGCTTACAACAGAGCCATTCTCAAAGACCTGCTGCATCATTGCCCTAAACACTTTTTTAAATCTTGCTTACTGCAAAGGTGTATTACAACTCCAACAAACTTCCAAGAGGGGGAGCTAATCTTCAAAACGACAGCAACAATACTCTAGAGAAAGGTTCCCCAGACTCAGTAGTTGAAATACAGTATTCAAACAATGCTGGCATTTGTATATGCTCAGAAGGCCCACTCCAAACCATCATAAATGCTTTTGATGAAGGTTACAAGAGGATGGGACTTACACTCAACACCAATAAGGGTTCTCTCTTGCAACATGCCTGCCCCAGCTTTACCACACTTGACTACAACCAGTTTCATGATGAAAACCTTGAAGAAAAAAATTGATAATTTTCCTTATCTTAGGAGCTTCCCTCAGTGTAAGCTGATCTATTATGAAACTCACCAATCCCTTCATTGCGCCAGCACTATCTTTCATCTGTTGAGGAAATGGTTATCTGCAGATCAAAACATCAGACCTGGCACCAAACTTACAGTTTTAAAGACTTTCTCATTGAAAAACTTATACAAAAGCACAAGTGGCACACTGCAAGGCACAGAGCTTGAAAGCAACACAAGAGGACTTGAATCGTGCAATAATGGTCAATAAAGTTCAGCTGGCAAAACTGAAGCAGACACCAAACTTAATAATTCTAATTATTAATTATTATATTATAATTAGACTTAATTATTTTCTCCAATTCTTAGAATGGAAATAACTTTCACGACACTTTGCTTTTGTACAAATCAAGTTGAAATGTGGTGCTTGCTAATTTCCAAAATTCCTATGACAAACTAGACATACGAGAGCTCCAGCAGCAAACCTACCAACCTCTTTTCAGCTCAGGATCTAACAAGAGTTTAAGCAGTAAAGATTGTCACTGAGAACCTATTGAAACTGACAAAACATGAAAACACCTTTACATGGTTAGGAAGGTCAAGGAATTCAGAATCAAAATCAGATTCAAAATCCAGAATCAGGTTTAATATCACTGGCATGTGTCACAGAATTTGTTTTGCAGTAGCAGTATAACAATTTTTTTAAAACTATAAATTACAATTAGTATATATAAAAAGTTAACTTAAATAAGCACAAAAGAGAGGGGAAAAAAGTGAGGTCATATTCATGGGTTCCTTGTCCATTCAGAAAGTTGTTGGCGGAGGGGAGAAGCTGTTCCTGAAAAGCTGAGTCTCCCTCTTCAGGCTTCTGTACCTCCTTCTTGATCACAGCAATGATAAGAGGGCATGTCCTGGGTGATGGGGATCCTAAATGATGGATACCACCTTTCTGAAGCAATGCTTTTTGAAGATATTGTCAATGCTGGGGAGGCTACTGCCCATGATTAAGCTGGATGAGTTTACATTTTTCTGCAGCGTTTTCAGATCCTGTGCAGAGGCCCCTCAGTACCAGACACAGCAACCGGTTAGAATGCTCTCCGTGGTACATCTATAGAAATTTGCGAGTGTCTTTGGTGAAATACCAAGTCTTTTCGAACTCCTACTGAAATATAGCCACAGGCATGCCTCCTTTGTAACTGCATTAATATGTTGGACAGAAAATAGATCATCAGAGACCAAGGAACTTGAAACTGGTCACCCTTTCCACTTCTGGTCCCTCAATAAGGACAGATATACATGCCCCTGCATCCTGTTCCTGAAGTCCACTATCAATTCCTTGGTCTTACGGTCACTGAGTACAAGGCTATTGTTACAACATGACTCAATCAGCTGATCTATCTTGATCCTATATGCATCCTCATCACCATTTGAAATTCTATCAACAATAGCTGTGTCATTGGCAAATTTATAGATGGCGTTTGAGCTCTGTCTAGCCACACAGTCGTGGGTGTAGAAAAAGTGGAGCAGTGGAATAATTACGCATCCTGAAGATGCGGCAGTGTTTATCATCAGCGAGAAAATGTTATTTCCAATCTGCAGACTTTGATGTCCCTGTGAGGAAGTCAAAGATCAAGCTGCAGAGGAAGATACAGAGGCCCAGGTTTTGGAGCATGTTGATTAGAACTGAGGATATGATTGTGTTGAACGCTGAGCTGTAATCAATAATCAGCAGCCTGACGTAGGTGTTACTATTGTCCAGGTGATCCAAGGCAAAGTAGAGAGCCAGGAAGAATGCATCCACTGTAGAACTACTGTGGCAATAGGTAAATTGCAGTGGGTCCAGGTCCCTCCTGAGGCAGAAGTTGATTTGAGCCACGACCAATCTCATGTAATTGCTTCCATATGAACCAGCAATAAACTGCAGCACTGTAAAACCATGATAAAATCTTTGAGATGTTTTGTTTCAAGATTCAAGATTCAAAAACTTTATTGTCATTCTAACCATACATCAGCTCTGCAGGGCAGAATGAGATAGCATTTCTCAGTGGCAGTGCAATCAAACATAACAAACGCAATACTAAATAATAAACATAACAATAAATAGTAAAACACAACAGCCACATGTCAGTTAAAGTCAAGTTATAAGTGTCCAGTGCAAGTTAAAAGTGTCCAAAGCAGAGTCAGGTGGAGCAGCTATCTAGCAGTCTAACTGCCTGTTGGAGGAAGCTGTTTAGTAGCCTTGTGGTTTTAGTTTTGATGCTCCTGTAATGTTTGCCTGATGGCAGAAGAACAAAAGTTCATGGAGAGGGTGTGAGGGGTCTTTAATGATGTACTGTGTCTTCTGGAGGCATCGACTCTGAAAGAGGTCTTGGGCAGAAGGTAGGGAGACCCCAATAACCTTCTCTGCTCCCCTAACCACCCTCTGCAAGGCTTTTTTTGTCGACAGCACTGCAGCTGGAGTACCAGGTTGTGATGTAAAAGGTCAGCACACTCTCAACCAGCCTCTGTAGAATGTAGTTAAGATGTTAGTGGGGAGTGATGCTTGTTTAAGCTTCCTCAGAAAGTGCAATCTCTGCTAGGCCCGTTTCACAATCCCAATGGTGTTCCTGGAACAGGTGAATTGTCCGAGATCTGCACCCCAAGGAACTTGATGTTTTCCACTCTCTCCACTGTGGAGCCGCTGTTGCTGAGTGGTGTGTGCTCAGGTTGAGACCATCTGAAATCGACGATCATCTCCTTAGTTTTGGTGACATTAAGCATCAAGTTGTTATCCCTGCACCAGCTCTCTAGGTGTTTTGACCTCCTCCCTGTACATAGTTTCATCATTTTTGCTGATGAGCCCCACCACTGTGGTATCATCTGCAAATTTAATGATCAGGTTCTCCTTGAACCTGGCTGCACAGTCATGTGTTAGCAGTGTAAACAGCAATGGGCTAAGCACACAGCCTTGTGGGGATCCAGTGCTCAGTGTGATGGAGTCAGAGATGTTCCTGCCAACACGGACTGACTGTGGTCTCTCTGTCAAGAAATCCAGAATCCAGCGATACATGGCAGTGCTAAGGCCAAGCAGCGATAGTTTCTCCACTAGTCTCTGCGGGATGATGGTATTGAACGCTGAACTGAAATCAATGTACAGGATTCTGGCATAGGTGTTTTGAATATTAATCAGAATCAGGTTTAATATCACTGGCATATGTTGTGAAATACATTGCAATACGTTAGTAGTACATTGCAATACATAAAAACATTATAAATTACAATAGACACATATATACAAAAATTAAAATATGGAGTACAAAATGATAGGGTTCGATAGATACATTTAATGTCAGAGAAAGATATACAACATACATCCTGAAATGAGAGTAGGAAGGCTTTGGCTCAACGAGGCTTAGGCAATAACGGGTCAAGGCGAGGCAGGTTATCTGTTTAGAATACAGACAGAAAGTATGTGTCTGAGGCCAGTTTTCTGTGTTCGGATTCAGATGTGGGAGGTCCTGGAGACTCCCAGCCTCCTGAACGGCCACATCTGCACCAGGTGCGTCGAGCTGCAGCTCGATGACCTTCGTCTGGTCAGGGAGAGTGAGGAGATGATAGAGAGGATCTATAGAGCTATAAGCAGGTAGTTCACTCCGGGGCCTGGGGAGACAGATAAATTGGTAACAGTCAGGAGAAGGAAGGGAAGGAAGCAGATTCTAGAGTGTACCCCAGTGGCTGTCCCCCTTAACAATAAGTACTCCTGTTTGAGTACTGCTGGGGGAGACGGCCTACTTGGGGGAAGCAACAGTAGTCGCGCCTCTGGTGCAGAGTCTGGCCATGTGGCTCAGAAGGGTAGGGAAAGGTAGAGGATGGCAGCAGTGATAGGGGACTCTATAGTTAGGGGGTCAGACAAGCAATTCTGTGGATGCAGGAAAGAAGCGCGAATGGTAGTTTGCCTCCCAGGTGCCAGGGTCCAGGATGTTTCTGATTGCGTCCACGATACCTTGAAGTGGGAAGGAGAACAGCCAGAGGTCGTGGCACATATTGGTACCAATGACACAGGTAGGAAAAGGGAGGAGGTCCTGAAAACAGACTACAGGGAGTTAGGAAGGAAGTTGAGAAGCAGGACCTCAAAGATAGTAATCTCAGGATTACTGCCTGTGCCACGTGACAGTGAGTATAGGAATAGAATGAGGTGCAGGATAAATGCGTGGCTGAGGGGATTGGAGCAAGGGACAGGGATTCAGATTTCTGGATCATTGGGACCTCTTCTGGGACAGGTGTAACCTGTACAAAAAAGACGGATTGCACTTGAATCTGAGGGAGACCAATATGCTGGCGGGGAGGTTTGTAAAGGTTATTGGGGATAGTTTAAACTAGAAATGCTGGGGGGTGCGAACTGAACTGAAGTGACGGAGGAAAGGGAGGTTGGCTCACAAATAGAGAAAGCTTGGAGACAGTGCGAAAGGGAGGATAGGCAAGCGATAGACAAGGGACACACTCAGACCGATGGTTTGAGGTACGTCTACTTTAACGTGAGGAGTATCATGAATAAGGCGGATGAGCTTAGAGCGTGGATCAGCACCTGGAGCTATAATATTGTGGCCATTACAGAGACTTGGATGGCTCATGGGCAGGAATGGCTATTTCAAGTGCCAGGCTTTAGATGTTTCAGAAAGGACAGGGAGGGAGGGAAAAAGAGGTGGGGGTGTGGCAATGTTGATCAGAGATAGTGTCACAGCTGCAGAAAAAGAGGAAATCACGGAGGGGCTGTCTACGGAGTCTCTGTGGGTCGAAGTTAGGAATAGGAAGGGGGTCAATAACTCTACTGGGTGTTTTTTTTATATATAGGCCACCCAACAGCAACAGGGACATCAAGGAGCAGATAGGGAGACAGATTCTGTGAAGATGTAATAATAACAGGGTCGTTGTAGTGGGAGATTTTAATTTCCCAAATATTGATTCCCATCTCCCTAGAGTGAGGGGTTTAGATGGGGTGGAGTTTGTTAGGTGTGTTCAGGAAGGTTTCTTGACACAATATGCAGATAAGCCTACAACAAGAGAGGCTGTACTTGATCTGGTATTGGGAAATGAACCTGGTCTCTCAGTGGGACAGCATTTTGGAGATAGTGATCACAATTCTATCTCTTTTACCATAGCAATGGAGAGGGATAGGAACAGACAATTTAGGGAAACATTTAATTGGAGTAAGGGGAAATATGAGGCTATCAGGCAGGAACTTGGAAGCATAAATTGGAAACAGATGTTCTTGGGGAAACTTAAAGAAATGTGGAAATGTTCAGGAGATATTTGCATGGGGTTCTGCGTAGATACTTTCCAATGAGACAGGGAAAGAATGGTAGGGTACAGGAACCGTGGAGCTTAGAAAAATAGAGGGCTATGGGTAAGCCTAGGTAGTTCTAAGGTAAGGACATGTTCGGCACAGCCTTGAGGGCCAAAGGGTCTGTATTGTGCTGTAGGTTTCCTATGTTTCTAAATTGTTTTTCTTCACAAACATCCACGAAAACAGAGGAGTGCCCCAAAGAATGAATGACAGTTAAATGACAAAACCCCAAAGCACCCCCCATCTACCCCCTCCCACGCATAAGCAGCAGCAACGACCCCCACCACCAGTAAAAAAGCATCTGCATCCTTCACTGAGCAAAAAGGAAAAAGAAATAGCAAGTTTGTGTACATGGGCTCATTGTCCATTCAGAAATCTGACGGCAGCAGTAAAGAAGTTGGTCCTGAAACATGTGTCCTCAGGCTCCTGTACCTCCTCCCTGATGGTAGTATAAAGGAATGTGCAAGTCCTGGGTGATGGAGGTCCTTAATGACAAATGGTGCCTTTTTGAGGCATCACCTTTTGAAGATCTTGGATCCAGTCCTCAGCATTCTGAAGTGGACGAGTGGACAGCCAGAGGTTGTGGTCCAGTGACATGGGTAGGAAACGTGGCAAGGTTCTACAAAGTGAGTTTAAGGAGTCAAGTCACGCCATGTGCTAGTGAGGCCAGAAATAGGAAGATTATACAGTTTAACACATGGCTAAAGAGTTAGTGCAGGAGGGAGGGCATAAGATTTTTGGATCATTGGGCTCGCTTCCAGGGAATGTGGGACCTGTACAGAACAGATAGCTTGCATCTGAACTGAAAGAGAACTAATATCATAGCAGTAAGGTTTGCTCATGCTGCACACTGGGGTTTAAACTAGAGTTGCAGGGGGATGGGAACAGAGTGCCAGAACAGTTAGTGGCGTGGTTGTGGAGACAGATGTTGTTAAAACCTCAAAGTCAAGAATTAAAAGGTTGAGCGTCATCCGACTACTGTCCTGAGCTGCATATATTTCAATGCAAGAAGTATCATCAGAAAGGCAGATGAGGTCAGGGCATTGATCAATACCTAGAATTATGATATTGTAGCCATTCGTGAGACTTGGCTGCAGGAGAGACAGGACTGGCAGCTCTGTGTTCCAGGATTCTGTTGTTTCAGATGCGACAAAGCAGGAGGGATTAAAGGAGAATGGGTGGTGAACCTAGTGAGGGAAAATGTCACAGCAATCCTCTGTCAGGACAGATGGGAAAACTTGTCCAGTTACGCATTTGGGTAGAACTGAGAAAGAAGAAAGGCATGACCACATTAATGGGGCTATATTACAGACCACCCAACATTCTGAGGAATTTTGAGTAACAAATCTACAGAGAAATCACAGACTTTTGCAAGAAACACAAGGTTATTATAGCAGATGGGTTTAACTTTCCACATATTGACTGGGACTCCCATACTGTAAATGGACTGGATTAGAATTAGAAAAAAAAATTATTTCTTACATCCATCTCACAACATGAGGGAGTAAAAATCTTTGTTGCGTCTCCATTGCTATGTACAAGCAATAAGGAAGGGAAATGTGGGAGGATACTGCCCAAACACTAAGATTGTATACATAATTGTTTTGTATATGTGTAAGTACGGTCAGATACAATGTACGGTCAGATATCCAATCAGATCAGTGTGTATTGATAAATCTGATGGCCTGTTGAAAGCAGCAGTCCCGGAGTCTGTTGGCCCTGGCCTTAATGCTGCGGTACCCTTGCCAGACAAAAGTAGCTTAAACGGTCTGTGGTTGGGGTGACTAGAGTTCCTGATGACTCTCCAGGCCCTTTTTACACACCTGCTGCTGTAAGCGTCCTGAAGAGAGGAAAGTTCACATCCACAGGTGCACTGGCTGTCTGTACCACTTTGCACTGCCCTGCAACTGAGGGTAGTACAGTTCCTGTATCAGGCTGTGACACAGCCAGTCAGGATGCTTTTGATGGTGCCCCTATAGAAAGTCCTGAGGATTTGGGAACTCATACCAAACTTCTTCAGCCATCTGAGGTGTAAGAGCTGCTGTTGCGCTTCTTTCACCACACAGCCAATATGTACAGTCCAGGTGAGATCCTTGGTAATGTGTATACTGAGGAACTTGAAACTACTCACCCTCTCAACTACAGTCCCACTGAGGTCAATAGGGGCTAGCCTGTCTCCATTCATGATCAATAGGGGCTAGCCTGTAATTCATGATCAATTCCTTCATTTTTTTTTACCATGAGGGAGAGGTTGTTTCCTTGGCAGCACTGTGCAAGGACATTGATTTCTCTATAGGCTATCTCATCATTGTTGGAAATAAGGCCTATCAATGCCGTGTCATCGGCAAATTTGATCAGCAGATTGGAGCTGTGCGTGGCAATACAGTCATGGGTGTACAGGGAGTAGAAGAAGGGGCTCAGGACACAGCCCGGGGGGCTCCTACGTTGAGGGTCAGAGATGAGGGTGCCTATCCTTACCATCTACCAGCAATTCAACAGGTAGAGTTTACACAAGAACATGAGAAATAGGAGCAGGAGTAGGCCATCTGACCAATCAAGCCTGCTCTGCCATTGAATAAGATCATCACTGATCTGGCCATAGGCTCAGTTCCATCTACCTGTCTTTTCCCCATAACCCTTAATTCCCCTACTATGCAAAAATGAGTTTGCCAAATGTGTTCAGAAAAGTTTTCTTAATCAGTACATAGAAGTCCCAATAAGAGTGTGCGATACTTGATCAGCTATCAGGGAATGAGACAGGGCAGGTGACAGAAACTTGTGTAGGGGAACGCTTTGAAACTAATGGCATTGTGATCACTAGATGCAAAGTAAATATGAAAAAAGATAGGTCTGGTCCGCGGGTTGAGATTCTAAAGGCCAGTTTTGACAGTACCCGAAATGATCTGGCTAGTTGGGATTGGGACAAGCTGCTTGCTGGCAAAAGTGTACTTGTTTGAGTAGGAGGCTTTCAAAAGTGAAATTTTGAGAGTAGAAAGCTAGTATGTGCCTGTCAGAAGAAAAGGTAAACGTAACAGGTGCAGAAAACCTTGGTCTTCAAGCAACATTGAGGTTCTGGTTAAGGGAAAAAAAAAGGAGTTGCATAGCAGGTACAGTCGCAAGAAAAAGCTTGTGAACCCTTTGCAATTACCTGGGTTTTCGGCATTAATTACTCATAAAATATAGTCTGACTTCATCTGAGTCACAATAATAGACAAACACAATCTGCCTAAACTCATAACACACAAACTTCAGTAACAACTTATCATCAATACTTAGTACACCATTTAAACAATCACAGTCTAGGTTCAATAAAGTATGTGAACCTCTGGGGTAATGCCTTCCACTAAAGCCATTTGGAGTCAGGTGTTCCAATCAATAAGATGAGATTGGAGGGGTGGGTTGTAGAGCTACCCTGCCCTATAAAAAAAAGACACACAAAGTCAGGTTACTGACAGAGGCTGCTCTTCTCAAGGAAGATCTATTTATGTGCACCATGCCAACTTTCAGAGGACCTTAGAAGTATTGTAGAGATGCATAAAACTGGAAAATGCTACAAAATTATTTCTAAAGACCCAAGTGTCTACAGTAAGAGAAATAGTCTACAAATGGAGGAAATTCAGTCCTTTTGCTATTCTCCCTAGGAGTAGGAGTCCTGCAAAGACCACACCATGAGCATAATGTGCAATAATGAGGGAAGTGAAAAAGAACCCTAGAATAACAGCAAAAGACCCACAGAAATCTCTAGAACTTGCTGAAGTCTCTGTTCTTATGTCTACTATTTCAATTCAGTGCAGTAACCCCCCCCCCCATTAGACAGTAATGCAGCTAATTAGAATGCACTCCACAGTATATCTGTAGAAATTTGCGAGTGCTTTTGGTGTCATACTGAATCTCCTCAAACTCCTAACGAAATATAGCTACAGTCATGCCTTCCGGTAGCTGTATGGATATGTTGGGTCCAGGTTAGATCCTCAGAAATAGTGATACTCATGAACTTAAAATTGCTCACTCTTTCTACTTCTGATCCGTCTATGAGGACTGGTTCCCTCATCTTACCTTTTCTGAAGTCCACAATCAGTTCTTTGGTATTACTGTTGTTAAGTGCAAGGTTGTTGCTGCAACACCACACAACTAACTGACACATCTCTCTCCTGCACAACCTCTCATCACCATCGAAAATCTTGCCAGCAATAGTTGTATCATCAGCAAATGTTATTTGAACTAGAGCTTTGGTTTCCAATTTGTTTGCTTTTGGGAAAAGAAATCTATTGACCATCATCACACTATTCCTTGTGAAAAACGCCAAATGGTAAAAGACTGTCTTCATAATGTTAGCTTTCGCCGTTTATAGGCAAAACCCTACATACTGGTGCTGACGTTTCTGCAGCTCAGAAGCAGCAGTTTCTGATGGCAGGCAGCCATGGCATCCCACAGTAGTGACACCACAAAGTGTTTAAAGAAAATGCACATGTGATAGAAGCTCTGGATTTAGTGCATTTAAATCCATTGCCTAACAGGTATGAGTATTTAATTACGAATCACTGTAGTCAAATGAAAACTGCCTTCAACTGCACTCCCTAAACAATCATGAAAAACAAGCAATTTAACTGTAAAGTACACTCCTGGTTCTATAAACAGAATAACTGGTAATTTAAAAAGTTTCTGCAACAGAACACAATCAACATACTGTTGATAACGAACTTCAACCAACAGCTTACATGCTAAAGAATTAAACAGATTACAGGAAACTGCCAAGTAGCTCAATGATAAAGGTTTGATGCAGTGTTTTTGATAAAATGGACTTCTGGCCTCAATCTACCTCAGTTTATTGTTTGTCTGCACTGCACTTTTTCCAGCAGCTTTTACACTTTATTCTGCATTGTAACTGTTTTACCTTGTTCTAGCTCAACACACTGTGTAATCATTTGATCTGTATAAACAGTATATAAGACAAGCTTTTCACTGTATCTCTGTGCATGTGACAATGACAATAAATCAAACCAAAATAAAATACAAGCCAAGCTCAAAAAACTGTTTGCATAGGTGTCATTTCCCTTTTCAATATTGTCCCCGTTACACCACATCTCATCCCACTGATGGCAACTTTGCACTATCATCTGCCTGTCCTTCCTGACAGTCTCACTGCCTGTTTGTGTACTATCTGCCCCACATTCAACCCTACCACTTAGTTTCACTGCCAAAGTAGTTTAAATCCTCCCGATCAGCTCAAGCAAACCTGCCCACAAGGATATTGGTTCCCTCTCAGATTCAAGCGTAACCCATCCCTTTTGTACTGGTCATACCTTCCTCAGAGGAGATCCCCATGACACAGAAATCTGAAACCCTGCCCCTTGCACCAGTTCCTCAACTACGTATTCATCCTATTCTTACCCTCAGTGGCACATGACACGGAGCAATCCATAGATTACTACCCCTGTTGACCTGCTTTTCAGCTTTCCACCTAGCTCCCCAATTCCTCACTTAAGGAACTCCTCACTTTTCTTACCTACGTCACTGATGCCAATATTGACCAAGACATCTGGCTGCTCACCATCCTCTTTGGAATGCCTTGGACCCAATCCGAGATGCCCCTAGCACCTGGGAGGCAACATACCATCCGGGTGTCAGGGACAGAAGTGAGTGTCATTGCTATTAGTAATAAGTTGCTTGGGAAGCTGAAAAGTCTTAATGTAGATAAGTCACCTGGACCAGACAGACTACACCCCAGGGTTCTCAAAGAGGTAGCTGAAGAGATGTGGAGCATCAGTAATGATCTTTCAAAAATCACTGAATTCTGGCAAGGTTTGAGGACTCGAAATTGCAAACGTCACTCCACTTTTCAAGAAGGGAGGGAGGCATAAGAAGGGAAACCATAAGCCTGTTAGCCTGACCTCATTAGTTGGGAAGATGCTGGAGTCGATTGTTAAGGATGATGTTTGGGGTACTTGGAGGCACATGATAAGATAAGACAAACTCAGCGTGGCTTCCTTAAGAGAAAATCTTGCGTAACAAATCTGTCGGAATTCTTTGAGGAAAAACAAGAAGACTAGACAAAGGTGAATGTTGCATATTTCGATTATCAGAAGGCCTATGACAAGGCGCCACACATGGCGCTGCTTAACAAGTTGAGCCCATGATATTACAGAAAAGATATCAGCATGGATAGAGCATTAGCTGATTGGCAAGAGGCAAAGAGTAGAAATAAAGAGAGCCTTTTCTGGTTGGATACCAATGTTCCACACAGATCATTGTTCAGATTGCTTGTTTTTATGTTATTTGTCAATGATTTGAATGACGGAATTAATGGCTTTGTGGACAGGTTTGTGTCTGATACAAAGATAGGTGGAGGGGCAGGTAATGTTAAGCAAGCAGGTAGACTTCAGAAGGTCTTAGACCAATTAGGAAAAATGCGCAAAGAGTGGCGGATGGAACACAGTGCCGGGAAGTGTATGGTTATGCACTTTGGTAGAAGGATTAAAAGCATAGACTATTTTTTAAAAGGGAACAAAATTCAAAAAACAAAGTGACGAGGTACTTGGGAGTCCTCATGCAGGATTCCCTAAACTTTTTCGGTTGAGTTGATACTGAGGAAGGCAAATGCAATGTTTGCATTAATTTTGCAAGGTCTAGAATATAAAAGCAAGGCACTGGTGAGACCTCACTTGAAGTATTGTGAGCAGTTTTGAGCCCCTAAGAATAGATGTGTTGACTTTGGAGAAGGTTCAAAGTTCATGAAAATGATTCTAGAAATAAAATACTTATCATATGAGGAGCATTTGAAGGTTCAGCGAATTTACAAGAATGAGGGGAAATTTTATTGAAACCTATTGAATGTTGAAAGCCCGAGATAGCGTGAATGTGGAGAGGATGTCTTCCCTGGTGGGCGAGTCTAGGACCAAAGGCCACGACCTCAGAATAAAGGGACATCCATTTGTAACAGATGGCGAGGAATTTACTTAGTCTGAGGTTGGTGAATCTGTGGAATTCATTACCACAGACAGCTATGGAGGCCAGGTCATTGGGTGTATTTAAGGTGGAGGTTGATAGGTTACGAGGACAAGGGTCGAGAGGGAAACAAATCAGCCATGATCAAATGGCCTTGCAGACTCGATGGATTAAACAGCTCAATTATGCTCCTGTATTTTATGGTCTGAAATTTTAAAATTCATGGTGAACAGGTTAGACATTCTCATGACATGTAGATAATGAGAAAGATCAAATGTATGCTGCATTCAGTGCACTGAAGTTGAGAGAAGTGTTTGGACCATCAGAGAAGGGTACAAAGAGATTAAGAGTATACAAATGTTAATATAAAGAGAGAACTGAAGACATCAACAAAAAAGATTAAGTAGAAAGAAAGCCCTTCAGTAGATCATTGAACTACCTTTAGCACACCAATCTTGCCGTCTTCTACATCTAAGCCCTACTGATTGCCCAAAACTTTTGTTTCTTCCTCCAACAATTATGCCATATTTATTTGTAGCAGTTTTTTTAATTAAACCGTATGAAAATTTTGTACATGAAAGCACAATTTAAATACCAGCAGTTTTAAAACTAGACCAGGAAACACAATTCAATGGTTTTGATTCTAATTCTTCTATAGATGTCCAGTGAGGAGTATCTAACTGTTTACATCCTGGCTTGATACAGAAATGCCAATGCTCAGGAACGGAAAGGATAGAATATGCAGTGCAGAGAGAAACAAGCAGCATCAGAATCGAGTTTATTATCACTGGCGTGCGACGTGAAATTTGTTAACTTAGCAGCAGCAGTTCAATGCAATACATAATCTAGCAGAGAGAAAAAAAAATAAAATACCATAATAATAAATAAATCAATTACATATTTTAAAAAATATGCAAAAACAAAAATACTGTCTAGCAAAAACAAAATGAGGTAGTGTCCAAAGCTTCAATGTCCATTTAGGAATCAGGTGGCAGAGAAGAAGCAGCTGTTCCTGAATCGTTGAGTGTGTACCTTCACTTCAGGCTTCTGTACCTCCTACCTGATGGTACTAATGAGAAAAGGGTACACACCCAGGACTGGGACCACAACAGTGCACAACTTGCATTAAATAATTAAAGGCACAGTTCATAAATCTGAAAATGATACCTAATGGAGGGGACAGTCACAACTGAGGACAGCAACATGGGGAAGGTCTATAAACTAGCATTAAACCTGCTTAGACCTCCCCCAGAATATTAAGTTGATCTTGTATAAAGGCAGAGGAATCAGGGAGGAAACAAGAAAAAGATTGCAATGGTGCTAGAAATACAAAGGTATACATATCAGGAAAAGATGAACACATTGTTTCCTTTCCCTTGGGAAAACATTGCTTCCCTGAAAGAAGTTCTTTAAAGTTAAGAAGGGCTGTGATTCACCTTCTATGGTCGCTTGCAGAAATAGCATAACTACAGACTATTACAAGATTGTCACGAAGAAATACAAGAGGGAATTCCAAAGAAACCTCTTTATCAGGAGTGGTAAGCATATCCAAGTTGCAACCACAGATTTCCAAATAGTTTGGAAGCACTTAAGGGAAGCTGGACAAACACAAGGAGAACAGTAAAGAAAGGAAGGCAGAGTAAAGTATAAGCACTGGCCATTGAGTCACATGTTGACCTCTGTGTCATATATCCTATACAGTACTAATATAATTATAAACATTCACATAATTCAAAATCTCTGCTTAAAATTGGTACTGGGTTAGGGCTTTCTGCACTTAACCTTTGCTGCCCAGCTGGTGTCACTGATGGCTTGCAGGCAACGTCACAAATAAAGTTAGAGAGAAGGGAAGTGAAAGCTCAGCACTGTAGTGCAACACACCAATCACCCAAAATACATATACTTTTTCAGTACGAATGACCAATGTCAGCATGGACCAGCAATCCAAAAGAAAATTACTGCAAACATCTAAGGACCTGAACTCTCAAATTCATTCATTAGTTAACCTGGCTATACTGCAAAAGAAACCGTAAAGCACCTTGAAATTTTGAGATGGCAAAATCAATTCATTATTTGTGGTGAACTTTGTAGTAGTACTGTTCAAATGTTCAAAGTAAAATTTATTGTCAAAGTACATACATGTCACCACATACAACCCTGAGATTCTTTGCAAATCTATAAAACAGTAACTGTAAATAGGATTAATGAACAACTGTGCAAATGGAGATATAAACAAACAGCAATAATGAGCATGAAATAACAAGATGAGGAGTCTTTAAAGTGAGACCTTCAGTTGCTGGAACACCAGAAGTAGAATGATTGTGGTTAATCCCCTTTTGTTCAAAAGCCTGAAGGTTAAGGGGTAGTAAATGTTCTTGAACCTGGTGGTACAAGTCTTGAGGCACTTGTAACTTCTACCTGATGGCAGCAATGAGAAAAGAGCATGGCCTGGGTGGTGAGAAACTTTGATAATGGATGTTGCTTTTCTACAACATTTCATGTAGATGTGCTCAATGGTTGGGAGGGTTTCACCTATGACGCGCTGGGCTGAATCCAGTAAATTTTATAGGATTTTCCACTCAAAGACATTGGTGTTCCCATACCCAGCCATAATGGAGCTAATCAGCATACTTTCCACCACAAATCTATGGAAGTTTGCAAGGGTTTTCGATTGCATGCCAAATCTTCACAGACTCCTGAAGAAGTAAAGGTCCTGGCGTGCTTTCTTTGCAATTAATTTTATATGACGAGTCCAGAACAGGTCTTCTGAGATACTGAAACCCAGGAATTTAAAATTACTGACCCTCTATACCTCTGCTCAGGCAAGTTCCAAGTGTCACTTCAACACCGACACTACCAACCAGGAAAAGATGAGTGATAATTAGTTTCAAGTATTTCAATACAGTAAAATTCTAATCCGCTACCTGATTGCCCATCAGGTGCTACTTCCAAATCTTCCTTTTAACTCACCAGTACCCTGCTCCCGTAATACTTACTGGGATCCCATGTCCATGCTCCTATGAAATTCACCAGGACCTCCACAGCCATGCTATCTTTAAACTCACCAGGGTCCTATTTCCCACAATCTTATTAAGCTCACAGTGGCCCTGCTCCTCAAGCGCCTTTTAACACAATGAGGCCATATTTTGTGCATTCTTTTTAAGCTCATGCGGCCTCTTTCCCTTAATCTCATTAGGGCCCCATACCAACTGGAGACACATTCCAGGCTCCCTTTAAACTTCCAGTAGCCTGTTTCCACTGCTCCCTTTCAACTTGCCCAGTTCATTGGAAATCCATTGGAAACTACAGAAAAACGTCTTCAGACTTTGTTAATGCAAATGACTGGTTTCACTGTACACATGATAAATAAATTTGAATCTTTGAAGGAGAGTTCAAAGGACACAGTTAATTGGAGCAACAGCCCATTTAATCCAGAAAATCAGTCGATGTGGCACCAGAGTCCAGAAGGTGCTGGATGAACAAAGGTTTACTTTATAAAAGGATAATATACATAAATTAATTTACTTGCCACCAGAATCTTAGAACACATTGCTAAAATGTATTTGTGGGATATGCTCACAAGAAATATCACACTTCAGATAATGGGCAATGCATATAAATAAAATACAATCTTCCATTTATCCAACAAATACAGAGAGCATTAAGAAGTTTTTCCACCAGGTTAAGAAACACGGTAATTAAAATAACACTGCACAATACATCAACACACTAGCTCTCTCATGTTTTACTGATTTTTAAAGATCCACTTGAAATGGCATTGAGTATCAGGCTAGTGAGACTTCACAAAGTTCCTAGCTTTTACTATTGACTGGTGTAAATGAGGCCTGTAAGTGGGTGCCATGAGCCATCTTAAGAGTAATGAATGGGACTTCAAGACTCCAATAATTTAGACAATAAGACATTGGATCTGAATTAAGCCATAAACCCATCAAGTAACTGATTTATTATCCCTCCCAATTCCATTCTTATGCCACCTACTTGTAATTTTTGACGCCCTGATTAATCAAGAACCTATTAGCCTCCACAGTCATCTGTGGCAATGAATTCCACATATTCATCACCCTCTGCTCTGAATGGTTATCAATGTATCAATAATACATTCATTGCTCTAAAATGGCTCATTGCACCTGACAACAGGTACAGTTTGTAGTGGTGCAGAGAAATGAGGGGGGAAAACAGGACCAAATGAAAATGCTATGTTAAAAGGCAACCATGGACTCAAAAGGCCAAACAACCGCCTTCTGTGATGTAGCAAACATGAAAAAAATATATCGTCATAAAACCCCCTGGTTTACAATGTCCTATAGGGACAAAATCTATCATCCTTTTTAAAAAAGTTGGATTATGTATTCAACTGAATCTTTAGCAATGATGTTGACACCAGTATTTGAAGATGACTAGACACCATCTTTTTAAATCCACTGAGGGATGGCCAATAAATCTTGCTGTCAATGACCAGCTCACTTAGATGAGAAAAAGACTAATCATTTTATGTATTATCATCTATTACATTATCATCACTTCAACATTCTTTTCCTGTCCTGGAAGAAGTGAATTTCGTTGTACACAGCTTCATAGACATTGTCCCCTAATATATCCCCAAGAAAGAATTGTTGAGGTACTAGAACGAGCACCCAATTTTATCCTGATGCTCATCCTATTTAAGCTCTAAGTTAGTAGAAATCTGTTAGTTTCATATTCACTACAGTTATCCATTATTTTATTAAATGGACTATTCATAACTATTGGTCATTATCTGATTTATTGCTTACTTCAAACATTGGAACAGGAGCAAGTCACTCAGCTCCACCGTTCCATCAGATCATGCTCAATTTGACTGCAACTTCAACCCTGTGTTTCCATTTACCCTTGTTAACCTTTCACTTCCTTACATTTCAAGAATCAATGTAAATCGGTCTTAAACCACCTGCTTCTATCACGCTTTTAGGGGAATTCCACACAGCAAAAAACAAATCACCTATTTCTCTGCTTTAATGGATAACCTTTTATTTTTAAAATAGTGACTCCTCTTTCTACAGGAAACATTTTCTCTACATACCCACCAATAAAAGCCCTTCAAGATTGTACAAGTTTCAATCAAGATCCCACTCACGCTTCTGAACAATTCCAAAATGTTTACATCAATTCTTTATGAAATCTAGATTGCATGTAATACTGCAATCTGGTTTCATCAGTACCTCATTTAACCAAAGCACAACCTCACTTCTTTTACATTTAGAATGTGGAGCAATAAATAATACCACCTTGTTAGCTTCAGTAATTTCTTGCTGTTCCTGCATTATATAATTGTTTACAAATCATGTGCTTCAACATCAAGATGCCTCTGCATCTCAGAATTCTTCACTGTTGACATATTTTAAACAACATGCTTCCTTTCGGCAGGAGGAGAAGATGGCGGCGTGACACAGCGCATGCAGCTCTCCAGTGAAATGATATCGTATTTGTAAGTAGGATGCCGTGCACAATTCTGATTTGATGGAGACAGACATGAGAAGCACGGAGGAACATCTGGTGAAACTTCTGAAATGCCCGGTTCGCTGCGACTGCTACTGTGCGATCGAGAATCTCCGGAGGGAAGACCCCAAAATCCTCGGCTTTGCCTGCTGCTGGTGGCCGGGGCTGGAGTCGAAGCACTTGGCAGAGATGGTGCTCGGTGTCAGAGGCTCAAAGTTCTCTGATGACTCAGAGTCCGACTGTGGTCGGGCATGGCAGGGAGCGTATTCTTCCTTCTCCCATCTGCGTGGGTTGTGGGACTTTCGAGAGGCTTTGAACTTTTTTTTACTGTGCCCATGGCCTGTTCTTCATCAAACAGTGTATTGCTTGCATTGTTGTAACTATATGTTATAATTATGTGGTTTTTGTCAGTTTTTCAGTCTTGGTGTGTCCTGTGTTTCTGTGATATCACACCGAAGGAATATTGTATCATTTCTTAATGCATGCATTACTAAATGACAAAAAAAAGAGGACTGCATGTCCTCATAATCTAATCTAATCTTTTGATTTGTCTTGTCAAAAAAGAATTTCCTATTTTCTTACACCATACCCTCTACTTGTAGGATCTGTGCCCACTCAACTATCTGAATTCCTTTACATATTCCTTGTCTTACTTTTCTTTTACTGATGACAAGTGAGCAACCATTACTCTGTTACCTTCATCTGTTATTTATATAAAACTGTAAAACCTGAGGCCCAGCATCAATTCCAATGGCACAGTTTGCCAGCTAGTGAAACGTTTATGCCCATTATGCTCTCATTAAGTAGCTAATTTCATATTCACACCTGCACAATATCTCCTACCACAAGCCTTTTTCTCAAAGATTCAAAGAACATTTATTATTAAAGTATGTATGCAGCATTAAACCCTAAGATTTATCTTCTCCACAACCACAAAACAAAGAAAACCATGGAATCTGCTCAAATAATAGACACCAACCACCCCACGCACAAAAAAAACAAATCACACAAAATGGCAACAAAAAATAAATGAGTGGAAAACAGAATACACAACACAAAATTAAGTGTCCAGATATACTCAGTTCAGCTCAGTGTTTGCTATCTGCAGGCCACCCTGATTCAAAATTGCCCAAAATAGCAACAAAACGAGGAGTGACCACAAACACATCAGAACATGAACTACAAAGTGCAATCCACAAACTTCGATGATTAAACCTTGCCCAATAATCAGGACTCCGGCACCATCCTCCAACAGCACTGAGGGAAAGTGTGTCACACACATACACCTTTCTCCAGCAGTAAGAGGCTAGAAGATGGCGCAGAACATCCAATCCACCTTGATGATTTCATTCTTCCTCAATGCTTTAATCGGCAAGAAATGGAGTTGATTATGGGCTCACGCCCTGTCTCAAGACTTCTCGACCTCTAGGTCGCACACTTCACCTGAAATATCCTCAGAGTCAGGAAAGTGTCTAACCACTCAGTCGGCCAGACAAACACACTACAAAAATGGCGATTATAGACTCCAACAGTCGCAGAACCACATTTGAAAGAAAAAGCTGTAAAAGAAGTAGTTAGGTGAACCATCTGGAGGATGTTGCCCTTAGTCGCGTTGTTCTTCCAGAAAAAGATGGTGCCAGCTATCTTATTTTCTGCAATAACTTTTGATGCTGCACCTTTGGAAAATCCACCAGTTCCCCTTTACCACCAGCACATTATTTCTCTACTCTGATAAATTGGACAATTGGTCATCCCTTAAAACCAAATAGACTTTGCCCGATAACCTGCATATTTTCTTGTGCCTTGCTGTAACCAATTCAGTAATAGCTATTTTTCCCCAATGACAGATATTAAGCTAACTGATCTTTAGTGTCCTGCTTTCTTCATCCATCCTTTTTGAATAAAAACATTACATTTGTTATTTTCAAATAAATACAATGTTAGCTTTTTTTCCCCATAGGGGATATTTATATTTAAAAGCAAAGAGATAATGCTAAGGCTTTATTAGACACTAGTCAGGTTGTACTTGGAATATTGTCAACAGTTTTGGGCCCCATACTCAGAAAGGATGTGTTATCATTGGTGAGAGTCCAGAGGAGGTTCACGAGGATGTTTCTGGGAATGAAGGGGTTAACATACGATGAGTGTTTGGAAGACTTGGGCCTGTACACACTGGAATTTAGAAGAATGTGGGGGGATCTCATTGAAACCTACTGAATGCTGAAAGGACTAGATAGGCTGTATGTGGAGACACTGTTTCCTATGGTGGGGGTATCCAGAACTAGAGGGCACAGCCTCAAAATTGAGGGACAACCTTTTAGAACAGAGGTAAGGAGTTTTTTTTTTTAGCCAGAGAGCAGTGAATCTGTGGAATTTTCTGCCACAGACTGCGGTGGAAGCCAAGTCCATGGGTATATTTATGGCAGAAGTTGATCGTTTCCCGATCAGTCAGGGCATCAAAGGATATGGCAAGAAGGCAGGTGTATGGAGTTGAGTGGGATCTATGATCAGCCATGATGAAATTGGTGCAGCAGACTTGATGGGCTGAGTGGCCTAACTCTGCTCCTATGTCTTATGGTCTTAAATCCAATAGAATTGTCCCCTAATTTCGAGGATGTTGTGAAACTGCAACCTCTGACACAACTAGTTATCAACTTTGAAACATTTGCTTCAAGTGTTAAGCAACCCCAAAGCAGAGTACAAATGCTTGCATAAGTGAAAAGTCATCCTCTCTAGTGACTAAATAGGTAATGAGGGAGCTGATAAGAACATAAGAAATAGGAGCAGGAGTAGGCCATCTGGCCCATTGAGCCTGCCCCACCATTCAATAAGATCATGGCTGATCTGTAAACTCAGGTCCATCTACCTGCCTTATCCCCATAACCTTTAATTCCCTTACTATGTAAAAACTTACCTAACTATATCTTAAATATATTTAGTGAAGCCTCAACTGCTTCCCTGGGCAGAGAATTCCACAGATTCACCACTCTCTTAGAAAAAACTGTTTCTCCTCATCTCTGTCCTAAATCTTCTCCCCTGAATCTTGAAGCAATGTCCCCTAGCTCTAGTCTCACCTACCCATGGAAACAACTTTCCTACTTCTATCTTATCTAGCCCTTTCAAAATTTTGATTGTTTCTATAAGATCCCCTCTCATTCTTCTGAATTCCAGAGAGTATAGTCCCAGGCGACTCAATCTCTCGTCATGGGGTAACCCTTTCATCTCTGGAATCAACCTGGTGAACCTCCTCTGCACTGCCTCCAAAGCCAATATATCCTTCCTCAAGTATGGAGACCAGAACTGCACACAGTACTCCAGGTGCGGCCTCACCAGTGACCTATATAGTTGCATCATGACCTCCCTGCTCTTGAATTCAATCCTTCTAGCAATGGCCAACATTCCGTTTGCCTTAATAACCTGTTGTACCTGCAAGTCAACATTTTGCAATTCATGCACAAGCACTCCCAAGACCCTCTGCACAACAGCATGCTGCAATCTTTCACCAATAATAATCTGCTCTTCTATTATTCCTTCCAAATTGGATGATCTCGCATTTACCAACATTGTACTCCATCTGCCAGACCTTGGCCCACTCACTTAACCTAACTATATCCCTCTGCAGACTCTCCACATCCTCTGTACAATTTGCTTTTCCACTCAGTTTAGTGTCATCAGCAAATTTTGCTACGCTACACTCAGTTCCCTCTTCCAAATCATCAATGTAAATGATCAACTGAAATGATAGCATTCCAGGTTCAATTCCCAAACTGCACAAAATGAGCTAATCTCAACAGTACTATTCAACCTCAGGGCAAACCTGACATTCAATCTAGGATCATCCTGTCCCACAGTTGTAACTTCAGACTTGGGTCCCAAAGAAAAAAAAAATACAAATTTTTAAAAATTAATTAGAATGCTACTATTCTACACGCACAAACTGACCTTTATATTATATAGATGGAAAAACAACAGAATCCAATTCAAAGTTGAAAGCAGAATATTTCCCATTTAGCAGGTACAGGAGCCTTGGGCCCTACATCACTGGGTTCCTACAACTAGACTCCTGAACTGGCTCCTCACCTCAACTATGAACTGGTTCCACAACCTACAGACTCACTTTGAAGAATTCTATAACTCATTCTCAGTATTATTTTTTTTAATTTGCGAAGTCTGTCTTCTTCTGCACATTGGTTGTCTGTCAGTCTTCGATTATGCAAAATGTTTCATAAATTCTATAGTATTTCTTTATTTTCCTATAAATGCCTGCAAGAAAATGAATCTCTAAGTATCATATCGTAACTTTATACGTAACTTTAATAAGTTGACTTTGACTTTCACTATAGTTTCTTTTTGCCATTTAAGCATTGCTTTAAATTCCCTGTAATTATTCACATCACAATTTAAAATAAAAAGCAGTCTTTCCACAAAGAGCAAAGCACAACACACTTCAGTTTCAAACAGGAGACTGTAAATGGAAATAGACAAGGGGATGAATAGCTTCACACTGAACTTCTCAGAAACAATAATACAATGCAAAGTGCACCAATTTTGACACCATGAGGTATAGAAAAATGATTATTTCCACATATTAGCTTTGCAGAAACAAGAAAAGAAAATTAAGAACACAGAAGTAAAAAGAATAGTCATCCTGTTGAAGGGTCTCAGCCCAAAATATTGACATTTCATCATTTCCATCAATGCTGCCTGACCTGCTGAGTTCCTCCATCATTGTGTGTGTGTTGCTCTGAATTTCCAGTATCTGCATAATTTCCTGTTTTGGATGAGCTCATTGAAATAGAGCCTTCTGAATATTTTCTGCACCCTTTCTACATTAATCAGATTCTTGCATTCCCCCTAGCATAATTTTGTGTTATATGTCAGATACTCAAAAGTGAAAAGCAGAAAAACACTGAAAGTATTAGTACATCAGGCATGAGAAACTGAGCTAACATTAACTATTTCACTCTCTGTAGTGATAACACTTTCGATATGAATCAATATTATTTATGCATTACAAAATCTGAAAGCAGCTAAAAACCATATTCTGAAAGCACAAGAGCCTGCAGGTGCTGAAAACTAGAGCAAAACGGTAGTCTAGATGAAGTGTCTTGACCTGAAACATCAACTTTCAGGTTGCGATTGGAATGATGTTGAGGAACTTCAGCCTTTGGGGCAATTCCTCTACGCCGTTTGACCTGAACACAATCGTTTGACAGCTAAATACTGAAGTTCCAAAACTCTGACAGGGCTAGACAAATGGATCTGGGGTAGACATTTCCCCCATGGCTGGGATGTCAAGAACGAACAGCTGGAGTCTCGGGTTACAAGGCAAGAGATTTAGCATTGAAATGAGCAGATTTTTTTTCACTTGGGAATAGTGAACTTGTGGAATTTGCCACCACAGTGAGCTGTAGAGGCCAAGTAGTTGAACATACGTTTAAAAAAAGTGGCATAAAGGAGAATGGGGAGAGAGCAGAAATACAGTATCGGAATTAAAGAGTGCTCACGATAACGCTAAAGCATAGAGCAAAATTCATGCTCTTCTCTTCAATGTTTCTATGTTTATATACAAATGCAAGCAAGAAATTCTGAGTACATTCCAAAATCATATACTGCAACAAAATTCCCACTATCATAGTAGCAGAAAATATTATTTCAAATCCATCCATTCGGTGCCAATGTGCATTTTGCAGGACCTTTACAACTGTTGTATCTTGAAAAATCTCTAAGATGTACACCAAAGCAAAACCTAGAAGCTTATTATTTTCAAGTGGGTAGTGGCTCCATATGTCACTACTACAGGGCATGACAACCTTGCCTTACACAAGTCCCGGGCTCAGCTGGCTTTGGCTGACTGTACCCGGTATGGGCCCCTGTGCAGGGTTACGGATCCCACTACCTTGTGGGTATCTTTGGGAGAAAAGAAGGCTAAGGAGTAAACCCTACACAAATCCGGAGTGGAGCCCCTAAGGCAGTTGGATGACGTATTACGTCAACTCCTGGCAGCTCCTGCAGCCAAGCTGATGCCAAATGTACTGCTTCACATTCCTTTGGACTACATCCGCGAGGCCGAGAAGGGGATCTTGATGTCTGGGCAGCCCAGGATCTGCGTATTTATCGCCCAGGTCTGCACCCCAGAACAGGCACATCCATTCTCTACTTAGACAGACGGAGCCATGAGATTATTTTCAAAACACACAAAACTGATCAGGACTATATCTACAAAGATGTTTTATACAAGCCATGGAGTTGTAAAAGTCCAACTGATTTTGGATTTTACCTCTGATTTCAGCACTAAAGATAGTTAACAATCATTAAGCACACAAGACAAATATGTGTCATCTTTAACTTTATGCCTTTTGGAAATCAGTTCATCTTTTACCCGCTGAGCTATTCACAGTAACAGAAATTTTGACCAGGGGTGCCCAAACTTTTGCATGCTACTGTATATTTGAACATGAAAAATATAACAAATGACATGCCAACAGGATTTTTATTCATAAGCACCAATTGCTCCCATCTATCATCACCATTAGCAGAGGAGTCCTTCATCTTCAGCTATTTTGCACAACATACTTGACAGAAGTTCTTAATTCAACTGGTTATTTTGCACAAATCAAGTGGCCATATCTCAGAGGATTAAAGCCATGACAATACTCCATATTTATTCTATTTTCCCTCAATGTGTACACAACTCAAGAGTCAATTCACACATTGACATTTCACCATCTGCAAAGCAACCTGGCAGATCAAAACAAAATGCTTCTTTTTGTTCTTATATTCCCTATAGTCATTAGATGTAGAAACCAGTTTCCAACAGAACACATCACCCTAACTAACATTCATACCGGTCGACAAGTGGAACATTGACTCATCCTCGCATAATACCATGGAATAACTTTAAATTTGTCCTAGATTAGTAGCACATCATAGTAGAACAACAAAGCAAGATTGTTGAATCTAGCTACATTAATGCCCGGGTAAAACATGCAGATATTTCTAATGGCTGATACCTGTAGAAAGCTGACTCAAAACCCATCACACTAAAGCAGTAAACATTTTCAATGTGAAATTCAAGACAACAGCTTATCCATAGCAATTATTTACAGAAATCTAACTTGCTTGCTTCCTTTTTCCAATATTTAAGGCTCTATTTCAGTGAGCTAGTCCAAAACACAAGAGATTCTGCTGATGCTAGAATTCCAAAGCAACACATACGAAATACTGGAGGAAGATAGGTCAGGCAGCATCAATGGAAATAAATAAACTGTCAATGTTTCAGGCCAGGCACCATAGGAGTGATGATAGGCAGGTGAGAGAAGACAAAATATCTTTGTTCTGTCTGCCTGCCGCAACAGACAGGATTTCCCAGTGACCACCTATTTTGATTCTACTTCCCATTCTATGTTCTATGGCCTCCTCTGCTGCCTTAATGAGGACATTCTCAGGTTGGAGGAGCAAGATCTCATATGTTGTTTACTTAGCCTCCAGCATGATGGAATGAACATCGATTTCTCCAACTTCTGGTAATGTCTAGCCCCCCCCCCCGTCTCTTTTACCATTCCAGCTCCCCTCTTACCACTTCTCTTCACTTGCCTATCAACTCCATCTCCTGCCGCCAACTCGTTCTATCAGATTGTTTCTTCTTCAGCCCTTTAACTATTCCACCCATCACCTCCCAGCTCTTACTTCTTCTCCCCCCCAACCTGATTTCACCCATCACTGCTAGCTTGCCCTCCCCCAACCTTTTTATTCTGGCATCTTCCCCCCTTCCTTTCCAGTCCTGATGAAGGGTCTCAGCCCAAAATATTGACTGTGTTACCTCTCCATAGATGCCTTCTGACCTGCTGAGTTCTTCCAACATTTTGTGTGTGATAAATGGCTGGTCAAGCTTGTACCTTTTGAAATTATTCTCCAGTATCCTCCTTAATGTGAGATTTTTGCCACTGCTAACATAGTGATACTAAACATCAGCACCTTTGATAAATCATTGCTGTCAATAACTTTTCTATTCAGCATGAATCCATCAATTATCAGCTCCCCTTCCCTTACCAAAGCAGTAATTACATTTTAAAAAGATCTCATAGGTAACCCAAAATTATGAAAGAGAGTGATGTAAAGGCATTTAACATTTAACTGGAAATTGGGGCTATGGGTATGCCTAAGCCCAGCAACACAGCTACACAAAGCTCTGCTACAAATATACCCCACTTGCAAACAATGCATAGCAATATGGTGTCAAAATTATTGCTTTTAAATATTCCCTGTACTATTTATAATTGACTACTAAGTAAGGCAAGAAGATGGGGCAGCGGTTTAAGTTAGAGAAAGTGTTGTTTAGCTAAAACGAGCCAATAATAACTAGAGAATCACAGCCACTTGAAATTTTCTTGCCAACTGTCAATCTGATTGGAAAGACCAGAGGAACAAAGAAAACATCTATATAATCGAAGGAGCGAGACATTCTCAATAACTTAGGAAGCAATTGTGTAGGGAACCTTGCTGTCAGACCTGTTGATTCTATTGACCATTTTCTGTTTTACATCTGATGTCCAGTCCAGTATCTGCACAGTTCTTTTGGTGGGTGCAAATAACCGCACCAATGTGACAGATGCTCGCCGACAGCGTGAGAGAACTTTCACGCTATATAAAACGATAAATCCTCAGACAGATATGTCTACACAGCCCTATATCCAAACCCACACAATGCTGCGTGCCCTGGCCCGGCCCTCCCCTCCCCCCAGTCACGTCCAGGCGCCAGGCTGCGCTCACCTTTCCTCATGCACTTCATCCAATGCCTGACGATGGAGGTGTAGTGCTTCTTGTTGTCGAGGATCCAGGCGGACAGGCCCTGGATACTGTCCATCGTGTTGGTCACCGTCAGCAGCTTCTTCTCCAGCGTCGCCTCTAGAGCGGCCCAAGCGGCCGACCCGGCCGCCGCCATCTTGGTCCCCCTCCCCCCCGCTGCGCGTCCCCTGCGGTGGGGTGGTGAGGGGGAAAGCAAGGCGCAGGCACGGAGAGAGGGGGAGTAGCGGGGTCGCCGACCGACAGCACGCGAACGCGCACAAGCACGCCCCCACCGCCGGCTGTCTCGTCTGCACCCAGATGAGGGGGTGGAGAAGGGGAGCGCGCACGTAATCTCCGCTCGCCTCTCCTAACACGAACGTAGGAGATGAGGATGAAGCGCGCACGCAAAAAACGCTGCCCCCTCCCCTCCAAAATAAATGCGTCACGTGAGGGGGAAGGCGGTTGATGGGCGCGCACGAAATCTACGCCTGTCCTTTCCCCTAATACGTAACGTAGCTATCACGCACGCAACGATGCAGAGCCTCTGACTAAGACTTCTGTGTACTGCGGGCACTCGATGGGAAACTTCGTCTTATCATCAATAGGATCAAGGAGATGATTTGGAGGGGGTAAAAAAGAACGAGAATGTGGCCCGGTGGATTACATTCGCCTCACGCACACAGAAGTATTCGTAGGGGGAGGGCAGTCAGAAAGACCGTTAGATGGTGCGCCTGCGCAGTCCCCTTTGCAGTGGCCAGCACGCATGCGCAGTAATTCCCCCCCCCCGCACACACGCGGAGCGAGCGGGCAACCGACTGCGGTTCGCGCGCCAAACGCACGTCGTGAGGGCGGGCAGCGGTGACGTCACGGCGAGGGCGAATAGCCGCGCTCTGCTTGCCGCTGTAGGTAAAGCTGTCGCCCCTCGGCCAGTGGCGGCGCTGAGGTGGACCTGCAGAAATAAACTGAAATTTGACATACAAATTGCAGCTGCTTTCTCTGTACAGTATAGTTTTGAATACAGCTTGTTTCTCCAGCTGAGCTAGTGAAACAGTGCCCCCCAATTACCATAGCACCCACGCAGCAATAAAGTTATAACCTCTGTGCTGGTCTAAGGCCAGATCCACTCTGCACTAAAGCTTATTTGTTCATTGTCAATGTCTTGCCTCAGATCAGTTAAGATCACTTAAGGTGGTGATGCCACTCAGGCAAGAGATTGATAGTATACATACATTGTGCAGGATCCAGGTACAGATCCATGGTCTCCCAAGACTGACGGATGCCCCACACACACGTTGTGCCTTTACAAGCCAGTGTGGGCCTGGCACGTGCATTATTTTGGCCGGCGTGAAAAATGGATTGATTTTTAGTGAGAAAGCGACCTCATCCAGAGGAATCAGTGGTGTCTCGGCCTGGGGCCGAATTCAGATTGAGAAAACAAGACCGTTCAAGATTGGGAAATATGCTTAATAAAGGACATGCAAAGATTGTCCAAGAAAATCATGAGTATATGAGAGCAGTGGTTGAGTCTCTGCGTTATACTGCGTGCCAAGGCATTGCCCAGCGAGGACACCGGGAGGATGATGGATCTGGCAATAGGGGAAACTTTGTTGAGTTGCTCAGTGTAATTGGGCAGTTTGATAAGACTGTAGCTAAAAAAATAGAGGACAATCCTGGAAATGCAAAAAACACCCATGAACACATGAAATTATGGGTATTATGGCAGATATGGTCAGACATCAAATAAGTGCAGAAATCAAGGAGGCTGGACATTTTGCCATCATGGTGGATAAAAGTAAACACTTAAGTAAACAGGAGCAAATATCAGTGGTGGTGCGGTATTTGAATAACGGAACAGTGCTTGAAGAATTCTTGCACTTCATTCCAGCAGAAGGGTTGGACGCAAAGTTGCTCTGAAAAGCATTGAACAGACACTCGTCCAGTGTGTTATTGATAAGAATGCATGTATAGGTCAGTGTTATGACGGAGCAGTAGTGACATCTGGGTGCAATAACGGGGTACAAGAGAGGTTCAGGAAAGAGGTCCCGCAGGCATTATATATACACTGCCATGCTCACAGACTTAACCTTGTTTTGGTGGATGTTGTGAGCAATGTACAACAAGCGGGTGAGTTTTTTGAAACTGTGCAGCTGCTTTACAATTTCTTTTCAAACTCTGTTGCCCACGATCTTTTCATGAAGAAACAGAGAGAACTGGAATCAACTGCACAGCCCGTGGAGTTGAAGAAATTGTCAGATACATGCTGGGCATGGCAGTATACAGCTTTGTGGGCTATAAGGAAATCACTCCCTGCCATTCTAGCTACACTACAGGATATTATGGGTCAACCAAATGCACGGAGGAAAATGGAGGCCAGAGCTGTAAATAGACTGATTGACGAGCAGTTTGCTTTACTTCTCACTCTGTTTGAGGATTTATTCCGAGTCACCAAGTGCATGTCAGACCAGCTACAATCTCCCAGTTTGGAGCTTTCATCTGCTGTGGACTTGGCTCAGTCTGTTATCGATTCACTCTCAGCAAAACAGGGAGAGGAATCATGGAGTGAAATTCAGGCAAGAGCCAGGGACCTGTGTGTCAAGGCCGGTATACAGAGCAGACCACATGAAAAGAGACAGGCCCAGCCACCCTGCCGCCTACATGATTTTGTTTTTGCGGCCCAAACTGAACGCACACCTGTCACATCCTCTGATGACCTTCGCAAGCACTGTTTCTATCCGGTTATAGAAAGACTTCTGACTGAAATGAAAAGACGATTTTCATTTGAAATTGGGGGTGTTCTGACTGGGGTCTCAGCATTGAGGCCCAAACAAAAGCTCTTCCTAGACAAGAATTGTCTTCGGACAATGGCCCAATACTATAGAGTGACTGAAGTGAACCCGACTGTAGAGCTACATCAGGTTCAGCGTCTGCTGGAAACAAAACAAAAGCAAGGACAGACAGTGAATAACACATTGGAATTTCTAGCTCTAATAAGACCCTACCGCAATGCATTTATAGATTTATACAAACTAATCTGCATATCACCGACTCTGCCTGTGACATCTGCCTCATGCGGACGGAGTTCCTCTTGCCTTGGACGTGTCAAAAACTACTTAAGGAACAGCAGCGGTGATGCTTGGAACAGCAACTTGGCCCTGTTGGCCATAAACAGCCGGAGGACCAAGGCACTTGATATCCAGAAAATCATTGATGCTTTCGCCGCCAATCACAACAACAGACGGATTGTGCTTCTCTGAAAACATCAATGGTGAGTGCAATTGATTTTTTTTTAAATTTGGGCCTAGACTAATGCTGATTATAAATAGTATTTTGTGGTGGATACCCCATAGTCCTTATGTTTCCTGCAAATCCTAAAATATTACATTTACTGATATTAAACCTACTGGTTTTACTTCCAAGTGGTGATTCTGTTGATTCTTGTTTTAAATTCAGTAGCCCAGTTAATTGAGATATTGCCTGGTCAGAGTACGATTTGTCCAGCTCCTGGTAAAGCCTTGCATCTGTTCTTTCCCTTATTTGATCTTTGTAACGGTGTATCTTTTGGCATTGTCTGTCTATGTAATGCGAATAGCAGTGGACATTGTGGGTTAGTGTTGTGTTTTTCAGTTGAAAAGCATGTATTTGACACTAATTGCGGGATCGGTGAGTGATTCACGTTGTACGCTGTGGGTTGGATGCTCTGTTGGTTTGTTTGTTTATGCTCTGTGTAGCCTGGGTTGTCTCCGATGCTAATGACACTGTCACAGTTCACTTCTATATTATCAATTAATGTTGCTTGTGAATCAACAGAGGCATTTATAGTAGGCACATTATGCTTGAAACTGACTTTTGAACGCCACGTGTCTGGACTGTACATATTACCATACAGTACATCCCTCAACACCATCACTGAATAATTCAGCCCCACTGCAGCACCAGCAAGAAAAAATCTCTGGCGGTTCGGCTGGAGTTTGCTTTGCTTCTGGTTTCTCTCACTTCCGCTGTCGACAATAGTCATGATGTATTAGTAATATGTGTACTTGTTTTGTTTGGTTAAGTCTCTCTATCTGCGGGGTGGTAACTGCTGTAGTCACGGTGCCTGCTGGCTCTGGTCGCCGCCATTTGGTGTCGGCTGGGAGGCTGGGGCCAGCGCGCATGCGCGGCGGAGGCCGGGAGATGGCTGCGCCACCGGCCTCCCCGGGAAGGGAGGGGAGAGCGGCTGACGGGCGGGGGGATGCCGTCTTCCTCAGCGGGCGGACAACGACCTTCCTAAGCATTACTTTCCCACCCCCACCCCTAACTGTGAGTGTTGGCGGAGGTACCGCGACCCGATGGGTGACCAGTCACCCTCCCACGCTGGAGAGTCGGTGGTACTGCCCGGGGGAGGCGGCACCGCCGAGGTTCAACCTAAAGCTTTCTGTTTTAGTCGCCGTTCAAAGGCTCAGCGAGATCATGAGGAGAAAATACGGCGGGGACAACACACTCAGACATCCTACCCTGCAAAAACTCATTTCAGGAAGCACCACCAACCCCGCCCCCCCCACGCAAACCCCATATCCACCCCTCCCCCGGTCGACCTCCAAGGCTATGCATACAGGACATTTGATTATGAAAAAACACAACAATTTATTTGATCACATATTGAAACTATTTACACACACATACACTGGCATGCAGAAGTGTGGGCACACCTGGTCAAAATTTCTGTGAATAGCTAAGAGAATAAAAGATGACCTGATTTCCAAAAGGCATAAAGTGAAAGATGACATATTTCTTTAATATTTTAAGCAAGATTACTTTTTTTTATTTCCATCTTTTACACTTTCAAAATAACAAAAAAGGAAAAGGGCCCAAAGCAAAACTTTGGGCACCCTGCATGGTCAATATTTGGTAACACCCCTTTTGGCAAGTATCACAGCTTGTAAACACTTTCTGTAGTCAGCTAAGAGTCTTTCAATTCTTGTTTGGCAGATTTTCGCCCATTCTTCCTTGCAAAAGTCTTCTCGTTCTGTGAGATTCTTGGGCCGTCTTGCGTGCACTGCTCTTTTGAGGTCTATGCAGATTTTTGATGATGTTTAGGTAGGGGGACTGTGAGGGCCATGGCAAAACCTTCAGCTTGTGCCTCTTGAGGTAGTGCATTGTGGATTTTGAGATGTGTTTAGGATCATTATCCTGTTGGAGAAGCCATCCTCTTTTCATCTTCAGCTTTTTTACAGACGGTGTGATGTTTGCTCTCTTCTTATAGCCTTCTCCTGCTTTGTGGGCATCATTTATTTTAATTTTCAGGGTGCTAGGCAGCTGCTTAGAGGAACCCGTGGCTGCTGATTGTTGGGACAATGTTTCTTCTTCATCTTGTGTTGTTTTATGGCGGTTGGCAAACCAGCTTTTAGGTGCATTACCGCCACCTGCTAGACTAGAGTGTGGATCGTTGGATAAACAGGAGAAGGGAAAAGAATTGCATTTCCTAAATTCTATATAATAAACCTGAGTCTTTCAGATACTTTATGATACAGATCTGTATTTCTCTTGAATTCCCACTTAAAATGTCTTCTATACCCACATCAGTTTTTTTTTGTTTATTTTAAGCGCTCCTATCATCTTCACTCTTTGTTTTTGATACTTCTTACATTTTATCAATACATGTTTAACTGTTTCTGGTCGATTACAGTATTCACACAACCCAGTTGGATGCTTCCCTATTTTGTGTAATGTATAATTAAGATTAGTGTGTCCAATTCTCAAACGACTGATGATCACTCCTGTCTTTCTATATCCACTTGACAATCTTTTGTATCTGACTTGTCTCTGTATTTTGTACAGTTGTCTCCCTGTTTCACTCTCATCCCAGTGCTTCTGCCAAGTCTCCTCAATATGTGTTTTAACAATGCTTTGCTAAGAGGGATCCAGACCTCTAATATAGATGACTTGAGCGATTGTTTAGCTATACTATCCACCTTTTCATTACCCTCCACTCCACAATGAGCAGGAACCCAAGGAAAGCTTACTTCTACCCCATTTTTAGTCAGTATATATAACTTTATATATAACAGTATATATAAAATCTCCAATAAAATATCCTGTCTACTTTCTGATTTTCTTGATTTGATCGAGGTTAATGCAGATAAACTGTCTGAGCAGATTACAGCTTTTTTGGAATTATTTTCTTCTATCCAAGATAATGCACTCAATATTGCCATTAATTCTGTTGTATACACTGATAAATGGTTTGATGTTCTTTTCCTGATACTAGTTTTGCACTGAGGAGTGTAGACTGCAATACCTGTGTGGCCAGATCTAGGGTCTTTTGATCTATCTGTAAATATTAGAAGTTCATTTCTAAAACGCGAGTTTGTATATTCTTGTACACCTGTTTGATTCCATAGTTAGACTTCTTTTTTAAAAGTTGGTGCAGGTTTTTATCTACTGTATGCATTGTAAAGAGCCATGGAGGAACATCAGATACTGGAACTGATGGTCCATTTCGTGTAGACCATATTTTTGTGCTGCTGCATCCCCGATCCATCCAAAGCTATTATAAACTTGACTTATTATGTTCCCAGCAGTCTTTTAATATAGCTTTAGCTGGATGTGAGTAGTTATGTCCCATGATGCTAACCCAGTAATTTAGCATTAGCTTTATTTTTCTAAGTCTTAATGGCATTTCCCCCATTTTGACTTAAAGAGCTGATATAGGTGATGTTCTGAATGCACCACTACATATCCTGAGGGCCTGAGCTTGCTCAGCATCCAGCATTTTTAAATTACTTTCTGCAGTGGACATGTAAGCTTCACTTCCATAATCCAATGTAGCCCTCATTAAAGCTTGATAAATATTTAATAGCGATATCCTGCTCGCACCCCAGTCCTGTCTGGCAAGACCCCTCAATAAGTTATTTATTTTTTTACATTTGTTTGTAATTTTCTCAATTTGCTTTTTCCATGTACATTTCTCATCAAATAACAAACCAAGGAACCTGCTCTAATTTTTGTTCATATAATTTCATGGAAACTGGTTTGTGACTTCTTGAGAAACATATCACTTGCAACTTACTTGTAGACAATTTGAAACCCCATTTATTTGCCCACTCCTCCACTTTATTTATTGCATCTTGCATTTTCCTTTGCATATAAATTAAATTTCTTCCCCTTACCCATAAAGCTCCATCATCTACATATAAGGATTTCCCCACACTATGTTTAACTTGCGCAAATATGTCATTTATCACTATGGAAAATAGTAATGGACTGCAGACACTACCTTGTGTTCCATTTTCAACCAAATATGTCCTGGAGTACTCTGTTTCCATCTTGACTTGAATTGTTCGACCAAAAAGAAAGTCTAGAACCCAATTATATAATTTTCCTTCCACCCCTAGTTCTTTCAATTTAATTAACACTCCCTCTTTCCAGATCATATCCTATGCCTTTCTATGTCAAAAAATACCACCAGGACCATTTCTTTATTTGTTTGAGCCTTCCTAATTTCAGATTCCAAGCTAAGTATTGAATCTACTGTAGTTCTTCCTTTACGAAAACTGCTTTGGTAGGGAGAGATAAGATTTCTTTTTTCTAAAACGTATGTAAGCCTATCAGTTATTATTCGTTCCATAAGTTTACCTAGCTGTGAAGTTAGTACAATTGGTCTAAATTTGTTGGGTCAGATGAATCTTTACCAGGTTTTAATACTGGAACGATAACAGAATGTTTCCATGCAGTTGGTAGTTTCCAATTTCCCATATTTTATTAAACAGTCTCTGTAGAACTAGAAGTGCACTTCTTGATAAATGCTTCAGCATTATACCCCATACTTGATCCTTCCCAGGAGCAGTTGGCCGCGCATTCGTAATGGCTCTTTCTATTTCTGTTATGCTAATATGTGTATCCAGCACTTCTTCTGAGGTTGCTCTTTTGTCCGTAAATCCTGAATTTTGCTTAAGCCTCTCCTCCCTTTGCTGTCTAGCCTCGACCGTCAAATTCTCCAAGCTATGTATGTTTACAAAAGCCTTTGCCAATATTGCTGCTTTTTCTACATTGTTAATTGCCATTTTGTCCTTACTTTTTAGCACAGGAATCTCTTTACTACTTCTTATACCATTCATTTTCCTTATCATGCCCCATATTTCGGACAGTTGAGTTTCTCTTCCAATTTTGTTACAATACTGTCTCCAAAATGCTCGCTTTGCTTGTCTGATTGTTTTCCAAACTTCTGCTTGTGCTCTTTTATATTGTATTAATGTTTCTACCGAATGTTGTCTTTTTAACATTTTAAATGCTTTATTTCTTGCTTTTATACTTCAATTACATTCACAATTCCACCATGGAACATTTTTCCTCTTTCCTGTACCTTTACTTTTCGGAATTGTTTCTTCTGCCGAATTTACAATTGCTGTGACCAATTTATCATTCATTTCTTCTATATCTGATATATTTTCATCTAAAATCTTTGCGCATCTTACTTCACTTCATTTTTGAAATATCTCCCTCTCTGCCTTATTTAGTTTCCACCTTGACACTCTAGATCCTACATTTTGTTCTATTTTAACCTGAATCCTTGTGAGTAAGGGATAGTGATCACTTCTTACTGTAGTTTGTTTCAGTACGTTCCAAGTACTGATTCCTGCTAATTCTCTACTTACAAATGTTAAGTCTTTTGCAGTTTCTGTGCTTTGGGATATATTATATCTTGTACCTTCTCCACTATTCATACATACCAGTTTTTCATCATCTAGAAATTCTTCTATCACTAATCCATTTTCATCCACATTTTTACATCCCCATAGTGTACTGTGTCCATTGAAATCCCCCACCATATTATTTTCCCTTGTATCCTACCACCCACTTGTTTAATGTATCTTTGCTTAGTCTTCTATGTGGATTATAATAATTTATTATTACCAAGCTTTCTCTGCCTATCCATATTTTGATTATTATTGATTCATACTTCTGCCTTATGTTGACTATATTATACCTCATCCCACTGGCTATAAATATTGCTACTCCTCCACCATTGCCATTGCTTCTATCCCTCCTAATTGCTGTATGTCCTTGTAAATCTAATTGTGGTTTCAACCATGTTTCTTATATACATGGAATCTGAGGTTTTTCCTTAAGTTCTGATACATATTTCTTAAATTCTTGACCATTTGCGATAAGACTCCTTGCATTCCATTGCAAAATATATATTGCCATCAAGATCCTGCCTTCCCTGCCTGTGATCTGTTTGATCCTCCGTTCAGCATTTTTTCAACTGCTTCCCACCTAAGCCCTGTAATACCAAGATATTTTTCTGCAGACTTGACTATAATTTTAATTTTTTCTGTTCTTTTGTCTGTTTGCACTGAACAGTTAATTGCATCTACCATAAACAGTATGAAATCTTTTCTATTCCTTATTAATGTGTCCTTATTTTGGGACAAGGTTTGAGGAGTCAGGGTGTTTATAAAGCTTTGAAATTTGCATCACCTGGCCTTTCCTAACGATGAATGTGAACAAGCCATAGTCCTAACAAGCTAATTAAGGTCCGAGACCTTGGTAAAAGTTATCTTTGAGCTCAAATCTCTTGGATGGTGCTCCTTTCCTTTTTTCCCCCACTCTAAAATTGTACAAAACCAAAATAATACACTGATCCTGCTTAAAATGTTGAAAAGAATGTTTCATCTTTAACTTTATGACTTTTGGAGATCAGTTCATCTTCTACTCACTTAACTATTCACAGTAACAGAAATTTTGACTGGGGTGCCCAAACTTTTGCATGCCACTGTGTATATACATATATATTCCTTGTTGAGTATTTTGTTGGCAGTCTCAATTCTAATAGGTAAATGCTAATGCAAATAGCTTTTCTATTTCTTTTGCAAACTTTCCTTGTACTGTGATGCGGCTTGCTTGGCAGATTTGAACGCTTTGCCGGAAGTCTCACCTCATAGCAGTCTGTGTCAATGAATTTGTTAATTTTGCAAGACATCAGATTCACAAGATTCACAATTATATTATCATGGAGTCATTTTTTTATTCTGTTACAACTTTAAGCAAGTCTACGGGGAGTTTGGCCTCATCACGTAGGACATCAATAGCGTAGCTCCTTAGCAGCTAGCTTAAATAACGTTAGCTATGCTAATGAACGAATGACACCTGTTAAACTCACCTCAACATGTCTTTTACAGTCATTTAACCCACCATGGGCAACAGAAAAGTCACTGTTGCAAACAGTGCAGCGAGCAACACTGTCATTATTTTGACCCCTGTTAAGCAGGGGTACACTTTAGTCTGGGGTGAAGTACGTTTTATATTTTCTTTTTTTTGGAACACTCTGCCATGGTGCTGCAGGACACTAAACTGAACTGATGGACAATGTAAGAGAGAGAGAGAGAGAGGTCAACTGTAAAGCCCACCCACAGAGAAAACCGATAGGTCTACTTAGCACAAAGAGAGACTAATCAGGATTCTAATATTTTTTCTCTCTCTCTCTCCCCCCACCCCCTCAAAAAAATCAATTTCCAGGATATTGTATATAATTTGCGGGCATCAGGGAGCCACTATCAATATATGCGGGAGACTCCCGGAACTTCTGGGAGAGGTGGGATGTCTGCAGACTGCAAATGTTGGGTATATAAAGTCAGGTTTATTGTCACATACACAAGGTGCAGAAATGTCACAGGCACCTGGCAGCAGGTACACAAGAAAAACAATATAATTTATACAGAAAATTGTCAAGTCACATTGATTGTCATATGCCTAGTATATGTATGCAGAGGCAATGAAGAACTTCAGAAGTTCATTTTATTAAAATACATATGCAGAATACAACTCTGAGATAGCCTTAAAATACAGGAAAAAGACTATGAAAGTTGTTGAGGCCCCCTGCCCACCACACATAAAAGAAAATGAAACAAAACTTCCAAACCCCAAACCTCTCCTTCGCACAAAACTAATAGATTGCCTACCCGGACGCAACAGCTAAAACATCTAACCCCAAACCTCCTCCCACACAAAATCGACAGCAACAGAAAACATCAAACACCCATCCCTCATTCACCCAAAAGGATAACATACCCTCATTCACCCAGAAAGATAAAATATCACCCACCACCGATCAGCAACAAAAAAAGAAAACGCAGAAAAACTGAAGGAGAACGATATAAACTACAGTCCACACCGATAATCACATATGTCTTGGAATTTCAAAAGCATCCTCTGAACATCAAGGAAAGCGACAGTTCGAACTCAGTCCGGCCTTCATCTGCCGAGAAATGGCCTCCCATGATTCAAAGTATGTGTAAGTTATACAATCTTGAGATTTGTCTGCTTATATGCAGGCATTAAGCAGGAAACTTGAAAGAACTCAATTCAAGAAAGAAATACGAATACCCAATGCACAAAGAAATTCAAGACACAAACCATACAGACAACGAAAGCAAGCAACAGCATTCTGAACCCAACTGAGTCCGCAGATCAGAGCCGGCCCAAAACCTCGCTCTCAGTTCATCATATTAATGGGGCAAGTCTCACGAAGCTCGCAGACACACAGCACCGCAGCCAGAGCAGTGTGGCAAACTTAGCATTACGGAGGGAGGAGTGGACAAAGTTCAAAGTAAAAATTATTATCAGAGTACATACATGTAGCACATGCAATCCTGTGATTCTTCTTCTGCAGGCCTACTTAGCCAATCTATAGAACAGTAACTAAATAAATGCAGATATCAATAAGTAGCAATAAATAATGAGCATGAACGAAGACAAAAGAGTCCTTAAATGAGTGTGGTTACCCCTTTTGTTCAAGAGCCTGATGGTTGAGGGTAGTAACTGTTCTTGAACCTGGTGGTGGGAGTACTGAGGCACTTGTACCCTCTACCTGATGGCAGCAGCGAGAAAAGAGCATGGACTGATGATAACAACCTATGATAATGGACGCTGCTTTCCGCCGACAAGGTTTCACAGTTGGGAGGTTTTACTCTTGATGTATTGGGCTGAATCCACTATCTTTTGTAGGATTTTCCACTCAAAGGCACTGGTGTTCCCATACCAGACCATTATGCAGCCAATCAGCACACTTTCCACCGCATATCTGTAGAAGTTTGCCAAGGTTTTTGATGGCATGTCAAATTCCCACAGACTTCTGAGGAGGTAGAGGTGCTGTCATGCTTTCTTTGCAATTACATTTATATGATGGGTCCAGGACAGGTCTTCGGAGATAGTAACACTCAGGAATTTAAAGTTACTGACTCTATCCACCTCTGATTCTCCGACGGGTACTGGCTCATGGACCTCTGATTTCCCTCCCCTGAAGTCTACAATTAGCTCCTTGGTCTTATTGACATTGAGTGAGAGGTCCTTGTTATTACACCACTCAGCCAACTTTTCAATCCCCCTCCTGTATGCTGATTCATCACCACCTCTGATACAGCTCACAACAGTGATGTCATCAGCAAACTTGTACATGGTGTTGGAGTTGTACTTAGTCACATAGTGAGCAGAGGGCTAAATACTGTCGCGCTCCTGTGCTGATGGAGATTGTGGAGGAGATGTTTGTGCCAATCTGAACTGACTGGGGTCTCCAAGTGAAGAATTCCAGGATCCAATTGCACTAAAGGGTGTAGAGGCCCAGGTCTTGGAGTTTACTGCTTAGTTTTGAGGGGAGGATGGTGTTAAATGCTGAGCTGTAATTGATGAAGACCATTCTTGATGTGTAGATGTTCCAAGATTGTGTGAAGAGCCAGCGAGATAGCATCTGCTGTAGACCTGTTGCCTTGGTTGGAAAATTGGAGTGGATCCAAGTCACCACTCAGACGGGAGCTGATATGCTTCAACACCAGCCCCTCAAAACACTTCAGCACTGTGAATGTAAGTGCCACTGGGCAATAGTTATTTAGACAGGTTACCATGCTCTTCTTGGGCACTGGTACATTTGAAGCCTACTTGAATCAGATGGGTATCACACACTGCCAGGAGAGCAGGAAAGTGAACAAAATCAGCCCAAACTTTGCCTCCAGTCCCAACATCCTGCCTTTCCAGTCTACCTGGGCTGCTGTTTAAATTGACCAAACACCAGATAATGCCTTGCGTTAGGACCCAGGCCCCGCTACAGATATATATGCTCTGGACCTAGACCTAGCCACCCAGCCCGAAGCTGTTCTTGACCTCTCTGAATCAGCTCGGTGGTTAGAACGATTCTCTGGGTTAGGTGGACAGGCATTCAAACTCCTCCGCCTCAACTCCTCTCTGACTCAATCAATCCAACTTCATTTCCGTCTACAACCCCACCCTGAACCCTTACACTTCAACTTTGTAACGAACCAACATGGCTCATCCCTGAAATCAGCTTTGCCTACACTCACCTCTTCATCCTTTGTGGTGATAGTTTACCACAATTTACTTCAAAAAGGTGTTATTAATAATGTTTTAGTCAAATTTGTTGCCTTTTGAACTGTTGCTTGCCTTCAGTAGTGCCATCTCAAAGATATAAGATACAAAAAAAATTAACAATTTATACTATTATACCAGTAATGTTTAGGCATGGAAACAATGAAAAACTTATTTGCAACAGCATCGTAGCCACATTGCATCAGATAGTGTATGTATAAATTATAGACAATAGGTGCAGGAGTAGGCCATTTGGCCCTTCGAGCCAGCACCGCCATTCACTGTGATCATGGCTGATCATCCACAATCAGTATTCAGTTCCTTCCTTATCCCCATAACCTTTGATTCCGCTATCTTTAAGAGCTCTATCCATCTCTTTCTTGAAAGCATCCAGAGACTTGGCCTCCACAGCCTTCTGGGGCAGAGCATTCCATACATCCACCACTCTCTGGGTGAAAAACTCCATTCTAAATGGCCTACCCCTAATTCTTAAACTGTGGCCTCTGGTTCTGGACTCACCCATCAGCGGGAACATGCTTCCTGCCTCCAGCGTGTCCAATCCCTTGATAATCTTAGATGTTTCAAAAAGATCCCCTCTCAGCCTTCTAAATTCCAGAGTATACAAGCCCAGTCTCTCCAATCTTTCAACATATGACAGTCCCGCCATCCCGGGAATTAACCTTGTGAACCTACGCTGCACTCCCTCAATAGCAAGAATGTCCTTCCTCAAATTTGGAGACCAAAACTGCACACAGTACTCCAGGTGTGGTCTCACCAGGGCCCTGTACAGCTGCAGAAGGACCTCTTTGCTCTTATACTTAATTCCCCTTGTTACGAAGGCCAGCATGCCATTAGCTTTCTTCACTGCCTGCTGTACTTGCATGCTTGCTTTCAGTGCCTGATGTACAAGAACACCTAGATCTTGTTGTACTTCCCCTTTTCCTAACTTGACTCCATTTAGATAATAATCTGCCTTCCTGTTCTTACCACCAAAGTGGATAACCTCACATTTATCCACATTAAACTGCATCTGCCATGCACCTGCCCACTCACCCAGCCTGTCCAAGTCACCCTGCATTCTCATAACATCCTCCTCACATTTCACACTGCCACCCAGCTTTGTGTCATCGGCAAATTTGCTAAATGTTACATTTAATTCCCTCACCTAAATCATTAATATATATTGTAAACAGCTGCGGTCCCAGCACTGAACTCTGCGGTACCCCACTGGTCACCGCCTGCCATTCCGAAAGGGACCCGTTAATCGCTACTCTTTTTCTGTCAGCCAGCCAATTTTCAATCCATGTCAGTACTCTGCCCCCAATACCATGTGCCCTAATTTTGCCCACTAATCTCCTATGTGGGATTTTATCAAAGGCTTTCTGAAAGTCCAGGTACACTACATCCACTGGCTCTCCCTTGTCCATTTTCATAGTTACATCCTCAAAAAATTCCAGAAGATTAGTCAAGCACGATTTCCCCTTCGTAAATCCATGCTGACTCGGACCGATCCTGTTACTCCTATCCAGATGTGTCGTAATTTCATCTTTTATAATTGACTCCAGCATCTTTCCCACCACTGACATCAGGCTAACCGGTCTATAATTCTATGTTTTCTCTCTTCCTCCCTTCTTGAAGATAGGGACAACATTAGCCACCCTCCAATCCACAGGAACTGATCCTGAATCTACAGAACATTGGAAGATGATTACCAATGCGTCCATGATTTCTAAAGCCACCTCCTTAAGTATCCTAGGATGCAGACCATCAGGTCCCGGGGACTTATCAGCCTTCAGACCCAACAGTCTATCCAACACCATTTCCTACCTAATATAAATTTCCTTCAGTTCATCTATTACCCTAGATCCTTTGGCCACTATTATATCTGGGAGATCCAAAGTACCCGTTCAACTCGTCTGCCATTTCCTTGTTCCCCATAATAAATTCACCCGTTTCTGTCTTCAAGGGCCCAATTTTGGTCTTAACTATTTTTTCCTTTTCACATACCTAAAGAAGCTTTTACTATTCTCCTTTATATTCTTGGCTAGTTTTCCTTCGTACCTCATTTTTTCTCCACGTATTGCCTTTTTAGTTACCTTCTGTTGCTCTTTAAAAGTTTCCCAATCCTCCAGCTTCCCACTCGTCTTTGCTATATTATACTTCTTCTCTTTTATTTTTATACTGTCCATTACTTCCCTTGTCAGCCACAAGGGAATTCCCAACAGGGAATTATCGTGTCACAATGAGGTAGATTGGGGATAGAGTTTAACTTTATTTTAAAAGAGCTCTGTTAAGGGACTGATAACAGCAGGTCAGAGGCTGTCTGGTGGTATGTGTTCTTAAATGGAAGTGTGAGAAGAGAGAATGACTAGGTAGGTGAGAGGGGTCCTTGGTTACTTTGGCTGACTTCCCAAGGGAAAGTAGTCTTGAATAGTCACTCCATCATAAATGGATGACCTTCCTTTCTCCAAAGTCAGCCAAGTTTATTGCCACACGAATGCACAGTTGCAATGGAAACCTTAGTTCCAACAGCATTAGTAAACAACGTTCACAAGCAAAATCAAAATGGACACAATTTTCACAAGAAACAACAATTAGAACAAAAAAAACCTTCCACTTTAGCGCAAAATGGTCACAGTGTTGATCTACTGAGGAAGTGATTGGGGTTGGTTCAGGAACTGAATAGTTGAAGGCAAGGAGCTGTTGGCTGAACCTGGTGATGTGAGGCTTCAGGCCTATGTACCTCCTGCTCGACGGTAGCTGCACACAAGATGGTGGGAACCTTTGACAATGGATGCTCCTGTCCTGAGGCAGTGCCTCCTGTAGATAATACCAATGGTGGAGAGGGACGTGCCTTTGATGTTTTGGGCAGCTTAATGTGTTCCTGCACACTTGAACTGCTGTTCCAGACAGTGATGTATATAGCCAGGATACATTGAGCAGCTTCAGTCAGGTAGGTTCAGCAGTACATCTGCTTTGATGCTACCACCTTCTGCACCTACAGGTTTACCACATCTGCAGTCTCGCAGTTGATATCCTTCACTGTTCCTCAGACACTGCCACCAGCCCCCACTTCCAACATATCAAACTCTAATCATTTTCAGCACAGACAAACCGTCCAGCCCACCTAGACCAGATGCAACACACAAACAGACTGTTCAGCACACTTAGACCAGATGGAACACACAGGCAGACCATTTAAACCACTTAGACCAGATACAACACACAGACAGACCATCAGATGCACCAATTCTACATTAATACCACTTTATTATTCTGTCCACAATATTTCCCACAGATTCTGCCCCTTACTTGCTCAGTGACCAAATGACACAGCAATTTGCTGGAGTTGGAGGTGTACAGCGAAGCCCACATAATGACAAGAAGTTTGTGCAAACTCCACACAGGCAGTACTGGTGGTAGGAATTGAACCGGGGTCTCTGACAGTGTCAGGTAGCTGCTTTGCTGTGCTCTCACATTTGACAATGTGTAAGGTAGCCATTCCACTTGACATCATGTTTTGGTATTTGACACCAGACCCCAGCAACTCTCCAGTCCAATTTTCCATTTCCACCAACAACAAACCTAACTTTGAGACATCTCACTGTGGAAGTGTTGAGTCGTAGTATCTCGCTCTGTCTGCGTTAGAGGCACCATTCCAGGTGAAGCAGCAATGCTTGTGCTACTCCTGATGTATTTGTTGTACAACCTGTGGCCTCGCTACATCGAGCAAACTATGTACAAACTTGTCACATTAACTCTGTATCCCACTCCGAATGTGTGTCTCCTTCCCTTTCCGGAAGGCCATGGCCAGGCAGCAGTAGTGAAATAATAGCAGCAGCACAGTAAACGGACAGACTCTCTTCAGTGTGTGATGGCATTACTTGTGGGCCCAATGTTAGAACCACAGTTTTCCCTGTGGGGTCAGCGATAGAACCACTCTTTCCTTGTGGGGTCAGTGTTGGAACTGCCGATCCTCCTGTGGGGTTGGTGTTGGAACCACTGATTTCCCTGTAGGGTCAGTGTTCGAACCCCTGAGTACCCTGTAGGGTCATTGTTGGAACTGTTGAGTTTCCTGTGAGGTCAATGGAAACAAGTATTGTTGGGATGTGAAAAGGAGAGACCGACGAGGTTCTGGAATGCTCTGCCAGGATAGGAATGGATTGTCATCTTCAAAGGGGATCTGGATATGGAAGAGAGTAGAGACTGGGACCAGCTGATTCTGAACCCTACCCGCAAGAGTTCTGTGTCTTCTGATTCTATGTCACATCTTGCCAAGGATTTGACTTCAATTTTTACCAAAAAGCCACCCCACATCCTCTGCCAATTTGCCTGTCCCTTTGATACAATGTGTATCCTTGGATGTTAAGTTGGGAACTACGATCTTCTTTCAATCATGGCTCTGTGATGCCCACGTCAAACCTGCCAATTTCTAAGCATATCTTGTGTTGTATACTGTGTGCATTCAAATATAACACATTCAGTCCTGTATTCACAACCCCTCTTCTCAAATTTATCCCAGCATTGTCTGAAGTTAAATTCTAATCCCTTTCTAAACGCTGTCATTTTTTAAATTCTGGAAACTTAAGTAACCTTTCCTGCACTCCCCTTTTGCTCGATCCATACCTCTCCTGTCTGTTAAACCCACCCCCTACTAATCAGATTAAGTTCCAATCCACAGCTCTGAATTATGTGATTCGCCAGGACTCTGGTCCCAGTATTGTTCTAGTGGAACCCATCCCATCAGAACAGCTCCCTCCTTCCAGAACTGGTGCTGATATCTATAAGAGCTAAATTTGTTTTATCTTTAGTATATACTAACAAAAACAAAATGAACGTGTGTAAGACAAAATGGTGTCAGCTTGGAATGTGGTCGAATACCAGTGAAGAATGTATTCCTCCTTATAGACCTGCAGTCTTTCTTTCTAAGTTATGGCCTAGACCAAAGGTCATGAGAGATAAGAAATGACAAGCTTGTGCCACTAGGGCATGGAAAAGTTCTGGGGTAAATGTTATGCTAGATATTTGAAGGATATAATAAGGGGAAATTTCTTTGTGCCTATCCTTACTCGGACTAATCTTTTCTTAGGCTGGAATACCACTTGTGCCAAGAGCTGGAGATAGAGACCTGACGCAGACTGGGAGACCATTTTGCTGAACACCTACGCTCTGTCCACCAAAGAAAGCAGGATCTCCCAGTGGCCACACATTTTAATTCCACGTCCCATTCCCATTCTGATATGTCAATCCATGGCCTCCTCTACTGTCAAGATGAAGCCACACTCAGGTTGGAGGAACGACATCTTATATTCCGTGTGGGTAGCCTCCAACCTGATGGCATGAAGATTGATTTCTCTAACTTCCGTTAATGCCCCTCCTCCCCTTCTTACCCCATCCCTTATTTATTTATTTATTTCCCCCCCTTTTTTTTCTCTCTGTCTCTCTCACAATAACTCCTTGCCTACTCGCCATCTTCCTCTGGTGCTCCCCTCCTCCTTTCTTTCTCCCTAGGCCTCCCTCCCCCCACCTTCTTTATAGTGCCTCTGCCCCTTCCCTCTTCAGTCCTGATGAAGAGTTTCGGCCCGAAACATTGACTGATCGTTTCCACGGATGCTGCCTGACCTGCTGAGTTCCTCCAGCGTGTTGTGAGTGTTGCCATGATCCTCTCCCTTCTCCAGCCTTGTATCCCTTTTGCCAATCAACTTTCCAGTTCTTAGCGTCACCCCTCCCCCTCCTGTCTTCTCCTATCATTTCGGATCTCCCCTCCCACTTTCAAATCTCTTACTATCTCTTCTTCCAGTTAGTCCTGACGAAGGGTCTCAGCCTGAAACATTGACTGTACCTTTTCCTATAGATGCTGCCTGGCCTGCTGCGTTCCACCAGCATTTTGTGTGTGTGGCTTGAATTTCCAGCATCCGCAGATGTCCTCGTGATAGAGACAAGGACATCAATTGAGAGAGAGTCTGGAAAAGCTTTCGGGTATCTGCAGTTCCCTCCGGCAGTATATTGTGTAGCATGGCTCAGTAATTGGCTGTTAAGTATTATTCTGTCTTCTTTTCTACTTCATAAACCATTTTGTCTGATAAAGTGACTTTTTATAACCTTGAACAAGTGCAGAATGTTTCCTTTGTTCGCAGACACCTTGCTTCTGAATCAGAAAAAAACAAGGAATGAAGTTTAAAACATCTTTTTTACAATACCAACACATTCAAATCTACTTCTCCCACACCAATCATTTAACTCCTTGTTCTTATTGACCACTTTGCATGTCAGGTAACATGCCAGGGGTTATTACCTTTTTTTTTGTTCTGCTTTTTAATTTAGGCCCTGGCTGCTCAAATTCCCTTAGCAGAACGTCTTTCCTTGCTTCTACCTGTATTGTTGGTAAAGCCATGACAACTGGATTCCCACCACTGTATGTAAGGAGCCTGTACATTCTCCCTGGGACCACATGTATTTCTTCAGCTGCCCCGGTTTTTTCCCACAGTCCAAAAGCATATTGCTTGCTAGGTTGATTGGCCATTATAAATTGTCCCATGATTAGTCTAAAGTTAAATTGGAGGTGGTTAGATGGCATAGCTCAAAGGTCCTACTCTGTGCTGTATCTCAATGAATTAAAAAAATTTAAAAACTTTTGTCTCCCAATCCAAATTCCTCTGCGGGTCAGATTAGGTATCCTGAACCCAGGCACCAGGCAGGCAAAACAGCCTTCAGGACTCTCGGTCATTGCAACAGAGAAGTTTGTCTATTTCCTCTAACTATACTTATGTGAGAATGCTGTTCTTGGACTACAGATCAGCATTCAACACCATAGTTCCATCTAGGCTCGACTAGAAGCACAGAGACCTTGGTCTTGACCCTGCCTTTTGCAGCTGGGTCCTGGACTTCCTGTCAGATCGCCAGCAGGTTGTAAGAGTGGGCTCCCTCACCTCCAACCCTCTGACTCTCAATACAGGAGCCCCTCAGGGCTGTGTACTGAGTCCCCTCCTTTACTCCCTGTATAGCCTTGTCTGTATCACCACCCACAGCTCCAATCTGCTAACTAAATTTGCCGACGACACTATATTGATTAGCCTTATCTCAAACAATAACGAGGTGGCCTACAGGGAAGATGTCATCTCTCTGACACAGTGGTGTCAAGAAAACAACCTCTCCCTCAACATCACAAAAACAAAGGAGCTGGTTGTGGATTACAGGAGGAATGGAGACTGGCATCAATGGATCTGGGGTTAAGTAGCTTCAAGCTCCTCAGCATCCACATCACCAAGGACCTCACGTGGTCTGCACACCAGTTATGTGGTGAAAAAGACACAGTAGCGCCTCTTTCACCTCAGATGGTTGAAGAAGTTTGGTGTGGGCCCCCAAATCCTAAGAACTTTCTACAGGGGCACAACTAAGAGCATCCTGACTGGCTGCATCACTGCCTGGTATGGGAACTGTACCCTGATTTGCAGGACTCTGCAGAGAGTGGTGTGGACAGCCCAGCGCATCTGTAGTTGTGAACTTCCCATGATTCAGGATATTTACAAGGACAGGTGTGTAAAAAGGGCCCGTAAGATCATTGGGGACCCGAGTCACCCCAACCACAATCTATTCCAGCTGCTACTATCCCGGAAGCGGTACCACAGCATAAAAGCCAGGACCAACAGGCTCCAGGACAGCTTCTTCCACCAGGCCATCAGACTGATGACATTGACTGTTCTATTTATTAGTAAATTATTATAAATTACTATGATTGCACATTGCACATTTAGACAGAGACGTAACATAAAGATTTTTACTCCTCGTGTATGTGAAGGATGCAAGAAATAAAGTCAATTCAATTCAATTACAATTACATTTCTCTCCCCTCCCCATCCCCCTTGAATAGCCACAGTGCCATGGTTTGGTTGCTACAGCTCCCTCTCTCATCCTCACAGGGAACAACCATCTCAGACCTGTTGCGCAATCTTAAGGCCTGAGGCTCCTCCAAAACTACTTCTTGGCCTCACTTGCAGTAACAAAGGTGTTCAAAGACATTTTCAATTTCTCATTGCTATAGTCAGAAGTTCCCACCTGCTTCAAAAGAGCAACAATTATACCAGTGCCCAAGAAGAGCAGGATTAGCTGCCTTAATGACTATCGCCCAATGGCACTCACATCTACGGCGATGAAGTGCTTTGGGAGGTCGGCTACAGCTAGAATTAACTCGTCTTGGCAAGGACCTGGATCCACCGCAATTTGCCTATGGCCTCAAGAGGTCCACAGCGGATGCGATCTCATTGACTCTTCACGCGACCTTGAATCACCTGGACACTACAAATATGTATGTCAGGATACTGTTGACTGACTACAGCTCGATCAGTGCAATCATTCCTACAATTCTGATTGAAAAGCTCCTGAAGCTGGGCCTCCCTCTGCAACTGGATGCTCAGCCTCCTATCTGGAAGATCACAATTTGTATGGATCTGAAATAACATCTCCAGCTCACTGACAATCAAGACTGGCACACCTCAGGGATGTGTCCTTGGCCCAGTGCTCCACCCTCTCTACATTCGTGACTGGGTGGCTACACAGCTCAAATGCCATCTATATATTCACTAACGATACAACTATTAGCAGAATTTCAGACAGTGATGAGGGGGCAAACAGCAGCAAGATTATCAGCTAGTTGAGTGGTGTCACAGCAACAACCTTGCACTCAACATCAGTAAGACCAAAGGACAGATTGTGGACTTCAGAAAGGGTAAGATGAGGGAACACACACACTAGTTCTCAGAGGGATCAGAAATGGAAAGAGTGAGCAATTTAAACTTCCTGGGTGTCAATAACTGAGGATCTATCCTGGTCCCAACATATCAATGCAAGTACAAAAAGGCAAGACAGCAGCTATATTTCATTAGGGGTTTGAGGTTTGGCATGTCACCAAAGGCACTTGCAAGTTTTTACAGATGTACTGTGGAGAGCTTTCTAACTGAGTGCATCTCAGTCTGGTATGGGGGTAGGGGGCACAGGATCAAAATAAGTTGCTGAGAGTTGTAAACTTAATCAGCTCTATCATGGGCACCAGCCTCCGTAGTACCCTGGACATCTTCAATAAGCAACGCCTCAAAAAGGTGGCATCCATCATTAAGGACCCCCATCACCAAGGTCATGCCTTGTTCTCATTGCTACCATCAGTAAGGAGGTACAGAAGCCTGAAGACACACACTCAACGATTCAGGAACAGCTGCTTCCCGTCTGCCATCGGATATCTGAATGGACATTGAACCCACGAACTCTACGTCGCTACTTATTTATTTCATTTTTGTACTACTTATTTAATTTAACCATTATATGTACAAGACAAGCTTTTCACTGTACCTTGTTACATGTGGCAATTACACCAGTTGTTGGGAAGCCAATGAAAGTGATCACCCAATCTCGTTGTACCCCTACAGCCGCCAGGGTCATCTCTCTACTGTGATACTTTCCCCGATCAGCAGTGCAACACCCCTCCCCTTTGACACAGCTCAGCACATGGGGCCGTCAGACCTGTCCTTCCTTCAACTACATGTTCCCTAATTCAGACCCTCTTGCGCCTCGCCCCCAGGATGAATGATGCAAGAGTCTCGGCCTGAAACGTCGACTCGTTTCCATGGATGCTGCCTGACCTGCTGAGTTCCCTCAGCGTTGCTCCTTTTGATCAACCCTCCTGCCAGCATAGCTCATTCAAAAAAATAGACGGAAGTGTACGTAGCGCCTTTTGATTAGTGCATTAATCAACCCGCCTCTCCGCAAAGCATTTCGGGAGTTGAAGTCGGGTGCATGACTGCATGGGAAGGGAAGTACTGTAAACTACACTACCCAATAGCCAATGCGACACGAGCATGCGCAAGGCGCGCGGTTCGCATGACGTCAGCAGACTGGAGCAGGCAGGCGCTGAGCCACGTCCTTTGCAGATGGAGAAGAGGGTGAGTGTCGGTTCCCCCACCGCCGTTCATCCTGGCTCTGTGTGGGTGGCCGCTGGCAGGCAGAGAGGGACGGACCGACGGCGGGTGGGCCTGGGCTCCTGTTGCCGGTGCACTAGCAGCAATGACTGCCAGAAGATCGGCGTAACACACAAAGTGCTGGAGGAACTCAGCAGGCCAGGCAGCATCTATGGGAAAGAGTACAGTCGCCGTTTCGGGCCGAGAGCCTTCGGCAGTCCCGACATCAGTTGTGGGAAAGTTATTGGAAGGTGATCTAAAGGAACGGGATAGATGAGTATTTGGATAGACATGGGCTGATTAGGAATAGTCAGCGTCGTCTTGTGCCTGGTAGGTCGTGTCTAACCAACCTTATAGAGCTTTTCGAGGAAGTTACCAGGAAAGTTGATAAGGCAAACCAGTGGCCGTTGTCTACATGGACTTTAACAGGGCCTGTTACAATGTTCCGTATGGGACGTTGGTCAGGAAGTTTCAGTCGCTTGACATTCAAGATGAGGTAGTAGATTGGATTAGATATTGGCTTTGTGGGAGAAGCCAGAGAGTGGTAGTAGGTGGTTTCCTCTCTGAATGGAGGCCTGTGACCAGTGGTGTACCACAAGGGTCGGTTCTGAGTCCGTTGTTTTTTCTCATCTATGTCAGTGATCTGGATGATAATGTTGTTAAATGGATCTAAATTTGTGGATGACACCAACATTGGGTGTGTAGAGGTCAGCGAGGAAGACTGTCAGAGTTTGTGGTGGGGGTGGGGGAAGATCTGAACCAGCTGGAATAATGGGCTGAAAAACGGCAGATGGAAGTTAATGCAGACAACTCCGAGATGTTGCACTTCAGTAGGACCAACCAGGGTAGGTCTTACACAGTGGGGCATTGAGAAGAGCGGCAGAACAAGGGAATCTGGGAAAACAGGTCCATAATTCATTGAAAATGGTGTCACAGCTAGACAGGGTCATAAAGAAAGCTTTTGGCACATTGGTCTTCATAAATCAAAGTACTGAGTTCAACATATTGTAAGTTGTATATGGAGAATGTGGTTGAGCAGAATAGTAAATTAGCCATGATGGAATAGCAGAGCAGACTCTGGGCCGAATGGCCTAATTCTGCTCTTATGTCTTATGATCTTATGATCAGTGTATTGCAAATCTATTTTATGCGGACTTACATAATGGAAGCAGCACATGTCAATAACCAGCTCCAACCACCTAATCCTTACAGTAAAGACCTTGCTCTCCACTGAATCCGTTCCAGAGACTCCTACTGACAGAAGCTCAGCTGGATCGACTACGCAGGTATTGTCACTGCATGGCAGTGCGCAGGCTGCGTGAGCGATTCACCTGATACTCCAAAGCCTTCCCACCATCCGGGGGCACGAGTCAGGAGAGAGATGGTCCCCTCATTCCTGACCGGGATGGGTACAGCTCCACACCATCCAGTACTGAGCAACCCCCTCAATGGGACACCGCTGCCTGCAGCCGTTCTGTCCACGAAGCCCACGACGGGCTTCATTAACAAAATGCAGTGTGGTTGTGGTTACTGCCCAGCCCATGAAGGGCAGAGAATCGGGTGTGGAGTAAGATCGTACCTCGTACCCCTCTCCTGTTGCGCACGGTGCTGAGTTGTTCCTTTGTCATTGTTGGGCCCAAATCCTGGAGCCCCCTCCCCAGCGGCTTCGTGGCCACAAAGACCGCAGCTGCTAAAAGATGGGGCACAATCATCCTCTCGAGGGCATTCAGGGAGGGAGGGGCAATTAATGTACGGATGACAGTGACCACCGGCGAGGTGGGAGGCAGGCAGAGAAAAATGCGTACGTCCCTGATGGTTGCATGAGTCAGGAAGATGGTTGGTATACAACCATACAGCACAGGAACAGGCCATTCGGCCCATAATTCTAGTGCCAGGATGCCAAATTAGATCCCTTCCACCTACATGTGCTCCTTATCCCTCATATTCACAGGCCTGTTTAAAAGTACCTTGAACACCACTTTCATAACTGTGTCTTAAGCCACCTCCCCGGGCAACACGTTCCCATTTTTTGTGCAAAAGAAAAACACGTGCTCTCACATTTCCTTTAACCTCTCTCCTTCTCGCCTTAAGGCTATGTGCTTTAGTATTCGATAATTCTTCCCCGGAGTTCATATTCTGGCTGCAGTATTCTGCTGTAGTTAAACTCCATTGTGGAGTTTTGGGACTGTTGACACACACTACCATTGAAAGCGGCTGTTATCCCCTCTCCCACTCTGCCCCATGGATGGGGTTGGTGTTAGTGCCCGCTCTCCATTGTCTCTACCCTCTAACGGGTGTTATTCCCAATCCATAGACGAGGTTGAGGTTGGTATTGCTGCCCACTCTCCACTGTCCCCACCCTCTGTAACAGGAATTATTCCCAATCCACAGACAAGGTTGGTGTTGGTGCCCACTCTCCGCTGTCTCCACCCTCTGTAACAGATGTTATCTCCACTCTGGCCCACAGATGAGGTTGTTACTGGTCACGGTGTGCTGTCTGCTCCTCGCTGCCGCCAGGGGCGAGGATGGCGCAAGGCTTCTGGCCTCCAAGTCCCTGTTGAACAATTACGCCGTGGAAGGGAGAGACTTGACTCTGCAGTACAGCATCTACAATGTCGGCTCCAGGTAGGACACAGAGTCTGTCTCCACTCTGCCAGGAGTCGGCAAATCCGACGCTGCTGTCCACTGGCTCCTGTCCCGGGCTGACCCAGCTACGTGCTGGACATGAGCACAGCTGACCAAAACCTCGGTCAAAGCTTGTCTGGGCTTCGTGGAATATCCGAAGAGTGACGGGTTGGTACTGGGAGGGGATGTTTGCAGACAGTACAGAGGGATTGATCCCTGGCAGGAGGGAGGTTGCTGAGTTAGTGCCAAGCTGTACGGTACTTTCTGATGAGATGGAAAACCAGCTATCCTCTTGTGTGCTGTGAAAATCCCATTGCAGTATTCCAGAGAGGAGCAGGGAATGTCTCCCACATAGTAATATTTAATATTTCTCACTTCCTAGTGACCTACCCAACAAAGCAGTAGTTAGGTGGATTTTTGGTTGTGGGGGAAAAGACACGCAGATGGAGCTGAGTCCAAGGCCAGATCAACCATGATATTATTGAATGGCAGAGCAGGCACAACGGGCCTGATGCCAACTTTTGCTCCGACTAACTGTGTGGTGTGCTGACTTGAGTAGCTTCAGGGTAGGAAGTAAGTGTTTCTGGCAGGGGAGACTGTCACCTACCCTCTCAATGTGAAATCTTGCACTATGTCTGTCCCGGACAGCGCTGCACTGGACGTGGAGCTCAGCGATGACTCATTCCCACCCGAGGACTTCGGAATAGTATCCGGAATGTTGACAGTGAAATGGGACCGAATCGCTCCGTATCCTTTGCACAGCCGTCCTGGTCCTGTGGTGCGTGTGGGACTGACCGTCCTGGTGTTTGTGTGAGAGAGAGGGAGACTGTCCTGGTCTGATCTGGTGTGTGTGAGAGAGAGAGATTGTCCTGATCTGGTGTGTGAGAGAGTGAGAGACTGTCCTGGTCTGGTGTGAGAGAGAGACTGTCCTGGTCTGGTGAGAGAGAAAGAGACTGTCCTGGTCTGTGTGTGTATGTGTGTGTGTGTGTGTGTGTGACTGACAGAGAGAGAGAGAGACCCTCCTGGTCTGGTGTGTGTGAGTGTGAGAGAGAAACTGTGACTGTCTAGGTCTGTGTGAGTGAGAAACTGTGACTACTGGTATGTGTGTGTATGTTAGAGAGAAGGAGACTTTCTTTGTCCGGTGTGTGTGTGTGAGAGAGAGAGGAAAGAGTGTCTGTCCTGACCTGATCTGGTTTGGGGTGTGCGTATGTTTGAGAGGGGCCGTTGCCGGTTGGGTGGGTGTAGTTCGTGAATCTGTATTGGAGAGAGGGTTGGAGAGGTTTCAACGTGGCATTGAGGGTGATTTATTGCCACACTTGGGGAAGGAGTTTGGAATGAGGTTCTCAAAATCCTTCAAACATTCCTTCCACACTCACTGGGGTTACGGGCCAGAGATTCTACTGGAACGTGAGAATGGTGTTGAACCTGTCACCTGGGATGGCGTTTGGCGTGTGGTTAGAAAGTCTCAGCGGTTCGAGCATCCGTCCTGACAGGGTTTCGATACAAAACATAGACAGTTCCTCTACCCCTTCCCTCCTTTCCCCCTACAGCTGCAGCGTGATCTGCTCCGTTCTCCAGCATCTGCCATCCCCTTGGGGCAGAGTGTCTGGCATCATGTGTCCTGCCCACTGTAGCTGAGTGGACACAGGTCCCAGATACCGGGGTTTTGGAACTACAGGAGATGCGAGCATCATTCGGCCATTTGGTCATCAAGTCTGCTTTGCCATTTGATCATGGCTGATTTATTTTCCCTCTCAACCCCATTCTTGCCTTCTCCCTGTAACTTTTTATGCCCTGACTAATCAAGAACCTATCAAACTTTGCTCTGATTATACTCAATGACTAGGCTTCCACAGCTGTCCCATTTCAATGAATTCCACAGATTCACCACCTTCTGGCTAAAGAAATTCCTCCACAACTCTGTTCTAAATGGACATCCCTCTACTCTGAGGCTGTGCCCTCTGGTCCTAGACTCTTCCACCATAGGAAACATCCTCTCCACAGCCACTCTATTGAGGCCTTTCAACATTCAATAGGTTTCAATGAGCTTTCCCCCTCCCCACCCCTTACCCTTCTAAATTCCAACCACTGCAGGCCCAGAGCCACCAAATGCTCCTCATACGATAACCTTTTCATTCCCAGAATCATTTTCATAACCGTCAGCACATCCTTTCCTAGAGCTTCAGCATTACATCCTTGCTGTTACAGTCCAGTCCTCTTGAAATGAATGCTAACATCACATTTGTCGTCTTCACCACTGACTCAACCTGCAAATTAACCTAGGGAATCCTGCATGAGGACTCACAAGTCCCTTTGCACCTCAGATTTTTGTATTTCCTCTCCATTTAGAAAATAACTTACTGGTTTTTTCCTTCTATCAAAGTGCATGACCTGGTACAGGTGTGGTTATCCGGGAGGCAGGAATTCTCCCAGAATTCCCACAATTCATTCCTTTATGTACTAAGGGATGAAGAAACATGCCAGCTACTTACTTTGCTTAAGCTTGATTAGCCAAAGCCTCCCCGCTCTAACACTAGTCCATTCTGACAATGGCCACTCCACTTGTCCCTGCCTTATTTTTATTTGCCCGTGCTAATGAATTGGTATTTTATTGGGCTGCCAGAAAGGGCTACTTTTTAAATTACTCACCCCCATCTGTGTGGAGCTTCCTCTATCAATATGATAGGGCTGCCGGAAAAATCTAAGCGCCTGCAAGCACCCCTTTTTAAATCGCTCGCCCCCTACCTCTACCTCTGTTTTGGCCCAGGGGAGGACATCCGGTTTGTTTGCCAGTACTGCAATGGCATTGCAAAATCTTGCTGTGCACAACCTGCCCGGTGATCCCACTGGAAGGTACCTCTCTGACCAGAGCGTTTAAGATGCACTGAGGTGGTGTTTTGATGCCGTGTAAAGTCAGCAGCGGAGGAGGAAATTGTGGCTGTATTCTGGCAGTGTCCTTGCTGAGTTAGCCTTGTGTCGGGCTCCTTGACGCACTTTCCGCAGAGCCAGTAATGTTACCCACACTGTGGTGCTGCGGCCTTTGAAGGCCGGCTACTTCAACTTCACTTCGGCAACTGTTTCCTACCTGGCCCAGGAAGATGGTCCGGTGGTGGTAAGTGCTCTCCCCCTCCCGCACGGGGCTCGGGACCGTACAGACCATGAGGAAGGTGCAGGAGTCGCAGCCGGGCTGAGGGTCAGGCTTTGTTCCTCACTGGAGTAACCGAGGGTGAGAGGTGACTGACCTGATAAAGGGGTACAAGATGATCAGAGGCATAGAGTAGACAGCCAGAGACTTTTTACAGAGTGGCAATGGCATTGAGGCTACGTGGATAAGGAGGCCATGCTTGCCTTCATTGGTAGGGGTCTTGAGTATAAAAGTAAGGAAGTCATGAAGTCAGATGGTGTGGTGTTTGTCCATCGTCGTCGTCGATGAGGACCTCGACACCATTATGATCGTGTCGAGACTAGCGCGTGATTTGGATTTAAGTGAGGGAGAGTTGCGCAGCGTCAGCCTCACTCTCTCTTCCCAATTCCCATCTGGATCCAGTGGCAAGACAGAGTCGAGACGGCCGGAAATGGGACTAGGCGCAGTGGATGACCAGGACGTCTTCTGTGTCTTGTCCTGCTCTACACGTTCCACAACACTTGCAGGGACCGCCTTCTTGACCGTTGGACCTTCCATTGGTCTCGTCCGCTCAATCCACTGGAGTCTGTCTTCACATGCTGGGATAGACGACTCCCTATCTCATCGAGAGTTTGAGACCCGTTGGCTACCCTCACCTGGTTTAGCCGGCTTGTCGAAGCCGTTGCCCGGGGTGTGGCTGCTGTCGCATGCAAACAGCTACGGGGAGCCACAGATGAGAGCTGAGTGCCAGGTGGGGACCAAAGATGGACCAACCACCTTGAAAAGGACGTGACATGTTCCCCCACCAGAGGTGCTACCCCTCCCTGCCACCCCGTACACCCCAGATATAAAACTCCTGTCAGACCATACTTTTGTGCAGTTCTGGTCACCCCATTACAGGAAGGACGAGGAAGCTCTGGAGAAGGTGCACAAAGAGTTTCCGCGGGATGCTGGGTGGTTTGGAGGAAATATTTATTTATTTACTAAGATACAGGGCAGAGTGGGCTCTTCTGGCCCAACAAACCACGCTGCCTGGCAACCCCCGATTTAATGCCTGCCTAATCACAGGACAATTTACAATGACCAACTGGTACGTCTTCGGACTGTGGGAGGACACCGGAGCACCCAGAGGGAATCCACGGGGAGAACGTACAGACAGCGGCGGGAATCTATAAGGAAGGTTTGGATAGACTTTTGCTTTCCCAGAGCATCAGAGGCTAAGGGCAGATCTGATAGTTTAAATTATGAGAGGCATAGATTAAAGATAGACAGTCAGAATGTTTCCCTCAGGGTAGCAATGTCAAACAGCCATGGATGTGATTTTACAGGTTAGGGAGGGGGTGAGGAAGAAGTTTTTGTTTCTTTGCTCAGAGAGTGTAGGTGTCTGGAATTGGTGACCTGGGGAGTGGTGGATGCAGGCAGTCTGGTGGAGTTTGAGACTTTTAGACGTGCTAGTATGAAGGGAATGGAAGATTATGGGGGACAATGAATGTTCTATGTTTGCCCTCCATGTGAAAGGCTAGACCGTTGTTCATGGGGGCCGTCAGAACTTGGTCAAGAAGTCTTATTTAAAATAAATCGTTGTGCAGTTGGAAGCCACAGTGGTCTATGGATTGATTTAGCTTATTTGTCAGACTTTGGGTTCCTCCAGATTAACCGGGTCTCACATTAGTGGTTTCGTACTTCTGTTCATGTGAAGTGGGTGTAGGTAGTTCTGTAGTGGAGAAGGTGCGTCTGGTCAGGCTGTTGTCCAGACTGTGACCCCTCTCTCTAGTATCTCAGCCCGTCACAGAATGGGGTGTGTCCTATCAGCCTGCAATAACCTCCTTGTGTCCTCTTCTTCAGATGGGTTACACCAGCGCTCCAGGACAAGGTGGCATCCTAGCACAACGAGAGTTCGACCGGCGCTTCTCTCCTCATTTTGTGAGTTTCCAGGCTTCAGGTGAAATCTTGCTTTGGCAGGTCTGGGAATTCCAGCTCAGGGCAGTGGGCCAGGGTGCCATCTCCTCTCTGGCCATTACCTTTGAGCCCGCTGGACTTCCCTTTGCCACCGGTGCAGAGGCAGTGTTGCAGAGCTCAGGGTAACCCACATAACACCCGACTGCCCGAGCAGCGCTGTCCTCTCTGATCCCAGCTGCCCAACCCAGCACTGTATCGCATCCGTCCCGCCCACTCCATGCCCGAGCAGCCTGAGAAATTCCACTTCACCGCTGCGCTCAACTGTCACTCTCTTCCATCGCCTGCTCTCTGTGCAAAATAACTCTCCGCTTACCGATTCCTGGACACAGGGGAGGCAACTGCCGAGAGCAAACAGCCCCCAGGGGCAGGTGACAATAATCTGGGATGACTGGACGTAGCAGGGACAGCTGCAGGGAGCGGAAACCCAGGGGCAGGTGGCAGTGATCTGGGACCACTGGACAGTTGTGATCCTGATCTGGACCAATGTTTCCAGGGGTAGCTGGAGGTGTTGGAACAGGGAAGGTTAGTGCTGTGGGGAGTATGATAATGGTGTGATTAATTTGACAGTCCGGTCCCTCTGGAACTTTGTTACCGCACTGGAAGGTTCTGAGCCCCGTCGATAACTAAACAGTTTCCCCACATGTTCCACTGGTGTACTGGTGACCAGGAGACACAGAAACACTCTGACCCCCCCTCTCTCCTCCATGGAAGTTGAGTCCGTAGGTTGTGGGAACAGTTCAGTGATGGGGGTGAGTGACGTTATCCCCACCTGTTCAAGAACCTGGTAGCTGTTCCTGAATGGTCGAGATTTCTGACCAGTTGGATTATGGAAAGACGGTGCTGGAGGTTTGGGCAGGAAGGGCCTGCAAGGTGGGGCAGCTGGAAAAGCCATGAGTGAGCAGCCTCCACAGCAGCTCCAACTTGTCGAAATGAGTCCGTTCTACCGTCAAAACTGGGTCCGCTGAATGCAGCAGTACCCTCCTCTGTCACGCCCGCCCCACTACTACACACTCAGATTTCTGAGTTACGTATCACCTGCACTGTGTGTCAAAACGCATTATCTGCATTAACAACCAACACCCGAGGATGTGCTGGATACAACCCGCAAGTGCCAGCGCACATTCTGTGCTAATATGGAATGCCCACAATGTTCACTGTACACATCCATGGAGTAACTCTGGTTTTTATTCCAAAACAGTTGGACTGGGCGGCCTTTGGGGTCATGACGCTCCCTTCCATCGGCATCCCCCTGCTGCTCTGGTACTCGAGCAAGAGGAAGTACGATACCGCCAAGTCCAAGAAGAACTGAACTTAATTGGATCGTTAGAAGAGGCTCCTCTCCCTGTTGTATGCGACTGTGATGGATTTGACCAGCAGACTCGCTCTCCAACTCTCTCCCAGTTACAGTGGCACACTGCTTTGGCTTCACTTTGAGGTGAATGTTAATCAAATGTTGAGAACGTGAACTACAAAGGCCATTGCCTATGTAAGCGTCGTGGGGCGGTCAATGGTGGTGAAGTGGTTTGGTTGTTCTGAAATGCTTCACAACTCCCTGTGCCGGTGCTTCCTCGTGTCCGGTCGTTGACGTTCGTGGGACATCTACAAATTCCGCTTCCATCGGAGGGAGCAACCTGAACGTTCTCTGCCGCATTGATCGCAGATAAACAGCACTCGGATCATTTGTCCCCTTCTCGCATGTATTTCTAATAATGACCACCTCCCTGTCACTTGTGATTCTTTGTCAAAAGCTGCTCAATCCAGTCCCCCTCCCTTGGGCTGTTTCTGTGCAAAATTCCTCTGCATGTTCTGCTCACTGGGTCAAATATTTTCTCCCCATCCTGCTGAGCTGGGACACCTTTCATTCCTGTAATTGTATTATCAGCTCCCATTTCACTCAGATTACCTAGTGTTTCAATTTTAAGACTTTTAGCTATAACACCTATTTCTCTGCGACAAATTCCAAGTTTTTTTTTAAGCAGGAGAGCATTGCGGGACCTTAAAGAGTTATTCTCATCCAAAAACAAGCAGAAGGGTGGGGTTCGGTTCTGTAGAACATTGCTTAGGATGTCAAATACTTTGCTCAGTTAGTACAACAGGGTGACGTGTGTGCATTGTACATTTGAGAGGTTTTTTTTAATAAAACCACTTTAAAATGAAATTGCCTTGGTCAATTTTTTAATAAGACATTAGGTCACATTTCAAAACTTCTCACTGCTTTCAAAAGTTTGAAGGTATTGACTATTATCTTGAATGTTACAATGAAAATGAAGATTTGGAGGATGCAATCCTCAAAAGTATTGTATGAATGCAGTCCATTATCTACACTAGATTTCTTTGCTAATTTGTTCATTTACAGTCACTCAAAAGAACACAGCAGCATGCACTGAACGAATTCCTCCGTTGATAACTATTAGGAGCTAATACACAGTTTTATAGCACTGTTGTATTGGTAGTGTTCTAATTGGTTCTATAATTCATTTAAATACATAATTTGTTACTCAGCTACACTAGTTTATTTTTGTACCCTTTTAATTATTCCCATGAAACTTCGGCTAAGTGGGGCATCTGCTTAATTGGGCCAAAATTTACTGGCCAAGGTGTGTCCCATTGAACCGGAAACCATTGTACTGAAAAATGAACCGGCGATTTTACTGTTTGCTGGGGAAGTGGGCGAACTAGACTCCCGAGACTGCAGGACCGAGGTCTGACTGCGGAAGGACGGACCCGGGGTCGGTTCCATTAACCCACGCCGATTAATGCGTCGAACAAGGTTAAGATCTTTGGGGCCAAGAATGGTAAACGAACAGACGCTTATCGCTCTCTGTCTACGTTTAGCCAGTCTCCCTCTCTTGCTACGGCCGTGGGGTGAGAGGTGCCGGCGTCTTGGGGCCTATGCCGTCGGGTTCCAGAGCGGTTGTTGCCGCTGCAGTCATCGGGCTCCGGGATTGGCTTCACTCGCCTGAGCGCTGAACTAACTCCGCAGCTTCTGGACTCCCTTTCGGGGACTCTGCGGTTCGAGGACTGTGAATTGTTTGTTTAGTTGACCCAGCCGAGGGAAGTCACAGCGGGTCTGGTCTCTGGCACTGAGGCTGACTCTGTGACTCAGAAGGGAGGGGAGGGGGGAAGAGGCGAGCTGGGGTGTTAGGGGAACAGAAAGGACGTTCAGTGGACGAGAGCGAGTTTGAATTCGGTGGCTACCGAGAGATGCGGATTTTTCTGGCGGACGTCGAAGCCGTGTCCCAATCTGCGCCCGGTCTCACCGATATATTGGAGGCCACACCGGCAGCACCGGATACAGTGCACGATCTCAACGGACCCGCAGGTGAAGTGTCGCCTCAACTGGAAGGACTGTTTGGGCCCTTGAATGATAGTGAGGGAGGGGGTGGGTGTAGAGGCAGGCGCAGCGCTTGTTCCACTTGCAAGATAAGTACCAGGAGGGAGATCAGTGGGGAGGGACGAATGGACAAGGGAGTCGCGTAGGGAGCGATCCTTGTGGAAAGCAGGAAGTGCGGGGTGGGGTGGGGTGAGGTGGGGGGGTGGAGTTGTGCTTGGTGGTGGGATCCCGCTGGAGGTGGTGGAAGTTAAGGAGAGTTGTGTGCTGGACACGGAGGCCAGTGGGTTGGTAGGTGAGGACGAGGAACCCTCTCCCTGGCTGGGTGGCGGAAGGAAGAGATGGGGGCAGCGTCGACGGTGGAGGAAGGGAAGCCCCCTTCTTTGAAGAAGGGGGGTATCTCAGTAGTTCTGGAATGAAAGAGCAGATGTAGCGAAGGAACTGAGAGAAGGGGGCGGCTTTTTACAAATGACAAAGTGAAAAGAGTCCATACAGCTGTGAGAATCAGTGGGTTTATAAAAGATATCAGTAGGTAGACCGTCTCCAGAGACATCAAGAAAGGGGGGGGGGGGGTTGTCGGAAATGGATCAGGTAAATTTGAGGGCAGGTTGGAGATTGGAGGCAAAGTTGATTAAATCGACGAGCTCAGCATGGGCGCAGGAAGCAGTTCCGGTGCAGTTGTCGATGCAACTTAGGAAAAGTTTCCGAGTGATACCAGTGTAGTCTTGGAAACTTGGTTTTCAAGGGATATCGAGGCCCTGATTAAGAAAAAAAAGGAGGTGCATAGCAGGTATAGGCAGTCGGGAACAAATGAGGTGCTTATGGCGTATAAGAAATGCAAGAGAACACTTAAGAAAGAAATCAGGAGAGCTAAAAGAAGGCATGATGTTGATTTATCAGACAAGACGAAGGAGAATCCTAAGGAATTCTACAAAAATATTAAGAGCAAAAGGATTGTGAGGGACAAAACTGATCCTCCGGAAGTTCAGAATGGTAATCTATGCGTGGAGCCAAAAGAGATGGGGGAGATCTTAAAATGATTTATTATTGTATCTGTATTTACTCGGGAGGCGGACACAGAGTCTATAGAAGTGAGGCAAAGCGGCATTAACTTCATGGGCCCTGTACAGATTACAGAGGAGGAGGTGTTTGCTGTTTTGAGGCAAATTAGGGTGGATAAATCCCCAGGGCCTGACAAAGTGTACCCCTCCGACCCTGTGGGAGGCACGTGCAGAAATTGCATTGGCCCTAGCAGAGATATTTAAATCGTCCTTCGTGACAGGTCAGGTAGCGGAGGATTGGATGATAGTTAATGTTGTTCCGCTGTTTAAGAAATGCCCTAAAATAAACCGGGAAATTATGGGCCGGTAGCGTGAAAGTTATTGGAAAGTATTCTCATGGTGGCATTCGTTAGTCTCGTGAGACCATGGATCTGCGCCTGGATCTTCCCTCGGGATCAATAAAGTATGACAATGACTATGACTATGAAAGTCTTGCGTCAGTCCCTCCAGGGCGCAGGCCTGGGCAAGGTTGTATGGAAGACCGGCAGTTGCCCATGCAGCAAGTCTCCCCTCTCCACGACACTGATGTTGTCCAAGGGAAGGGCAAGGGCCGATACAGCTTGGCACCGGTGTCGTCACAGGAGTTGCTAGAAGAACGAGGTTGAAGCAACGTCGGACTGCCTTTGGGACTCCAGCTCCGGATTTGTCCTCAGAGTTTACTCCCGAAGCCGTTCCCATTGGTGGGTATGGCCGTAAGGCAGCGGAGGTTTGAAATCAGAGTTTTCCCTCTCTTAAATGGACTGCCTTCTCAGGCTGACGAGCTCCATCTACCCGAAAATATTCTGAGACAGGATATATGAGTATAGTATGATGTTGTCTTCATGGACTTTAGCAAGGCATTTGACAAGGTCCAGTATGATGGTTGGTCAGGAAGATTCAGTCACTCGGCATTCAGGGAGTAAATTGGATTAGATATTAGCTTTGCGGGAGAAGCCAGAGAGTGGTAGATGGTTACCTCTCTGATCGGAGGCCTGTGTGACTAGTGAAGTGTCGCAGTGACTGGTGCTGGGCCCGTTGTTGTTTGTCATCTATATGAACGATCTGAATGATAGTGTGGTTACATGGATCAGAACGTTTGCAGATGACACCAAGATTAGGGTGTAGTGGACAGCGAGGAAGACCATCATGGCTTTCAGCGGGATGTGAACCAGCTGGAAAAATGGGCTGAAATGGCAGATGAAATTAGAGTAGGTCTTACACAGTAGGGCAGTGAGGAGTGCGGTAGAACAAAGGGATCTGGAAATACAGGTCTATAATTAATTGAAAGTGTCATCACAGATAGATAGGGTCGTAAAGAAAGCTTTTTGGCACATTGCCGTTCTTTTCCTCGCTATTTCTGTTTCACTACCATCGAGCACATCTACACGGAGAATCTCAGGAAAGCAGTATTCTTTATCAAGGACCCCCTACCTCCTACCATCCAGGCCATGCTCTCTTCTCGCTGTTGCCATCGGGACAGAGGCACAGGAGCCTCAGGGCCCACCGCAACAGGTTCAGGAATGGTTATTACCCCTTAACCACCAGGCTCTTGAACCTTCGTTCACCACAGTACTGAACTCACTCCCCTACCTATGGGCTCATTTTCAAGGACTCTACAGCTCATGTTCTCAAATTATTTATTATTTATTGCTTTTTTTGTGTTGAATTTGCACAGTTGGGTTTCTTCTGCACGTTATTTTTGTCAGCCTTCGTTTGTAGTTTTTCATTGATTCTATTGTATTTCTTAGTTCTAATACGAATGTCTGAAAGAGAACCAAGCTCTGGGTTGTATATGGTCACTAGCAGGATTCAAAGTACTTTGAACATTGAATTCCTCCTCACTAGCAGAAATAGACGGAATCTCCGAAGCTTCTTTCCTATAGCTATCCAGCTTCTGAACAAAACTCAACTCAGGTGTCATCCCTGCACAACATCCGGTAACTGATCTTCCTGCTCTGTGGATAATTATTGAGCCTGTTCAAATGTTCACATTTATTTAAGTTTGATTATTGGCGTTTGCACATGTGACCGTTCTGCTAACTGTTGATTCCTCATGTCTGTTTGCACTATTGTCCTGTGAATTGTTGGTTGTTATTGTATTGTCTGTTATGGTATTGTCCGGTGTTTTATGATTGCCACCGAACCACAATCAATTCTCGTCTGTTTCACATACTGGCAATAAAGTGATTCTGATTCTGATCAATATTTGCAGCATTTGCTGCTTTTCGTCCTTTTTGTTTTTGGATTGGTCGATCGATACACCTATTGGAAACTCGGAATGGTTCATAGTCCCGCCCCTACGCCTCCGTGACATAACATGTCCTGTCAATCATAACAACTGTGAAACCTGATTGGCGAATGGGGCTGAACCGGCAAACTTGCGAATGCTGGTAAAGAAAAGTTCTAAACTGAAGTGAAGGAGGCTAAAATTAGATTTACTTTTGTAAAATAATCGGAGATAGAAGTGAGATTATTCAATAAACTGTGATTACAGTTTCAAAAATATATAAAATAGATAAATAAAAATAAACACTGCGATGGCCGGGAATCGAACCCGGGTCAACTGCTTGGAAGGCAGCTATGCTCACCACTATACCACCATCGCCTGCGTGATGACCTGCTTGTAGTACTGACTACAACCGTGAACTCAGCAACACAGCTGGTGGGAAATACTTTATTTTCATTTTTTTTCTTAACTACATTTTATTCTTGCAAAAAGTTTTTTTTTAAGTTCCAATGTCAAATATCTGTGATTGGCATTTGTCCTGCATATCTATATAGTAACTTCTAGCGCGCATTTTAATCAAATGTCTAATTTTAAACTATTCTTTGCAAAATTCCAAGGTCTGGTATTTCTACACTTCGTAGCTGACAGTTAATTATAGCCCTTTGTTATATATTAAACATGTTGTTATTTTTATAAGGATCCATTGTCAAATGTCTGGAGAGGCCCGTTTCTATTTAGTATCTTCGTCAGAAAAGTAAGAGCAGGAACTGTGCGCCTCCAAGCTGGTCGCCGGAGCTCTCTCTGTGCCTCACAGCTCTGTCCGGCGAGTCACGGAGGATAAATGAACGATCCACTCGTGTTAGAGGGGCAGCGCTGAGAGAGCGCCGCACTGAGGGAAGGGCGGTCATGCCGGAGCGCCGCACTGTCAGAGATAGAACCGAGGGGTTAGTAACTCATAGGGGCAACACTGAGGGAACGCCGCAGTGTGGGATGCAGTCGCACCGTGGACGGAATGGTCTGAGGAACCGCCGCACTTGTGGGGGGGGGGGAATAAAGAGGGAGCGCCGTGTTGCGGGGATGGGCTAATTGAGTGAGTCTCGCGGTGGGGGGGGGGCGCTATTGAGGGAGCGCCGCACTGCCGGAGGTCGATACTGAGGGAGCCCCGGGTGGCGGAGAGGGAATGTACTGAGGAAAGGGATGTACTGAGGGATCGTCACGTTGCGGGAATTGGATGTACTGTACTAAGGGGAGCCCCACGCTGCGAGGAGGAGCAGTACTGAGGGAGCGCCGCGATGTGGGGGCGGTACAAGGAGCGCTGCGTTGTGGGAGGAGCGGTACTGAGGGAGCGCCGCACCACTGGAGGGACGGTACTGTGGGATCATCACGCTGCGAGAGGAGACGTACCGAGGGATCGTAACGCCTCGAGGAAGGGCGGTACTGTGTGGGTTTTGTAGGTAGGTGACAGCTTAAACCTCCCCGACTTCGGGATGACATCGATCATCAAAGAGTTAATGATTCACGGAGGGTGAGGGAGCGGCACCAAAGGAGGTGTTACCTGCCGTCTCTGGGATCTTGCTGTGAGGAATCTGCCCGCCTCATTTCTCACGGTACCACACACATATACACACAGACACATACACACACAATATACAGACACGCGCACAGACACAAACACAATATACAGACACACACACACACACACACGGCGGCAACCTTTGGGCTCTGGGGTGTGATCTGAGGACGCCGTACAAATGCAGGCTGGCCATTGATCATTATGGAGCACACTGACAGACAGTTCATTCGCCCAGTGCAGGACGAACCTGTCCCAACCCCTCCTGTCCAGCATCCAGCAGGTGAGCGGAGCCCTCTAGCCTACAGCCGCAGTTACCAGGACAACCAGGAACCACTGTGCAACCGCAGTTACCAGGACAGCCAGGAACCACCGTGCAGCCGCAGTTACCAGGACAACCAGGAGCCACCGTGTAGCCGCAGTTACCAGGACAACCAGGAACCACCGTGAAGCCGCAGTTACCAGGACAACCAGAAACCACCGTGCAGCCGCAGTTACCAGGACAGCCAGGAACCACCGTGCAGCCGCAGTTACCAGGACAACCAGAAACCACCGTGCAGCCGTCCGATGCCAGAGTCTGGGAACAGGTACATCGTACACACGGTCGCTTACAGTTTGTTATTCTTCAGAAATGTTCCCGATTCGGGGCGCCTGCTTTTCATTTCGTTCCGGGAAGGGAAAAAGAGGGGAAAAGCATCTATTTGAAAACTCGTAATTTTTTTCTGATTCTCATTACTGAGGGAAAGAACAGAAAGCAGGCGGACCTGCTGCGATTATGTTCGTTTCCTCTCGGAACAACGTGTGACGAGAGAGAGAGAGAGAATGAGAGAGACGGTGTGAGAGAGAGAGAGAGAGAGTCGAGGAGAGACAGAGACGGAGAGAAAGAGAGAAGCGAAAGAGAGAGACCTGCATTTGTATACTGCTGTCCAGACTTTAGGAAGGATGAACAACGTCTCTGTGAAGGTGAGGGTGTAACGGAAGGGAGAAGAAGGCAGAGAGGTTGACGGAGTATTCCCGGTACAAATGGGGCCCAGCGAGGGTGAGAATGGCCAACAGGTCAGTAACTGGAAATCACGGTTGTTGCAGCTGATTCTGGGGCTAGGAGTCGCCAACTATTGATGGAGTGGAAAACCCGAGGCACTTTCAGAGGGTTCAGACACTGACTGCCAGGATCTGCTTTCTCCAAGGTCAAAGGAACACAGTTCGTATGAGTGTTTGGCCGGGTGGAAAAGGGGGAGGGGGGAAGCACCTTATTACCAATGGTCCTACCCAGTATCGATGTAAAACACTCTTGGGACAAGGATAGGAAAGGTTTAAAGAATTACGGCCCACCAGTTGGGCTGCAGGGCTTTTTCCGGTGCCGTCCCTGCCGGTGGACTCTTCGGCTGTGAGACGAAGATCTGCGTTGTTTCTGACTTGCGAGATTTCGTGATGGATGTGGGGCCGCCGTCCGGAATCGGAGCGGAGCTGTGTCCGTGTATCTGTCAGGATCTTTTTAAAAAAGTTTTAATTGAGCCGACTTTTATCACTTCCACCCAGCCAACCTGTAATCTCTCTCCTCTCACCTTAAACCCGTGCGCTCCAGTTTTACACTCCCCCCAACCCGAGAGGACGCGAACCCCTCAGCTTGTTAAACTCCAGGCAAAAAGAGTCCCCCATCTTGTCCATCCTTTCCTTATAATCTAACCCCTCCAGTCTCGGTAACATCCGTCCATCTTTTCTTGCTTTAACCTTCTTCGGCTGCCACTGCTCCACCGAATGTCATCTCGAAACATAATAACCACGTTAAAAGCATTGTCATTCAAATCGTTAGTGAAAATGGCAAACAAAAGCAAACAGCACTCACCAGCTACGCATGTCCAATCTAAGTAACAACCTTCCTTCAGCAGGGCGATGGTGGTATAGTGGTGAGCATAGCTGCCTTCCAAGCAGTTGACCCGGGTTCGATTCCCGGCCATCGCAGCAATTGTTTTGGAGTGATTAGTATAATAATGCAAAACAGGCTGCGTCCGAAGTTAAAAGTGAGATTTTGTTCATTATCAAAGCACACATATGTCGGCGTATACAACCCCGAGATTCATTTTTTGCGGGCATTCACGATAAATACAAAGAAACACAATGCAATCAATGAAAGACGCACTCAACAAGGACGGACAATCACAGTGCAAAAGGCAACTGTGCGAATACAAAAAAAATAATAATAAATAAATAAATATCGAGGATATGAGATGAAGAGTCCTTGGAAGTGAGTCCATGGGTTGTGGGAAGAGTTCAGTGATGGGGACAGTGTAGTTATCCCCGCTGGTCCAACCAGGCTCTTTAATCTTTAAAAGTTCTGTGTAGGTTCTTACGAAACAAATTATTTATAGTTTTTAAATGTGGTCTTTTTTTCCATTATAGGGCCCCCGAAGCAGCCATGTCACAGCAGAGACTCGGATAGCCGGCGGGGAGTCAGAAATGACTGAAGACCTTTTGAGCACAATCCTGCCAGAGGCAGCTGCCGGTTCAGCCGTCCACACCGCGACCCAGGATCAAAAGACCACCTTAGTGTTGGTTTTCTTCCTCTTCATCTTCCTGTGCCTTCTGATTGCTCGCTGCTGCCGGATCCTGTTAGACCCCTATCAGAGCATGTCTTCCTCGACGTGGTCAGACTACATGGAGAAGGAGGCACGGGGCTACAGGGTGGCGTGAGGGGAAGGGAAGAGGAAGAAGAGCCAACAAGGAGAACGCTTCGTTAATTCGGCTTCGGCCCCTTGGTCGACCCACGACGGACAAGCCTCTTACTCTGTAGCCGCCCATCAGTTATCTACTGTTACCTGTCTGGTGTGTATCATTCCGCCGATTAAAGCAACGAGTTCCCCTCATGAACCATGTCACCCACAGAATACTCTAACTGCCGATGGAGTAAACACGCAGTGTCCAGGAAATGCCAGAGAATTTACGGAGCGGTGATATAGAGTTTTGATTACAAGTTTGACTGGACGTCGGGAGTGATTCCACGCCCAGGTCTGGCAATGATGGTCCGAATTCACCAATCGAGCCTTCAAAGAGGGAATGATAAATAATATTTAAAAGCTGAATGGAGAAAGAGTTGGAACTTGTTCACCAAATGTCAAAGACTTTTGCTGCAAGCGGACGCCTCGTTTATTGGTTGTGCTTAGCTCCCAATGTGAATATTGTTCAGTCCCGAAAGCAGCAGGACTAATGAGGTTGAGGTGACCCAAATTCAAAATCAGATATTTATTTGCATTTATTTCCTTTCCAATGGCGTTGTTTTAAAAATAACCCGCACAGTAAATAGCCAAAAGATCTGTGGTCTTCCTACTTTCTTGGACTTCTGACTCTATTAGCCACCGGCTTCCACCGCTTTTCATAATTTCCCGGCTGTCGCAGGATCCCACCACCAGTCACAACTTCCCCTCCCCATCCCCGTCTGGTTTCCGCAGGGACCACCCTCTGCCACTCCCTGGTTTACTCGTCCCTCGCCGTCGCACCCCCCCATACCTGTCCCGACCCCCTCCTTTTAGAAACCCAAACAGCCCTTCCAGGTGAATCAAAAATTCACTCACACCCCCTCTAACCTCGTCTGCTGCACTCGGTGCTGTCGATGTGACCGGCTCTACATCAGTGAGACCGATTACAGACTGGGTGAGGACTTTACAGAACCTCTATGCTGTGTGTGTGCTACAGTAATCCCAAGCTCCCACTCACTTCAACTCCACTTCCCCTATCCACACCGACCTCCGCTTCCAAACAGAAAATAGAGAAACATCACCTTATTCAGCATGGATAGTCTACAGCCCAGTGGTACAAACGCTGAACTTTCCATAGAATTCAGACCCTGTCTCTGTTTTCCCTCTCCCCCTGGTCCGCCAGTGGTGAAGAGATGTCAGTAGGTGGTCAAGAGGCTCGGAATGGAGATCTGGAGATTGATGACCACGGATCCACCTCATCACAGATTACCCAGACGGGGCGGCAGAATAGCGCAGGTTATTTTCGCGCAAATGGGTGACAGCAGTTCTGGGTATGCAGTATACATAGGATGTAGCTCAACAAAGTACAGAAACAAATCCTTCAGCCACGATGGGCCAAATTAAACTGCACATGTAGAACATATGCATTTCAGTAAGGGGTTTGACAAGGTTCCCCGTGGAAAGCTCATCCAGAAAGTCAGGGGGCACGGAATCCAGAGAAACTCGGTTATCTGGTTCAGAATTCACTCGCCCACAGAAGGCAGATGCTGGTAGTGTAGGGTAGCGCAATTAGGAGAAATGTACATAATTCACAATCACCGAGATCGAGTTGGGGTTTCGCCTTAAGAGGCTGGTGTGATGTGATGTGTTTTTGTCGTGTCGTTTTTTTGGAGTTCAATAAAATGTGTTACGGGGTTCTGTTAATCATAAAACGCCGCACTTCATTTCATTTTCGGTAACCTACATTGATAGTCCCGATACTCTAGGATGATTCCAGACTTACTGAGCACGTCGGCCAATGCAGTCGCTTTGAAACTGCTGGAGTTTGGGGAGCAAAATGCCGTCGCTTGGTTCCAACAAGATGGGGCCCAATCTGAGCCGCCAACATCAACTATTTCTACGTGGTGGCGTCGCTCAGTAAACTCCACGGCGGTGACAGTGCGGAGGCTACCAGGACTCCCGCCTGAACACGAGAAATACTGATCGCTGAAAACGGACCTTTTACAGACTACAGTATCGGGGTCTGAGCGCGCTAAACTGTTGCTCTCATTGCCCGGTCTCACGGATGCTAAAATATTAGCGCTAATTGACCACACGCTGACTCTCCTGGTAAACAACCATCCTTGTTTTATTTGTAAACAACTCTCCATGCAGCAAGTGCCCGATCAAGTTTGCATAGCCCTCTCTAATGCACCTGTAAACGGCACCAGGGCGCTTGCTAAAATGGCTGATAGTCTACACTCAGCCAGGCAGCGGTGCATCATTCCTCCTCCTTTCTCGACCTCAGTGAGCCCCGCCGCCCCGGCTGAGAAACGGACAACGCGGGGGCCCTGTACTTTTACCACGTTCGCTTTAGTAGGAATGCTAGGAAGTGCCGACCGTCTTGCAGCCTCGACAGTACCCGCGCACTGGGACATCAGAGGTCCGTGAACACCGTGGGTTCCAGCTGCCAGGGTCGTGTACAGTTCATCACAGACCCCTTTCAGGGCGACGTTGAACACAGGTTCAAATGAGTGCGTCGCCGCCATCGCCTATTGATGAGAAGGCGAAGAGCGACGAAACCTCGCCAGTGACAGCAGGATCCATAAGATATAGGAGCAGAACTAGGCTATCTGACCATCGAATCTGCTTTGCCATTTCATCAAGGCTGATTCAATTCTCCTCTCAGCTCCTTTCTCCTGCCTTCCCTCCGTATTCCTTCATCTCCTGATCAATCAAGAATTCATTAAGCTTTGCCTTAAATATAAGAACATAAGAAACAGGAGCAAGGGCAGGCCATTCAGCCCATCGAGCCTGCTCCACCATACAATAAGATCATGGCTGATCTGACCATTGACTCATCTCCACCTACCCGCCTATTTCCCATAACCCTTAATTCCCCTACTCTGGAAGAATATATCCAACCTTGTCTTAAATACATCTACTGAGGTAGCCTCCACTGCTGCACTGGGCAGAGAATTCCACAAATTCTCTACTCTCTGGGAAAAGCAGTTTCTCCTCATCTCCGTCCCATATTTACTCCCCCGGATCTTGAGGCGATGTCCCCTACTTCTAGTCTCACCTACCAGTGGAAACAACTTTCCTGCCTCTATCTTTTTTTTATCCCTTTCATAATTTTATACGTTTCTATAAGATCTCCTCTCATTCTTCTGAATTCCAGTGAGTATAGTCCCAGGCGACTCAATCTCTTCTCGTAGGTTAACCGCTCATCTCTGCAGTCAACCTGGTGAACCTCCTCTGCACTGCCTCCAAAGCCAGTATATCCTTCCTCAAGTAAGGAGACCAGAACTGCACACAGTATTCCAGGTGCAATCTCACCAATACCCTATACAGTTGCAGCATAACCTCCCTGCTCTTAAATTCAATCCCTCTAGCAATGAAGACCAACATTGCATTTGTCTTCTTGATAGTCTGCAAACCAACCTTTTTCTGATTCTGATCCTGCACAAGGACTCTCAAGTCCCTTCACACCTCAGTTTTTTAATATTTTCTCTCCATTTAGAAAGTAGTCAATCCTTTCATCTCTTCTACCAAAGTGCATGATGATTCACTTGCCAACACTGTATTCCATCTTTGCCCATTCTCCTAATCTAAGTCCTTCTATAGCTTCTCTACTTCAAATCTATCTGCCCCTCCACCTATCTTCATATCATCTGCAAACTTTGCAACAAAGTTATCAATTGCATTATCTAAATCACTGACATATAACTTATAAAGAATTGGTCCCAACACAGACCCCTGTGAAACACCAGTAGTCACCAGCAGCCAGTCAGAAGAGGCTCCCTTTATTCCCACTCTTTGCTTCCTGCCAATCAGCCACAGCTTTATCCATGCTAGAATCTTCCCTGTAATACCACGGACTTGCGGCTTGTTAAACAGCCTCACATGTGGCGCCTGGTCAAAGGCCTTCTGAAAATCCAAGTACACAACATCAACTGATTCTCCTTTGTCTATATTGCTTGTTACTTCTCAAAGAATTCCAAGAGATTTGTCAGGCAAGATTCTACCTTGAGGAAACCATATTGACTATTTTATCATGTGACTCTAAGTGCACTGAGACCTTATCCTCAATAATCGACTCCAAGACCTTCCCTGCCACTGAGGTCAGACTAGCTGACCAACAGTTTCCTTTCTTCTGCCTCTCTAACTTTTTAAAAGGTGGAGTGACATTTGCAATTTTCCAGTCCTTCAGAAACATTCCAGAATCTAATAATTCTTGAAAATCATTACTATTGCCTCCATGATCTCTTCAGCCACCTCTTTCAGGACCCTGGGGTGTACACCATCTGGTCCAGGTGACTTATCTACCTTCAGACCTTCCAGTTTCCCAAGAACCTTGGCATTAGTAATGGTGACGTCTCACACTGTATGACCTCTGAATTTCCACCATACTGCTAGTCTCTTCCACAGTGAAGACTGACACAAAATTCTTATTGAATTCATCCGCTATTTTGTTGACCCCATTACTACCTCTCCAACATCATTTTCCAGCAGTCTGATATCAACTCTGGCCCCTCTTTTACACTTCATGTAGCTGAAGAAACTTTTGATATCTACTTTCGAATTCTTTCTTTACCTTCTTAACAACTTTTTTTATTTGCCTTCTGTTGGTTTTTAAAAGCTTCCCAATCCTCTATCTTCGGACTAATCTTTGCTGTATTATATGCCCTCTCTTTTGCTTTTATGTTGGCTTTGACTTCTTTTGTTAGCCGCAGTGGTGTCATCTTGCCTTTAAAATACTTCTTCCTCTTTGCCTTCTCCTGTGCCTTCCGAATTGCTTCCAGAAATTCCAGCCACTGCTGCTCTGTCGGCCTTCCTGCCAGTGTTCTTTTCCAATTACTTCTGGCCAACTCTTGTCTCCTGCCTCTGTAATTCCCTTTACTCCACCGTAATACTGATACTTCTGATTTTAGCGTCTCCTTCTCAAATTTCAGACTGAAATCTATCATATTATGATCACTATCCCCTAAGGATTCTTTTACCTTAAGACTAGGACATAGAACAGTACTTTATTGCCACCAAACAATTGATACTAGAACATACAATCATCACGGCGATATTTGATTCTGCGCTTCCCGCTCCCTGGATTACAAATGTTAATTATTAAAAATAGTAAAAATTAGTAAATATAAAAATTTAAGTTATAAATCATAAATAGAAAATAGAAAAATGGAAAGTAAGGTAGTGCAAAAAAAAACGAGAGGCAGGTCCGGATATTTGGAGGGTACGGCCCAGATCCGGGTCAGGATCCGTTCAGCGGTCTGATCACAGTTGGAAAGAAGCTGTTCCCAAATCTGGCTGTACGAATCTTCAAGCTCCTGAGCCTTCTCCCAGAGGGAAGAGGGACGAAAAGTGTGTTGGCTGGGTGGGTCGTGTCGTTGATTATCCTGGCAGCACTGCTCCGACAGCGTGCGGTGTAAAGTGAGTCCAAGGACGGAAGATTGGTTTGTGTGATGTGCTGCGCCGTGTTCACGATCTTCTGCTGCTTCTTTCGGTCTTGAACAAGACAACTTCCATACCAGGTTGTGATGCACCCTAGAAGAATGCTTTCTACGGTGCATCTATAAAAATTAGTGAGGGTTTTAGGGGACAGGCCAAATTTCTTCAGCTTTCTCAGGAAGTAAAGGCCCTGGTGGGCCTTCTTGGCAGTGAACTCTGCCCGGATGGACCAAGTCAGGTTATTTGTGATATTGACCCCGAGGAACTTAAAGCTTTTGACCTGTTCCACTTGCACACCACCGATGTAAATTGGGTCATGCGGTCCGCTACTCCTGCTGAAGTCAACAACCAATTCCTTTGTCTTGCTGACGTTGAGGGATAGGTTATTGTCTTCGCACCATGCCACCAGGTTCTTAATTTCCTCTCTGTACTCAAACTCATCATTACCCGAGATATGGCCTACAATTGTTGTGTCATCAGCAAACTTATATATTGGGTTTGATGGAAACTTGGCTACACAATCATGGGTGTACAGTGAGAACTGGAGGGGGCTGAGTACACAGCCTTGTGGGGCACCGGTGCTCAGGGTGATTGTAGAGGAGAGCTTGTCCCCTATTGTTACAGCCTGGGTCCTGTCTGTGAGGAAGTTGAAGATCCAGCTGCAGATTTCAGTGCTAAGGCCCAGGTTCCGGAGCTTAGGCATCAGTTTATTTGGAATGATGGTATTAAAGGCAGAGCTGTAGTGAATGAAAAGGAGCCTTACGTATGCGTCTTTATTCTCCAGGTGTTCTAAGGAGGAATGTAGGATCAGAGAGGTGGCATCTGCCGTTGACCTGTTGCTCAGTACAGTAGAGACACAGGCCCCTTGGCCCACAAAGTTGTGCCGAACCAATTAATAATAAAATGGCCAACTAAGCTAATCCCTTCTGCCTACAAAATGTCTGCATCCTTCCATTTTCTCACATTCATGTGCCTATCTAAATGTCTCTAATATATCTGCCCCTACAACCACCCCAGGCAGAACATTCCAGGTACCCAACAATTACTGTATAAAGAAACTTGCTCCTCACGTCTCTGTTAAAATTACCTCATTTGACCTTAAATGCATGTCCTCCAGAATTATATATTTCAACCCAGGGAAACAGATACTGTCTGCCCACTCCACAGTGGTGCTGTAAAGCCTGCGAACCCTTCAGATTTCTCTCCATTCCCGCACAAGTACTTAAGATCACAAATAAATTTTGGTTCGTTACACAACACCCATTCCAGAATAGCTGATCCCCTAATGGGCTCAGCCATCAGCTTCTCTAGAACCCATCTCGTTGGAACTCTAGAAATCTGCCCTCCTGGAATCCAGCACCAACCTGATTTTTCTAATCTACCCACGTATTGAAATGCCCCCATGACAATTGTAACATTGCTGTTTTGGCATGTATTTTCTATCTCCCTTTAGAATTTGTAGACCTCATCCTCACTTGTGTTTGGGGGTCTGTATAAATCTCCCATCAAGGTCTTTTTACCCTTGCAGTTCCTGAGCTCTATGCACAATGATTCAACAACACCTGACCCTATGTCACCACTTTCTAATGATTTCATTACATTTTTTACTAACAGAGCCAAGCCACCCCCTCTGCCTTCCTGCCTACCCTTTCAATACAATGTGAATCCTTGGACATTAAGCTTCCAGCTGCAATCTTTCAGCCATGATTCAGTGCTGCTTACATCACAAATGCCAATCTGCACTGTGCTGCAAGTTCATCTACCTTATTCCATATGCTGCGTGCATTCAGATACAACATCTTCAGTCCTGTATTCACCCTGTTTGATTTTGTCTTCCTTTTGCGTTGCAACTCATCCTGTTGACTGCAATTTTGCCTCATCAACAGCCTCTCCTCACTACCTCTGTTTGTAAATCAGCTACCTCATTGTCAGCACTATTATTGTTGCATTGAAATATACACAGCTCAGGACACTAGTCACGCCATACTCAATCTTTTGATTCCTGACTTTGTCTGAGGCCTTACCAACATCTGTCTCCACCAACTCTCCAATAACTGTTCTGGCACTCTGGTTCCCATCCTCCTGCTAGTTAAAACCCCACTGTGCAGCATTAACAAACCTTCCTGATAGGTCACCCTCCAGTTCAGGTGCAACGAGTTGTTTGTTATGTCTCCCCTCTCGCTGTGAAATGGAGACACCTCTTTCTCCCTTATTAGGGAGAGAGAGGGAGGGAGAGAGCCTGTGGAGTGTCAAATACTGGGTGAACAGGTAGTCTTTGGGGTACTGCGTCTGTGTCTTTGTAGTTGCTTTGCTCAGATTTGAGTACTCGGTGGCCAGTGCCAATGTTTTTTTTTGCAAATGGGGGGAGGACAGATTGTTGCTTGCTGCCACTTACGCATGGGAGGGGACTTTGGGGTTCTAACATTTAACTGTCATTCATTTGGGGCACTCCTCTGTTTTCGTGGATGTTTGTGAAGTAAAAGTATTTCAGGATGTATATCGTATACATTTCTCTGACATTAAATGTACCTTTGAAAACTTTGAAAGCCTTCTGTACAGGCCCCCCCTTCCCTGGAAGAGAACCCAATAATCCAAAAGTCTTATGCCCTCCCTCCTACACCAACTCTTTAGCCACGTATTAATACAGTTAATAAACTGTATAATCTTCCTAGTTGTGGCCTCACCGGCATGCGGCACGGGCAGCCACAACCCCTGGAGGTCCTGCCCTTTAACTTAACACCTAACCCTTGGACTTGCTAAGCAGAACCTCATCACCCTTCCTACCCCTGTCATCGGTACCTACATGAACCACAACATCTGGCCATTCACCTTCCCACGCAATCTGAGATACCTTGGACCCTGGTACCCAGGAGGCAGCATACCTCTCGTTCTTGCCCACAGAGCCTCCTGTCTGTTCCCCTAACTAACAAATCTCCTATCACATTTTCTCTGTTAGGTCATCCCCCTTGATAGTATCCAAAGTGTTGTTAAGAGGGACGGCCACATTGCACTGGCTCCTTCACCCCTCTTCCCTTCCTGACTGTCACCCACTCTCCTGTCTCCAGCACCTTGGATGTAACTACCTCTCTGTATGTCCTATCTATCACCCCCTCCAAAGTTCATCCAGTTCCAACTCCAGCTCCTTAACGTGGATTGTTAGAAGTTGCAGCTGGATGCACTTCTCACAGTTGTAGTCGTCAGGGGCACTGAAGGTCTCCCTGCCATCCCACATCACACAAGAGAAGCATTCAATCGTCCAGCCTGGCATCTCTACTGTCCTAGCTAAGCAGATATAAAGAAGGGAAGAAAAACACTTTACCCAGAGCTTTTCTTTTCTTTGCTTTCTCTGACTGAAGCCTGTCTCTGCAGAAGCCTCGCAGAGCTAAAGCCTCAGGATCACCACTCTGACTCTGCCCACTCAGATGACGGCTGTTGTGACGATCCAGACTTACGGGACACAATGGGCGTCACTCTGTTTCAGTGGGTGACCGTATACATGGGCCTTCGTCCTGACTAAAGTGGCTAGACCTCAGCTTGGTGCAGACTTCCTGTGCGCCCAAGGACTTTTAGACAATCTTAAGAACCGCCAGCTTGTGGATGTCAAGGACTTTGTGTTGTTATCTGTTCCCCCAGTAAGTTCCACACAATGAATCTGTCAAGTGCGTGCACCACCACAAGTGCGTGTATTCAACTGCTGGGCGAATTCCCAAAGCTCAGCAAGTCCACATTCTCCGCTACAGTTTCCAAACACAGGGTCGAGCACCACATTCCCACAACTGGCCCGCCAGTCCATGCCCGCGTGCGTAGACTGTACCCAGAAAGGCTGACAACTGCAAAGGCTGAGTTTGCCAGCCTGAAAAGACTCAGAATTGTACACCAACCAAGTAGCCCCTGGGCTTCGCCCCTCCATATGGACCCCAATTGCATTGGTGGTTGCCGGCCTTGTGGTGATCACCAACACCTTAACGAGGCCACCACCCTGATCGTTACCCAGTCCCTCACATTCAAGACTTATTGGCATGTTTAGCCGGAAAGTTAATTTTTCCCAAAGGCGATCCAGTTTGGGGCTACCATCAGGTGCCTGTGTGCTCAGAGGATATTCCCAAAACAAGTACGATAACCCCACCTGGCCTTTTTGAATTTCTGCGCATATCGTTTGGACTGAAAAATGCAGCACAGACTTTCTAGTGTCTGAGGGACTCTGTATTAAAAGACTTAGGTTTTCTTTTCATTTCTTCTCATTTATCTGGATAACATATTTGTCATCAGTGCTTCCAAATCTGAACACGTATCTCATCTCTGCACACTTTTCGAGTACTTAAGCCAACATGGTTTGACTATTAACCCTGCAAAATGCCAGTTTGGGTTGTCAACCATTGACTCTCGGACGTTGCATCTCTGCAGAAGGTGCAAAACTACCTCCCATCAAAAGTAGCCACAATAATGGATTTCCCACCACCACAGACTACTAAAAAACTACAGGAGTTTTTAGGCATGGTGAATGTCCATCACCCTTTCATTCTGCGAGCTGCTGAGCCTATGCTTCTCCTGTGTAGTGCACTTAAAGGCAACACTGCAAATCAAGATCTTCACTGAGGATGAGGCAGTAGTTTACAAGTAAATGATGCGTGTAACATGAATGTAAGGAAGGACAAGCCTATGACTGGGTACAAATGCAGACAGAGCAAAGAGTTAAATTGTACCACAGAGGTAAAATTCAAAAAGGTGAAGAATTTAGGGCTGAAGGTGCTGTATGCACGTGGCATTCAGAATAAGGTGGATGAGCTTGTGGTGCAGTTAGAGATTGGCTGGTATGATGTTGTGGGCATCACTGAGTCGTGGCTGAAAGAAGGCCGTAGTTGGGAGTTTAACATCAAAGGATATTCTTTGTATCGAAAGGACAGGCAGGAAGGCATAGGCGGTGGTGTGGCTCTCTTGGTAAGAGATGGAACTACATCATTAGAAAGAAGTGACATAGGGTCAGAGAACATTGAATCTTTGTGAGTGGAGTTAAGAAACTGCAACAGTTAAAATACTATTATGGGAATCAAATATAGACCTCCAAATAGTAGCCAAGATGTGGGGTTGAGATTGCAAAGGGAAATGGAAAAGGTATGTAATAATGGTAATGTCACATCTGGGACATTATGGGGGACTTCAATATGCAAGGGGATTGGGAACATCAGGTTGGTGTTGGATCACACAAGAAGGAATTTGTTAAGTGCCTACAAGATGGCTTTTTGGAGCAGTTTATGTTTGAGCCTACTCAGGGAAAGGATATCTCAGGTTGGGTGTTGTGTTATCTCCTGTGTTAACCCTCAGGAGATAGTGATCATAATATGATTGAATTCATATGGCAATTTGAGAAGGAAAAGCATAAGTCACATGTATCAGTATCGAAGGGGAATACAGGGAATTACAGATCATGAGGGAGGAGCTTGCCCAGATTGATTGGAGGAGGATACTGGTGGGGATGATGGCAGAGCAGAGATGGCTGAAGTTTCTGAGAATAGTTCATAAGGCACAAAATAAATATGTCCCACAGAAGTTGTTTTCAAATGGCAGGGGTAGGCAACCGTGGCTGACAAAGGAAGTTAAGAACTGACTGTATAAAAGCCAAGGAAAGCGCATGTAAGGTAGCAAAAGTGAGTGGGAAGTTGGATGATTGGGAAGCTTTTAAAATCCAACAAAAGGCAACTTAAAAAGCTATAAGAAGGGAAAAGATGAAATATAAGGACAAACTAGCCAATAATATAAAGCAGGATACTAAACATTTTCCCAGTTATATCAAGAGTTGATATTGGATGACTGGAAAATGATGCTGATGAGGTAGTAATGGGGGACAAAGAAATGGCAGATGAATTTTGCCCCTGTCTTCACTGTGGAGGACACTAGCAGTGTGCCAGAGGTCCACGAGTGTCAGGAACGAGGAGTGGGTGCCATTGCTATTACAAAGGAGAAACTGCTAGGCAAACTCAAAAGTCTTGAGATTGAATCATCACCTGGACCAGATGGACTACATTCCAGAGTCCTGAGAGAGGTTGCTGAGGAGATAACGGATACATTGGTCATGATCTTTCAAGAATCACATGATTCTGGCATGGTCCCGGAGGACTGGAAAATTGTAAATATCACTCCACTCTTTAAGAAGGGAGTAAGGCAAAAGGAAGGAAATTATAGGCCAGTTAGCCTAACCTCAGTGGTTGGGAAGTGTTGGAGTCTGTTATTAAGGATAAGGTTTCGGGGTACTCGGAGACTAATGATTAAATAAGTCAAAGTCAGCATGGTTTCTGTAAAGGGAAATCTTGCCTGAATAATCTGTTAAGTAACAATGGGGGGGGGGGAAATTCAGATATCAGAGGTGTAAAGGGACCTAGGGCTCCTTGTGCAAGACGCCCAGAAGGTTAACTTACAGGTTGAGTCTGAGGTAAAGAAGACAAAGGCGATTTCGGCATTTATTTCAAGGGTTATAGAAAACTGCTGGATGGAAATAATGCTGAACCTTTACAAGACTCTACTCAGGCCATATTTGGAGTATTATCAACAGTTTTGAGACACGTATCTCAGAAAGGATGTGTTGTCATTGGAGAGAGTCCTTAGTAGGTTCACGAGGATGGTTCGGGAATGAAGGGGTTAACATGTGGATCATTCAGCAGCTTTGGGCCCGTACTCACTGGAATTTAGAAGAATGAGGGGTGATCTCATTGAAAACTACCAGATCCAGATGTTGAATGGACTAGATAGGGTGGATGTGGAGAGGATGGTTCCTATGGTGGGGGTATCCAGAATTAGAGGACACAGCCTCAAAATTGAGGGGCCACCCTTTAGAACAGAGGTAAGGAGGCTTTTTTTTTAGCCAAAGAGTAGTGAATTTGTGGAATGCTCTGCCACAGACTGCAGTGGAGGTCAAATATGTGGGTATATTTAAAGTGAAAGTTGATAGTTTCCTGATCGATCAGGGCATCAAAAGATATGGCGAGAAGGCGGTGTATGGAGTTGAGTGAGATCCAGGATCAGCCATGATGGAATGGCGGAGCAGACTTGATGGACTGAATGGCTTAATTCTGCTCCTATGTCTTATGGACCCTACTGCTGCACCCGTTCTTCAGCACACCCATAACCATTACAACTGATGCGTCCGGTTATGCTGTGGGCGCTGTGTGTGAACAGCTGGCCGGAGTCGTACGGCAGCCGCTCACCTTCTTCAGTCAGCACCTCTGCCCCCGAAAGGAAGTACAGCAGTTTCGTCGTCTTCTAGAACGTCGCCATTTCACCATGTTCGTTAACCACAAACCGCTCGTGCACACGATGGCCAAAATATCAGGCCCTTGGTCTGCATGGCAGCAATGCCAAATGGCCTATATATCAGAGTTCACAACTGATATACAACGTATTGAGGAACAAATTAATGCTGTGGCTGATTGCCCTGAACAGCCAGCCGTTCAGGCCACACATGTTGGAGCTGACTATGCTGGCATGGCAGCCGACCGAGGAACTGACCCAGAGGACCAGGCTTACTGAACAGCAGTCACGAGCCTCCGGTTGGCTTACATGAAGTTCAGGGAAGCTGGGGTTTACCTCCTGCGCGATGTCTCAACTGATCGCCCTCGCCCATCGTGCCCGCAAACTGGAGGCGGGCAGTTTTCAACTCCATACGTGGCCTCTCACATCCAGGCTGGAGGGCCTCACAGAAGCTGGTTGGAGTAAAGTTTGTTTGGCATGGCCTCAGAAAGGATATGCACGATTGGACTGCAGCTTGTGTGAGCCAGTGGGCAAAAACTAACCATCAGGTTTAGGCACCATTGGCTCCTTTTGAGGTCCCTGAACGATGGTTTGAACCATGTCAAAGTGGACCTTGTTGTCCTCAACCCCTCCTGTGGTTTCACGCACCTTCTCACCATGGTGGACAGTACCTCCAGGTGGCTAGAGGTTGTTCCCCTAGCATTGACGATGGCCGCAGATGTGGCTCGGGTGTTCATCAGCACCTCGGTTGCTTGGTTTGGCAACCCATCTGATATTTCCTCTGACCGTGATCCCAGTTCAGTTTAGACCTCTGGGCTGCGATGTCCTGGAACCTCAGTGTTAGGCTACATCACATCACGGCGTATCACCCGCAGTCCAATAACCTATGACAGCAGTTTCACCGCCCTTTAAAGGCTGCTCTGAGAGCTTCCCTGACCGATGAGTGCTGGCATATTCGGCTCTCCTGGGCCCTGCTGGGGCTCAGAATTGCTCCAAAGAAGGACCTGCAGACATCCTTGGCTTGGTTGGTATACGGGCAGTCGTCATGAGTACCGGGTGATTTCGTTCCTGACACCAAGACCACCTGGTCGGCCTCTCCAGAGCGTTCCACCCTCCTCGGTAAACTCAATTCCTTTTCACCTATTCCTACCTCCTATCACAGCGTGCACGCTCTGGGGTTCCTGTTGGCCTACGTTCTGCCTCATTTGTTTTTGTCTGCCAATGTGCACATCCCCTTAGGGCTCTTTATGACGGCCCGTTCTGCACTATGGAATGATGCGAAAAGACTTTTATCACAGGTAAGAGGGTAAACCTGAACGTGTTTCAGTAGGTCACCTTAAACCAGCCCCCCAAGATTTGGAGTATTGCGCTACCATGTCCCTGGCATCACAACATGACCATGAACGTGTCAATGCTCCTCCAGACAAGCCAGAGCCCTCTGCATGGAACACAGGACAAGAGCTGGGTGGCTTGTCTGAGCTCCAGACAGACTCACAGTGCCGGTTTCAGTGACTGGGGTGGGGGGCAAGTGGAGTGGTGCTGTGTAGGGTAACATAATTGGTTGAAATATACATAATTCACAACCACCAACATCGAGTTGGGGTTCTGCTTTAAGAGGCCGGTCTGATGTGATGACATTATTATGTAAGAAGTTTTTGGACACTTTTGTGTAGGTTTTGGGGTTCAATAAACAATAAACGCCTCACTTCATTTTGTTTGTGGAAACCTACAGTAGTAGACAGAGAGGATTCTGCCTGGAGCTCAGTGACCGAAGGTGCTCTAGGATCCTCTACTCTTTGTGATTTTTATAAATGACTTGGATGAGCAAGTAGAGGGTAAGTTTGCAGGTGAACCTGTGAGGCAGATGTTGGTGAAGTTGTGGATAGTGCGGAGGGTTAGCATAGGTTAGAACAGGACCTTGACAGGATGCAAAGTTGGGCTGAGAAGTGGCAGGTGAAATTCAACCAGGAAAAGTGAGCTGGTTCTCTTTGGAAGGTTGAATTTGAAGGCAGCTTATAGGGTTAATGGCAGGATTCTTAAAAGTGTGAAGGGTTAGAGGAATCCTGGGGCTCATATCCATAGACCTCTCAAAGTTGGAATGCAAGTTAATTGTTTGTTAAGAAGGCCATAACACCATGAGAGATAGGAGCAGAATTAGGCAGTTTGACCCATTAAGTCTGCTTCACCATTTCATTATGGCCGATTCATTTTTCCTCTCAATTCCATTCTCCTGCCTTCTCCCCATAACCTTTCACACCCTGACTAATGAAGAAACTATCAACTTTTACCTTAAACACTCCCAATGACCCGACCTCCACAGCCATCTGTGGAAATGAATTCCACAGATTCATCACCTTCTGGCTAAAGAAATGACTCCCGATCTCCGCTCTAAATGGATGTCTTTCTACTCTGAGGCTGTGCCCTCTGGTCCTAGACTCTCCTACTATTGGAAACATCCTCTCATTTACCCTACCTAGACCTTTCATTATTCGACAGATTTCAATGAGCTTCTTCCCCATTCTTCTAAATTCCATCGAGTGCAAGCCCAGAGCTATCAAATGCCTTTCATTCCTGGAATCATTCTCGTGAACACCCTTTGAACCTTCTCCAATGTCAGCACATTCTTTCTGAGATAATGCACCCAAAACTGCTCACAATCCTCCAAGCGAGCCTTTCCCAGTGCTTTACAAAGCCTTAGCATTACATCCTTGTTTTTATATTCTAGTCCTCTCGAAGGGAATGCTAACATTACATTTGCCTTTCTCACCACCGATTCAACATGCAAGTTAACCTTTAGGGAATCCTGTGCAAAGACTCCCAAGTACCTCTGCACCTCAGTTTTTTGAATTTTCTGCCCGGTTTAGAAAATAGTCTACGCTTTTGTGCCTTTTACCGAAGTGCATAACCATACACTTTCCTATGCTATGCTTCATCTGCCACTCCTTTACCCATTCTCCTAATCTGTGCAAGTCCTTTCGCAGCCTTGCTGCTTCCTCATCACTACCTGCTTCTCCACCTATCTTTGTATCATCCGGAAACCTGGTCACAAAACCATCAATTCCATCAAAACCAAGAGTAAAAACAAGCAAGCAAAACACTGACCCATTCAGAACACCACTTGTCATTGGCAGCCAACCAGAAAATGCTCCCTTTATTCCCACTCTTTGCCTCCTGCTAATCAGCCAATGCTCTCTCTATGCTAGTACCTTCCTTAAAATACCATGAGCTCGTAACTTGTTAAGCAGCCTTATGTGCGGCACCTTATACAAGGCCTTCTGAACATCTAAGCACACAACATCCACCTTTGTCTATCCTGCATGTAATTTCCTCAAAGAATTGCAAGATTTGTCAGGCAAGATTTTCCTTTAAGCATGCTGACTTTGGCCTTTTTTATCATGTGCCCTAAGACCACATCCTTAACAATTGATTCCAATATTTTCTCAACCACTGAGGTCAGGCTAACTGGCCTATAATTTCTTCTGCTTTCCTCCCTCCTTAAAGAGTGGAGTGACATTTGCAATTTTTCAGTCCCCCGAAACCATGCCAGAATCTAGTGATTCTTAAAAGATCATTACAAATGGTTCCACAATCTCTCCAGCCACTTCTTTCAGAGCCCTTGGGTGTACAGGTGATATACCTGTGTTTATACCTTTTAGTTTCACAAACACCTTCTTCAATTGCACTTACTTCTGCCCTTCAACACTTTCAAACCTCCAGCATATTGCTGTCTTCCACAGTGAAGACGTATACAAGGTATCTATTCAGTTCACCTGTAATTTCCTTGTCACCCATTACTACCTCTACAACATCATTTTCCAGTGGTCCAATATCCACTCTTGCTTCTCTTTTACTCTTTATATATCTGAAAAGCACTTGGTTCCTCTTTGATATTGTTGGCTAGCTTACCTTCATTTTTCACCCTTTCCCTCCTTGTGACTTTTTAGTTGCCTGTTGTTGGTTTTAAAAACTTCCCAAGTCCTCTAACTTCCCACTAATTTCTGCTCTATTCTGCCCTCTCTTTTACTTTAATGTTGTTTTTGACTTCCCTGCCATGGTTGCATCATCCTGCCTTTAGAATACATTTTCTTTTAGATATATCTATTTGGCACTTCCAAATTGCCTGTAGAAACTTCAACAACTGCTGTTCTACTGTTCTTCCTGCTAGTCTTCTCTTCCAATCAATTTTGACCGCTCCTCTGTCACGCCTCTACAATTCCCTTTACTCCATTGCAATACCAATACCTCTGACTTTAGCTTCTCCCTCTCAAATTGTAGTGTGAATTCTGTTATATTATTAATCCTGCATCCCAAGAGTTCCTTTACCTTAAACTTCCTGATCAAATTCAGTTTATTACACAACACCCAATCCAGAATAGCCTTTCCCCAGTGGGCTCAACCACAAACAGCTCTAAAAAGCCATCTCATAGATGTTCTATGAATTCTCTCCCTTGGGATCCAGGACAAACCTGATTTTCCCCAATCTACCTGCAAGTTGAAATCCCCCATGATTATCATAACATTGCCCTTTTGGCAGGTCTTTTCTATCTCCCATTGTAGTTCGTAGCCCACATCCTTGCTACTGTTCAGAAGCCTGGATATAACTCCCATCAGGTTCTATTTACACTGACATATGCTGTGTTGGCCTTGATTAGTCAGGGGATTGAGATCAAGAGCTGTGAGGTAATGTTGCAGCTCCATAAAATCCTGGTTAGACCACACTTAGAATATTGTATTCAGTTCTAGTTGTCAGCATCTCTAAAGATCTATCTCGGACCCAATATATTGATGCAATTACAAAGAAGACATGCTGGTGTCTATACTTCATCAGGAGTGAGGAGATTTGGTATGTCAGCAAAGACCAGCAAATTTCTACAAAGCATTCTAACGGGTTGCATCAGTGTCTGGAAAGGAGACGGCAATGCAAAGGATTGGGAAAAGCTGTAGAAGGTTGTAAACTTAGCCAGCTCCATCACTGGCACAACCCTCCCCATGATCAAGGACATCTTCAATGGGCAATGTTTCAAGAAGGTGGCATCCATCATGAAGGACTCTCATCCATCCAGGACATGACCTCTTCTCATTACTACCATTAGAGAGGAGGTACAGTAACCTGAAGACACACACTCAACATTTTAGGATCAGCTTCTTCCCCTCTGCCACGAGATTTCTCAAGTCCATGATCCCACAAACACTACTTAGCTGTTTTCACCTCTTTTTTCAGTATTTATTTTAATATAATCTTATTGTATGTTATAGTAATATACTATGTATTGCAGCAAACTACTCCTGCAAAACATTGATTCTGATTTAGTGGGTAGCCCCAGGAAGATCGATGATCTGAATAGGAGGAATGCTTCTTTGTTGTTGTCAATACCAGGGGGAAAGAGTTATCCAAGAACATTATGATCAAATATACAACAAAAAGAATGCACGCACATGCAGTAAAAGTTATTTTTTGTATTTTATTAGGAAAGGTATGCCCTTAATAATGGTACAAAAATGTATATACAAGATTTATTTAACAATCTGTATCATTTTCTAAAAACAAAGCTAGTTGTAAAGGAATTCTGTACATAAGATACTGAAACTCTGTAACAGTACATTGTACTAAAGGCGCACCAGGTATGATTCAAGGCTTCCTCACAGCCACAGGCAATGAGAATTCATTCCCTTTTTGGGCCACTGATAATTTTAAAGGGTCACTAAGAACTGCAAGCTTTTGAATTGGTAAATGCAGAATCTGGATAAAATCGTAGGAAAACAAATATGGATATAAATGCCTTTCCTGAGCAATGCTGGCTGGCCAAGCAGGATTAAAATAGCCAGACACACAGAGTGGACAAGACCACAGCTGTATAATGAACACTGGCAGCTGGAAATGCAACGGTAACACAAGGAACAGGGGAGCCGCTGAGAGAATCTATTTGCCCCCCCCTGGATCTCAGACACTCATCTGCCACATTTAAAAGTAAGCAGTCCAGCCAGTAAACCTCACAGGTTATTGAACACAACAGTAAGATATTTACAAAACACAAGATGCAGTAGTATGAGGAAGGTAACTGATGTGTTATAGAGGTGGTGCAGACAACCCCAGGATATTTGGACACTGATAACATCCACTTTCATAGTGGAATGAGCACAAAGGAAATGGTGCAAAATAGCAACACTGTTCTTGCTGAAGGTCATCACCTTCCCTTCCACAGAAACAATACAAACGTGATGTTTGTAGAGGATTGTTAGTTACTTATTCTCCCACCCACCTAAACCCTACCCTTCCACAAGCCTGAACTGGAAAGATTATGGATTCTCCATTTTTAAAAACCTTAGTTTCCAGAAGCCCATTCCGTACAGAACAAGCAACAAACACCAAGTATAGGTGTTTCAGACTGGCAGCAGTCTGACATAATGGAGTTTTGTATTGTCAACAACGTACATATTTTCCTTAACCCCAACAACTGAGCCCCACACATCCACCCTGTTTTATGACTGAAGGTTGGCTGCTTTCCCACTAATCCTGATTAGGCAGGAATTTCTCTTTGCACATGGCAAGTTAGTTATGCAGCTTGTTCATTATCTAATCAAGCCTGATGGCCATGCAGACAACTTTAACATGACTGAAGTCTCATTTCTGGACCCATGTTTCACTCTCTGTTGAGCCACAGACAGAGACAACCTCTGCTGCATTCAGAACACCTGACCATGGCAGGTTACAGTTCAATTATCCAGTGAGCAGCTGAAGCTCTCAAGTGGTACAGAATGAACTTGTCTTGGCCAAGCTCCACCCCAGCTTTGGCGTAATTACCTAATGCTTATTTTGTTCCATCCTCCAACCCCTCAGACTGCTAGTTTCAGGTGAATAGCCGGAAAGCAGGAGGGGAGAATTTTCCAGGCTTGTCCCTGATGACTGGCTGGATAACCACTGAAAGTGACTGGTTTGGGGGGGTGCGGGGAAACGAGGGGCAGGGAAGAGAACTTCTAAGTATCAGTCAATTTCAGGGCTAGGACATGTGTCACTGAAGTACTGAAGCAGGAAGACAATTTGCAGCACAAAGTACCACAGGATTTTAAATCTGACAGGCTATGGGTCTCAGATAAGAGAGACATTTTTACAAATGAAAGTAGAAATCACAAAAGTTGGGTTGGAGTTCCTGAGCTCGGGGAACATGAAACTATTCTCCCCAGATGATGCAGGTTTCATCAGTGCTGAGTAATACAGTCACATCGTACTTCACCATTCTCCAGATCCCTTGTCACCACCTTCAACTGAGTGACCATCCCCTTTCATATTGTCAGGATAACCATAACTTAACAATAATTTCTAGACTGACACCCTAACCCCACTGTGTGACGAACATGCACAGAGTACTGTGCTAAGTTGCCAATTATCTTCCTTGGGTTTTCAACAATATTTCACCTGGACCAGTGCAATTAATGTTTTGATGCTGTATGGACACAGGAAACATTCAACCAGAATAGGAAAGGGCTCCCAGACTGGCTGCTAACATTAGGAAAACAAGGAGTGGATTCTATTCTCACCTGGAGAGTTAGCTGAAGATGTAGCCACAAAAACTTTTGAGGTAGGAAAGGTATCCTAAAGGAGAAGGAAAGCTTCAAGCTGTGACATTTAGATTCACCTGGCTAGGAGGTTCATTGCTGGCAAAATAGGAAAACAAATGGGAGAGAGCAGAGAAAATGGGGTCCGTCTCCTCGTGCTGACAGTATTACAATAACAGCATCAGTACACATCACAAATCTAGCTGCATGTACTGTAATTTGTTTCTTGCATTAGTCCAATAGCACCCTCAATTGGGAGATAAACACAGTAAACACAAAGGAGATACAGACAGCCCAACACCAGCTGCTCCCTATCTATTCTACAGTACCTGTATCATTCCTTGCTCCCATCATTCCATTTGAACAGTGACCTAGCTCTAGCATGGTACTGCATTCTGATCTGTAGGTTCCATTCTCTCATCATAACCAGGTCCATTGCAAGTTGGGGAAGAAGACAATCCTCACCGAACCTCACCATTGTTGGCCAAACCAACTTTCTGGAATCAAAAATTCAAGAGCTCAGAGGATTCCTGGCCACCCCAGAAATATTACAAATGGAGAGGAAAATAGTTCGGATCCAGTCAATATATCTTCCCCCTCAGAGGTACCACTTAAAAACCAACAGGCAAATGAAATTTATTTCACACAACACTCAAAGCAATAATCAATTAATGAGTGAAAGTAGAAGCATAATCACACATTAATAAGGAAGAACTCCAGTTATTACGGGGGGAGGGGGGGGAGAGAATGGGGACAGTAATGGGCGGGCCAGAGCTGCCCAAATTAAGCGAGTGGATGCCAATGAAACCTCAATAAAGTTTTGATCCAAAGAACCTGGAACGGATAGTGTTGCTTCTGACTAATTAATGAAGAATGCAGCCTTTTTACAAAGATATTTACACTGTGGCCACCTTCATTCTTGGTTTGTCTAACTAGGGATGTTTCTCCGTGGGCTGCGACACTGGTAAATTGACATTCACTTGTTACATGTACAGGCAGCCAGCCTGAGCAATAATGCTGTCAAATCCCAGCGGCCGATTGAAACAGCCCCCTGTGCCTCCAACAACAATTCCTCACTTGACAAAAAAAAGTCAGCGATCTTGCCCAGTACCACAGGCTGAATATGACACTAAATGTACATTTGATTTAAAAAAAAAGACACCATTTTAAATGGTGCATTAATACCAACTACCAGGCAATCTGAATATTCAGTTTCAAAATAACTAAATCAGGCACCTTAGATGACAACAAAAATAATTTAAAAAATACTGTTCTTTTCAAATGATAAAGAAAGGGATAGAAGAACGGAAGCAAGACCATGGTTGTAGAGACAATGTCCTGAACAGAGAAGGTTTAGTTAAAAAATAATTCATTAAAAAGTTACTAGATCTCAAGTGCAGTTGTTATTTAGCCTTTGTATAGGAAGTGCTTTTGGAAAGCCTTGATAGTTGTATAAATATTCCACTCTGTCAGCAAATGTGTCACTGTGGTTCATTTTACAGATGACCACCAGTTAAAAGTACATCTTGGGATGGGGGCAGGGGGCATTAGTGTGGCTGCAGAAGGTAGTGAAGTGGGAATTCCTCTCAATAGATCCTCCTCTTTAAGGGAAAATCACCCACTTTACTGCACCTCTTGTGCACAAACATTGTAGATTGCTCCACTGCAGTCTCTTCTGTGGGACTATAGGGATCTCGTAACTCTCACTCCACACAGTTGACCTTCGAATCACTGAGAAATTTGTAATCTACAACATTAGAAGTGAAGCTAGCCTGGAGGTGAGGGAACATTTTTGCAAATGAAATGAACACGCAGAAGATATGATAAAGTGAATCCCAACTTCAGATTCTTGAAGCAGCCTTCAGATTCACTGGCCTTGCTCATGTAAACATGATCAGCTGGGATATTTGGAGACAAGGTACACCAGCTAGCAAAGCCAATTGGCATTGCCTTCTACAATAACCATCTTTTGTGATTCAACAAATGCTGGATCACAGAGTAATGGCAAAGAATAAAAGCATTTAAAGTATTTCCCACTTTTTAAAAGAGAAATCTTCAAGTTCAACAGTGTGTGGATGAAAGCAGATCTGAATGGATAAAGTAGTTAGAAAAAGTGAATTTTCTAAACATAGTTGACATTTGTAAAGTTATCACTAAGTTTAATTATAGAATCATAAACCATTCACCTTTCTAGCAAAAGAATGGGTCCCTCCCAGGTTAAGCTTGAAAACAAGCATCAGAAAAAGTGAAATGAACAAAATTGAAGACAAGACAGTTACATCAACCTTGCCCTGTATCTCCTCCACTTTACAGTTACCTACAAAGGACCAACTGTTCCTTGTGTGTTTGTATAGATGAGAAATACTGTGCTCAAAGAGACAGGCAGCAACCAGCTCTATAGATTACCAGTCAAACCTTTGCCTCCATAAAAAAGTAATCACTGCAATTGGTGTCCTTTCAAGACATTTCTCAGCAGTGTCAGAAACACCTATAAAATACAGGTCAAAGGGGCTTTATAAACTTTTCCAGAAATGCTGACAGAAAGTAAAAAGCTTGGTTCCTACCCACATTCTGGGGGTAAGTATGTTTAGAACACATTCATCTCTGAGGATATCAAAAGCTTGAAAATACCAAATATCATTCCAAAAACATTTGCTTTAAAAAAAAAGACTAACACTGAACTCTTTTCCCAATCTCCCCAACCCCCAAATATCTTCCCCCTGAATGATTGCATACTGTACAGTGGAAGATTCTGTATTTAAAAATAATTTAAAATTATCCACTCACTTTTCTCCATAATTGAGGCAAGAAATTTCAGCTTTTTTTGGTTTGAAGTACTTAAAGATAACAAAATCTCAAACAACCAACGCCAAGAGAAGCCTGTTCTTAGTGAGCAGGAGCTTGGGTACACTGGTGGTGGGTGGGATCAGCAATATTCCATTGGCCTTCCCTTCAACCAAAAAAAGATAAATCATAAATCATCAGTCACAGTGTTTATAGGCTTCCCTTCCACACCTGCATCCCAGCAATGGGATTGTTCTCTGTATAATCAGGAAATGTGGATTAGGTTTCCTATCCCAAACCATTTATGGCAGAATTGTACCTGCTAGTGTTCAGAGGTTTCCTGGTATAGATCTCCTAAAGGAGTCTCTATGCAATTTCTGTGGCGTGGCAGTGAGCAACAGCCTGACCCTAAGCTGTTTTTGCTTTGCTCAGGTGTCTATGACCGTCTTAGAGTGTGCATGTGTGCACGTGCACACCAGAAAGAGGCTGTCAGAAAATGAGGAGGAGGCAAGGATGTTTTTATGAAGTCACTGTTTCTGTTGCCATGTCCAGGGGCTGCTCCATTGTTTCCACTGTGGTCTCAGGACCCTCCACCTCTGTCGCCATGTTGATGACTGAGACAGTGCCATCATCTGTAACCTCCTCCACCACGGTGATTTCTTCAGCTGTGGTGTGCAGCCGGGCAATGGCTTCCAGTCTCATGCGGTATTCTTCTGCTTCCTGCTCTTTCTTCAGCAGCTGCTGTCGATACTCCTGGGCCTTCCTGTTTGCTTCATGGAGCTGTTTCTGAAGGAGCTCCCTCTCCATAGAGTCGTTCGCATCCTGCAACAAGAAACCAGACACAAGATGGTAGCTTACAACTAGAGTCAGAGTCATAGAAAAGTTCAGCACAGAAACAGGCCCTTCAGATCGACTAAACCCTCAGCATCACACCCTTACTTTTATATTCTAGTACTCTTGAAACGAATGCTAACATTACATTTGCTTTCCTTACCACCAACTTAACCTGCAAGTTTATCTTTAGGGAATCCTCTCAGGACTCCCAAGTCCCTTTGCGCCTCAGATTTTGTATTTTCTCTCCATTTAGAATATAGTCAACCCTTTCGTTTCTTCTACCAAAGAACATGACCATATGCTTCCCTACATTATATTCTATCCGCCACTTTTTTTGCCCATTTTCCTAAATGAAGAGCAATAGGCCCCATCTACCTGTGACGCCACTTTCAATGAATTATGGATCTGTATTTACAGATCCCTCTATCCTACCGCATTCCACAGTGCCCAACCAAAGACCTGCTATAGTTGGTCCTCCCAAAGTGCAACACCTCACACTTGTTTGCATTAAATTTCATCTGCAATTTTTTTAAGCCCACTTTTCCAGCTGGCCCAGATCCCAAATGACAAACCGCAACGGACCCAGCTCCGACCTCTGCAGCATATCACTAGTCACAGGCCTCCAATCAGAAAGAGAACCATCTACTACCACTCTCTGGCTTCTCCCACAAAGCCAATGTCTATTCCAATCTACTACCTTATCTTGAATGCCAAACAACTGAACCTTCCTGACTAACCTCCAAAGCAGGACTTTATCAATTGCCTTGCTAAAGTCCACGTAGACATCCACTGCCTTGCCTTCATTAACTTTCCTGGTAGCTTCCTCGAAAAACTCTACAAGATTGGTAAAACACAACCTACTACACACACTGACTATCCCTAATCAACTATCCTCCAATTCTCCGGTACCTCATCTGTAGCTAAGGATGATTTAAATATCTTTTCAATTTCTGCATTTGCCTCCCACAGGGTGCGAGAGAACTCCTTGCCAGGCCACAGAGATTTATCAACCCTAATTTGCCTTAAGACAGCAAACGTTCCTTCTCTAATCTGTATAGGGTCCAAGAAGTTGATGTTGCTTTGTCTCCCTTCTATAGACTCTGCGTCCATCTCCTGAGTAAATACAGATGCAAAAAATTAATTTAAGATCCTCCCCATCTCTTTTGGCTCCATGCATGGATTACCAATCTGATCTTCCAGAGGGAACGATTTTGTCCCATGCAATCCTTTTGATCTTAACATGCCTGTACAGTCCCTTAGAATATCTCGCAGTTAAGTGCTGCCCATTTTACCGACCACAGGAAATTTCCGTGATCATCTGGTAGCGGTATACATTCCACCTCAATGTTAATCAGGCTTTAGGTGATCTGAGCAATGGGAATAACATGCATGAAGCAGCGCGCCCTGATGCCTTCCCCATCGTTTTGAAAAGGTCAGTTTGGAAAAAAAATCACTGAACAATTACCATCAATAGATCACTTGCAATACCAGAGGAAACACACTGGACCATTGTTACACCACCATCAAGAATGCCTACCATGCTATTCCACGCCCTCACTTCGTGAAGTCTGATCACCTGGCTGTACTTCTACTCCCTGAGTAGAGGCAGACACTGAAGACTGCAGCACCAGTAGTGATGACCAAGAAGGTATGGACAAGGCAAACACAGGAGCGCCTACAGGACTGCTTTGAATCGGTGGACTGGACCATATCAAGAGATTCATCTTTGAATCTGGATGAGTATGCTGCCATTGTTACCGACTTCATTAAAACCTGTGCGGATGAGTGCGTGCCTACAAGGACTTGCTGTACATTCCCAAACAAAAAGCCATGGATGAACCAGGAGGTACATCGTCTGCTGAGGGCTAGGTCTGTGGCATTCAAGGCTGGCAACCCAGGTCTGTACCAGAAACCAGGTATGACTTGCGAGGAATATTGCAAGGAGAAGAGACAATTTCCAACTATGTTGAAGGTGATATTGGATGTACGTCAACTCTGGCAGGGTTTGTAAGATATTACTTCCTACAAAGCGAAACTCAATAGCATGAATGGCAGTGACACTTCTCCAGTAGATGAACTCAACGCCTTCTATGCCCACTTTGAAAGGGAGAATAAAACTACAGCCGTGAAGATCCGTGGTCCACCCGGTGGCCCTGTGATCTCTGTCTCGGAAGCCGATGTTAGGCTGTCTTTAAAGAGGGGGAACCCTTACAAAGCGCAAGGCCCCAACAGAATACCTTGTAAGGCTCTGAAAACTTGCCAACCAGCTGGTGGGAGTATTCAAGCACATTTTCAACCTCTCACTGCTACAGGCGGAAGTTCCCACTTGCTTCAAAAAGGCAACAATTACACCAGTGCCTAAGGAGAATAATGTGAGCTGCCTTAATGACTATCGCCCGGTAGCACTCACATCGACAGTGATGAAATGCTTTGAGAGGGTGATCATGACTAGACTGAACTCCTGCCTCAGCAGGACCTGGACCCATTGCAATTTGCCTATCGCCATATTAGGTCAACGGCAGACACAATCTCAATGGCTCTTTAAACAGCCTTAGACCACCTGGACAATATAAACACCTATGTCAGGATGCTGTTTATCCACTATAGTTCAGCATTTAACACCATCATTCCCACAACTCTGACTGATAAATTACAGAACCTGGGCCTCTGTGCCTCCCTCTGCAATTGGATCCATGATTTCCTAACCAGAAGAGACCACAATCTGTGTTGATTGGTGATAATATCTGTCCTCGTTGACGATCAACACTGGTGCACCTCAGGGGTGTGTGCTTAGCCTACGGCTCTAATCTCTCTATACCCATGACTGTGTGGCTAGGCATAGCTCAAATACCATCTATAAGTTTGCTGATGATACAACCATTGTTGGTAGAATCTCAGATGAAGATGAGAGGGCGTACAGGAGCGAGACTTTTTACTCTCCTCCCATCCGGTAGGCGCTACAGGAGCCTCCGCTCCCGCACCAGCACAAGAAGAGCTTCTTCCCTGAGGCTGTGACACTGCTGAACCTCTCATCACAGCGCTAAGCAGTATTACATCTGTATTGTACTGTCTCAGTATTTTTATATTTGTGTGCTGTAGCACTTTTTTTTAAATTCGCAGTTATTTTGTAAATAACACTATTCTTTACATTTTTGGTCAGATACTAAATGCATTTCATTGGCTTTATATCTGTACTCGGCACAATGACAATAAAGATGAATCTAATCTAATCTAATTTAATATACCAACTAGTGGAGTGGTGGCCCAGCAACAACCTTGCACTTGACGCCAGTAAGACGAAAGAGCTGACTGTAGACTTCAGGAAGGTTGAGACAAAGGAACACATACCAATCCTCTTAGAGGAAGCAGAAGTGGACAGAGTGAGCAGTTTCAAGTTCCTGGGTGTCAAGATCTCTGAGGACCTAACCTAGTCCGAACATATCGATGCAGCTATAATGAAGGTAAGACAGCGACTATACTTCATTAGGAGTTCGTAGAGATTTGGTATGTCAAAAAACAAAAAACACACAAAAACTTCTATAGAAGTACTGTGGACAGTATTCTGACAGGCTGCATTACTGTCTGGTATGGTGGGGGCTACTGCACAGGACCAAGGCAATGTGTTGTGTCTTTCAGCAAGGCACTTAACCACACACTGCTCCAGTCCACCCAGCTGGAAATGGGTACCGGCAAATGCTGAGGGTTACCTCGCGATAGACTGGCGTCCTATCCGGGGCGGGGGGGGTGGGGGTGGGGGTCTTGTACTCTCAGTCACTTCACGCTACAGAATCCGGCATAAGCACTGGCCTGACGGGCCACAAGGCTCGGGACAGACTTTAACTTTAATTGCACAGGACCGAAAGAAGCTGCGGAAGTTGTAAATTTAGCCAGCTCCATCTTGGGTACTAGCTTACAAAGTACCCACGACATCTTCAAGGAGTGGTGTCTCAGAAAGGCAGCGTCCATTATTAAGGACCTCCAGCACCCAGGACATGCCCTTTTCTCATTGTTACCATCAGGTAGGAGATACAGAAGCCTTAAGGCACACACTCAGCAATTCATGAACAGCTTCTTCCCCTCTGCCATCCAATTCCTAAATGGACATTGAACCTGTGAACACTACTTCAACTTTTTTAATATTATTTGTTCTTGCATGATTTTTAATGTATCTAATATAAGTATACTGTAAGTGATCGATTTATTTATTTTCTTTTATATTATGTATTACATTGAACTGTTGCTGCTAAGTTAACAAACTTCACAACACATGCCAGTGATAATGAATCTCATTCTGAGTCTCCTTCACCTTGTCTGCTAGGGCAATCTCATGCCTTCTTTTAGCCCTTCTGATTTCTTTCTCAAGTGTTCTTTTACATTTCTTGTATTCCATAAGTATCTCATTTGTTCCTGCCTATACCTGCTATACACCTCTTTTTCCTTAACCAGTCTCGATACCTCTTAAAAATCCAAGGCTGCCCAAACCTGTTATCCTGGCCTTTTATTCAGATAGGCACAGACAAGCTTCGTACTCTCAAAATTTCATTTTTGAAGGCCTCCCATGTAACAAGTACACCTTTGCCAGAAACCAGCCTGGCTCAATTCACATTTGTCAGATCCTTTCTGATACCATCAAAATTGACCTTTCTCCAATTTAGAATCTCATCCCATGGACCATATCTATCTTTTTCCATACTTATTTTGAAACTAATGGCATTGCGATCACTAGATGCCAAGTGTTTCCCTACACAAACTTCTGTCACCTGCCCTGTCTCATTCCTTAATAGCAGTTCAAGTATTGCACTCTCTGTCACTGGGACTTCCAAATAGTGATGAAGGAAGCTGTCCTGAACATATTTGACAAACTCTATCCTATCTAGTCCTTTTACAGTATAGGAGTCCCAGTCAATATGTGGAAAGTTAAAAATCACCTACTATAACAACCTTATGTTTCTTGCAACAATCTGTGATCTCTCAACAAATTCATTCCTCTAAATCCCACAGACTGTTGGATGGTATGTAATATAGCCTCATTAATGTGGTCATACATTTATTATTTATCACCCATAAAGCCTCACTAGATGAGTTCTCCAGTCTGCCCTTATTGAGCACCGCTGTAACATTTTCCCTGACTGGTAATGACTCCCCTCCTCCTTTAATCCTACCTACTCTGTCATGTCTAAAAGACCAGAGCCCTGGAATATTGAGCTGCCAGTCCTGCCCTTCCAGCAACAAAGTCTCATTAATGGCTGCAACATCATAATTCCATGTGTTGATCCATCTGCATTTGCTGCATTGTTCTTGCATTGACATATATGCAAGTCAGGACATTAGTTGCACCATGCTCATTCTTTTGATTATTGACCCAACTAACGAATCCCCCATCTTCTTCTCCCCCTTCCCTTCTGAGTCATAGAGCAAGAATCAGTGTCAGAGACCCGACTTCTGTAACTTTCCTCTGCTAGGTCATCACCAACAGTATCCAAAGCTGTTGAACAGGATGACCACAGGGGTACTCTGTACTGGCTGTTTAACCCCTTTCCTCTTCCTGTCACCCAGCTTCCAGCGTCCTGCACCTTGGGTGTAACTACCTCTCTGTATGTCTATCCATCACACCCCTCAGCCTCCCAAATGATCCAGAGTTCAACCAGTTCCAGCTCCAACTCCTTAACGCAGAGTGTTGGAACTTACAGCTAGATATACTTCTCGTAGGGGTAGTCATCAGGTCACTGGAGGTCTCCCTATCTTCTCGCAATCAGCAAGAGGAGCATTCAACTATCCTGCCGAGCATTCCTACTGTTCTAACTGAGCAAATATAAAGAAGGAAAAATACAACAAACAAACTGTGGGGAAAAAAACACTACCTCCAGCTAACACACACAAAATGCTGGAGGAACTCAGCAGGCCAGGCAGCATCTATGGAAAAGAGTACAGTCGAAGTTTCAGGCCGAGACCCTTCAGCTTTTCACTCTCACTCAAGCCTCTCCTCACTGAAGCCTCAAAGAGCTAATGCCTCAAAAGTAGGGTTAATTAATCCTCTCCGCAAACATTGCCAGTAGAGGCATGCAATTCAAGAATTAAGGTTTTATGTATCTACCCAACTTAACCCTTCAAATTTTTATTATATATAAAATCACTGGTTTGCCTTCAATTGGAGTTTGCCTCCATTTCCAAGTACCCACCCTTGGTGCCTGGGCGGTGCAAGCACCCACACTTAGCCTCTGAATGGTGGGAGCACCGACCCTCGGCTTCTACGAGGTATGTACCCACCCTCAACCCTTGAGCAGCGCGAGCACCCGACCTTGGCCTCTAAGAGGTATGTACCTACTCTCAGACCCTATGTTAATATTTATTTGTAACTCTGTGCAGAACGGTGTTTAAACAGGCACTTCATCCAATTTCTGAGCAGTTTAACATTATCTCTTGAAGTTTTGAATTTGATAACTTGCAAACTGATCCCCTGTGTTTTCATTTCTTTTAACCTCATTAACCCACATCTCTACTTTTAGATAATAATCATCAATTTCCGCCTAAGAGAACCATTAATTTAATTTCATGAGTCCCACAGCATCAGCTCCAATCACTCCTGTAGAATGTTCCATTTGTATCTTTCAAGTTGTGCATATTGGGAAATATGTTTCTTCTAAGAACAGATCAAGAGGACCTTACGATACCTTCTCCATTGGCTCTGAGTGGTTAAGGACCATCTCCTGACACTGTTTCCCTGTTGCCATTTCTTCTGTGATGATGGTCTCTTCTTCGACATGGGAAGTGGGGACCGTCAGAACTGAGGAAGGTAAAGGATTTGGCAAACTTTTAACTCTGTCATTAGGACATTATTCAAGTAATTCCACATGCACTGACTTCAGTCTTGTTTTCACTCATATACTGATAATATCCAGCACTCATCACCTTACTCCTCCCACCAGCCTTCAGTCAACAGCCTGTGCAACTATCTGCTGATGCAGCAGACTGGGAAAGCTAATGCCATTGTTTTTGTCCCCATCATCAACTCCATGTACTAGCTACTGACCACCTTCCTGTGGATCTTCAAACACTTGGCTAGTTGAAGCTCGACTAATCTAGAACCCAAACTGTTTGGGAATGTGTACTCCCTCAGCACAAGTTTCTTCCTGTTAATACTTATTTGTGCAGCCTCTATACCTTTATTGTAAACAGTCTCCTAATCAAGATCCTATTTAATCCTGTTTGCAATGCTCTGTAAAAAAAACTTCTGTCTACAAATTGGGACCATGCTTTAACAGTCTAAATCTCCCCATCTACAAGGCTCAGCTCAGTGGCTACTGAAACCACCGGTTTCTTTACTATCTCTAAGGCTGACATAGACCTGGCCTGATCTCTCACATTCTGCCCTCAGTAAACATGAGGGCATCCATATTCTGTTACCCTAATCCCAGCCTGTATCATCCAGTTCACCCACATCCCTGTGCTCAAGGGATCCTGGTTAAGTTGTGCCTTACTGAAATGCTTACCCTTATTAAATCCTTGCTGGGTCTTTCCCTTTCACTGCAATGTAACTTCCCCCATTTCGATAATCCTGTCAAGACATTGGTGCCCTTCCTGATTTTGGCTTCTTCAATACCTAGAGCACCGACTTTAATACTCCCAGGGAAGAACTACAAACCACACAAATTATCAGACGGGGAATCAGGGCATGAGATTGTGATGAAACAGGGAACCGTCTCATGCTTGGAGAACCAAAATGGTCATTTGTATAAAGTGCTGAGCATTCAATTACTCCCACAAACTGGGACAGTGCTCATTTCTCTGCAAGGTTCGCAGTTCTATGTATCCCAGCTTAGACAGAACAGTGAAACAATGGAGTGGCCCTTTATCATACCAGAGCTATGGACCTAGACCACACCACACCACCCCCCCCCAACCAAGATCACTCTGTACCAATACTGTTAAGGGTCCTGCCATTAACTTTACATTTTCTCCTCCCAAAATGCAACAATTCACATTGGCTGACAGTTGTGATACTGAGCTGGATAAACAATGCAAGTGTGTAGCCTTATGCCCATTGCTGGAAGGTAGTATCTGGTGCTCTCCAGTAACAGAATGCGAAGGTTACAAATGGCATACTTAACTGACTGAAGTGGTTCAGAATCCCCAACCACGCCAGTGAAACCCAATCCGAGCAGGATTCATTTGCAGCTTGAGCAGACCTACCCTGCTGTCCGTCTTGCATGGTCACAATGAACGGCTGACCAGCACTTAGGCCGGCCTGAAGGTTGCCCAGCTGTACGCCACCATCAGTCACTATGGTGATGACCCTCTGACCTCCACTCCCTACCACCTGTTGAATCGCAGAGTCAACAGAGTCTGTAGTTACAACCTCCTCTTTCACAGCTGAAATGAGAAAACAAGAGATTAGTTATTACAGCCAACTGAGAGAACAAAAAGCTAGCAACCAGAAATAAAACCTAACAATTAAAAAAGCACACTGGTAACAGTGCATCTCAAATTGCAGTAATCTAGATAAGTCTTAATACAGCTATCCTCATTGAGGGATCAGCAGTAGAAAGGGTGAGCAGCTTCAAGTTCTTGTGCACCAACATCTCAGATTACCTACCCTGGGTCAAACACATCGATGCAATCACTAAGAGAAATAATCATCAATAAGAAAGGTATGATCACATTAATGGAATTATGTTTAGACCACTCAACAGTCTGCCAGATTTACAGGAGCAAATTTGTAGAGAGATCACAGACTGTTGCATGAAATAAAAAGGTTATGAAAGCTGGAATATAGGGAGTTAGGAAAGAAGTTAAAAAGCAGGACCTCAAGGGTGGTAATCTTGGGATTGCTGCCTGTGCCACGAGACAGAGAGGGTAGGAACAGGAAGTTATGGCAGATGAATGCGTGGCTGAAGAGTTGGTGCAGGGGTTCAGATTTCTGGATCATTGGGATCTCTTCTGGGGAAGATCTGACCTGTACAAAAAGGACGGACTGCACTTGAACTGGAAAGGGACCAATATCCTGGCGGGCAGGTTTGCTAGAGCTGTTGGGGAGGGTTTAAACTAGTTGGGGAGGGGGGTGGGAATCAGAATGTGAGTGCAGAGATTAGGGTAGAAGGACATGCTATGTGTTCTGAGTTGGTGAGGAAGGACAGGCAGGGGACAAAACATAAATGTAGCCAGTTAGAGGGGTTGAAATGTGAAATGCATCTCAGGGTGATAATAATCTTGAAATTCTAAGTAGGCAGGAGGCATTGAAGTATGATATTCCAAGGAGGATAAGTGCTATGGTGTTAGGGAGAACAGCAATTTAAATGGGATAAAAATGGTAGAACATGTGACTAGCTGGACAGCTTTGGCAAAAAGTCATGCAAGGTCTTCAATGCATTATCATTTTTTTTGGAAAATTAACATGCATTCTTGAAATAAATGTACAGAGTGGAGTTTGATTCAATGAAAAAGGGATGGGTGATTGACATAGCAAGTCTGTGGGTTAGCATCCAACTAGAACTTCAAAAATTTCCCAATTCACAGGGAACATTCCATCTGCCAACGCTTAGATCAACAAGCTCGGCATGCCTTGGGCTGAAAACATTGTTGTTATACAGACCAAGCCACCAAAGATGCAATTGTCCTTAGAGAAACAACCCACCCACTGGAAAGCACTAGAATCCCATCACTGCCCCATCAGGAAAATTGGGACCCATAACTTTCTTAAAATAAGCCCTTCAAGCAGAATGCACAAAAGCTCTATACAGACCTGAGGTTGTTTTGGTAGGTGCTGAAGAAACTAACCCGGTCAGATTCATTACCCCCGCTGGTGCGATGATGAACTGAGGGGTTGCGACAGCAACCGAGTTTGTCCTCTCTGGATTTGTGTTCACCTGATTCTGCATGGCTTCCTTCAAAGGAAACAAGGTGAACCAATTACAATATTCAATGGCAGTGTGCTCACTTGCTGAGTACCTTCAGAGAGGCCCTCATGCTACAAATTCAAGTATTGGATAAGCAATAACAAGTTATGTGAATGGAGCCCATAGTGCCTTGCAAGCAACCTTACACAGAAAGGGGGAAACCAACTGTGGGAGTGTCACTCTGATTCATTACAAGATGAGGGCTGAAACATATCAGAGAGTCAAGATTTATGAACATGACCCTTTGGTGTATGAAAGGAATTCTGCAAAATTAGAATAGAGATGCTGAACCATGCAGGATGAGCAATGTGGAGTATTCAGTCCCAGAACCAATATCCTTCACCTCCATGACAACAGCAAAAGAAAATTTGGATTGAAGCATAAACGTCAGTATTTATGCTCCAAGTGAGTAGTCTCCTCTGTTTTCACCAGCAGATCTGAGATTCCTCATCGAGGGATCAGCAATGCAAAGTGATTTCAAGTTCCTGGGTGTCAAAATCTCTGAGGCTCTACCCTGGGCTCAACATATTGATGCAGTTACAATGAAGGCACAACAGTGGCTGTATTTCATTAGTTTGAAGAGACTTGTATGTCACCAAGGACTCTCAAAAATTTCTACAGATGTCCTATGGAAAGCATTCTAACTGGTTGCATCACCATCTGGTATGGAGTGGCCACTGCACAAGATTGGCAAAAGCTGCAGAAAGTTGCCAACTCATCCAGCTCTTTCATGTCACTAGCCTCCCCAGCACTGAGGATGTTTTCAAAAAGCAATGCCTCCAAAAGGTGACATCCATTATTAAGGGCACCCATGCCCTCTTCTCATTGCTACCATCAAGGAGGTGGTATAAGAGCCTGACGACACACACACAACATTTCAGGAACAGCTTCTTCCCCTCCTCCATCAGGTTTCTGAATGGACAATGAATCCATGTATACCACCTCACTTTTTTTTTTGCACTACTTTTTAAATTTTTTTTTCTTATTGTAATTTAGTTTTCTCTATTATGCATTGCTCTGTACTACAAAATGATGCATTTCATGACATATGCTGGTTCTGATTCTATTTTCCCTCCTGTTTATTTAGCCTCCTCCTTAACACAGCCTCAACCAATCTCTGTGGGATATAGTTCCACTCTCCTCCCAATCCCCAGAGATGGAGGTTTCTCCTAAATTCCCTTTTGAACTTATCTATGCTGATCTTAAATTCATGCTTTCTGACTCTGCTCTCAACTACAAGTAAAAATAACTTCTCTATGTCTCACTGTAATTTTGAAGATTCCCATCAGAGCAGCCATCAGCCTCCTCTTATGAACCCTAGCCTGTTCTGTCTTTCACAACTGACGAAACAGTGTTAGTAATTTTGAAATTCCCATTTGCCTTGTTGTTAGAAAATAGTTTCATGTTCTTCTTCCTTCTTTGAAAACATGCAGTGATTACCAGGCTTATCAAAGATTACTGCACTAAGTTTGCCATAGTCAATGGGGTGGTAGTGGGGAACAAGCTTCCACTACGTATTAAAAGCTCCCAATGGCATGCATCTCAAATAGCCTCTGACAACCAAGTCCAGCTCCTGGCATTCACATGTGGCTGAGCTACTAAGCCCTCCATATCATTCTACCCAGGCATGCATACCACTAAGATAGCTAGGATGCAATATCCATGGTTGACCCTGACCAACAAAGGGCCTCACTGCTCAACAATAGGGAGGGGGAGATTGTGAGCTAGGCTGCAAACGTTAACACACAATGCCACCAAACTGGGGCTGTTTTCAAAACACATTCCAGCAGCACCCAAGAACAGCAACAATGCATGTCTTGATTCATTTTTGATTTTCTGGAATCTACTCAGATCTTTGGAGCAACCAAGATGGTCTCCACTTTCACCCACTTAGATGGTGCAATTTCCAAACGAATTACCTTCCAAACTTGAGTAAATTGAAACACTAAGCACGAGAACAAATCTACAGTGTGGTGAAACTTATCTCCACATACCTGCAACATTGCCACCAGATCAGGATTGTGCTTGTCAAGGGCGATGTCAAAGGCGTTTTTATCAAACTTGCTCAGAGCATGAACATCTGCTCCATATTTCAGTAAAATCTCCACCACCTCGCGATGGTTGTGCTCTACTGCCCAGTGTAGAGCTGTCATCTTCAACATGTCTTTAGCATTTATATCTGCATTGTTCTGTGTTGGAGAAGGACAGCACAAGACTAGTTGCATATACAAACACCACCACAACAGATTAAACTTACAACACAGAAGTAGCAATGAGCCTTTTCTACCCTTTTAATTGGATTAGATAAGCAGATCAATTAACCAGAGTAACATATAGAAGATGCTGGAGGGACTCAGGTCAGGCAGTACCTATGGAAAGGAATCAACAGTCAACATTTTGGGCTGAGACATTTCATCAGGAGTGGAAAGGAAGGAGGAAGAAGCCAAAATAAGAAGGTGAGGCAGGGGAAGGGGGACAAGCTAGAAGGTGATAGCTGAGGCCAGGTGGATGGACGAGAGGGTGAAGGGTGGAGAAGGGCTAAAGAAAAAGAAATTTGATAGGAAAGGAGAGTGGACCACAGGGGAAAGGGAAGGAGGTGGTATTAGGCAGCTGAGAAGAGAAGAGATAAGAGGGAAGCTACAGTGGGAAATAGAAGAGGTAAGTGGAAGGAGGAAAAATTACAGGAAGTTAGAGCAATCGATGTTCATGCCATCAGATTGGAGGCTACCCACACAAACTATGAGGTGCTGTTCTCTCCATCCTGAGAGTGGCCATGGAGTGACATGTTGGAATGGGAACAGGGATTAGAATTATTTTTATTTTATTACAGTGTGGAACACGCCCTTCTGGCCCCTCAAGCCACACTGCCCAGCAACCCACTAATTTAACCCTTGCCCAATCACGGGACAATTTACAATGACCAATTAACCTGTCTTTGGACTGTGGGAGGAAACCTGCGTACACACAGGAAGGAATGTACAAACTTGCTTACAGAGACAGCTGCGATTGAACTCTGAACTCTGACACTTGATAGCATGATGTTAATCACACTGCTACTGTGGCACCCCATGAATCTTGTTTTGTCTTATTCTTATCAGCCTCTCCTCAATTCTACAGACTAGGAGCAATTTACAGTGGCCCATTGATCTGTCAACTACAAGACTTTGGGACGTGATAAGAAAGGCAGATGGAGCCACGGAGAGAACATGCCAACACCACACAGACAGCACTCATAATCAGGTTTGAACCCAGGTCTCTGGTACAAAGGCAGCAACTCGACTAACTGTACCAGTACTGCCTAAAGAGGGCCATGCTGGAAGAAGGTGGTTACTAAATGACAGTAATAGGAATGAAATCCAGGTCGGAGGAGGCGCGGCAGGTGAAGCAGCAAGTGCGGGGATTGGCTGAGAAGGAGCGGCTGATTTAAAAAGCCGGTCGTGAGCAGCAAGGAAAACAGACCTTCCAGGTTGGGGGAGGCACGGCAGGTGAAGGAGGTAACTCAAATTATCAGCTAATAAGGCAAGGCTTGCTCTAAGGGAGCGGCCTTGTCGAGGGAAGTGCCTTGTGAGAAAAGTGTGAGTCTTTGGCTCAAGAGTCTTCGGCGAGGAGGCTGAGGGAAGAGACTACGCCACAGTTGGAAAGGGTGAGAAGTGGTGAAGAGATGACCGCTAGGCTGATTCAGTGTGTTGCGTGCATGATGTGGGAGGTCAGGGACACTGATAGTGCCTCTGGCTCCTACACCTGTGGAAAATGTGTCCAGATTCAGCTTCTGAAGGACTGTGTTGCAGCACTGGAGAGCAACTGGATGACCTTAGGTTCATCTGGGAAAACGAGAGTTTTCTGGACAGGACCTACAGTGAGTCGTTACACCCAGGATACCGGAAGAAAGAAGCGGGGCGACGATGAGCAAGGAAAGGATGCTTGAAGTACAGGAGACCCCAGGGGATGTACCTCTCGTAAACAGGTTCACCCTCTTGGAAGCTGTCAGGACAGAAGATGATGCCAGCCTGAGAGGCGGTCAGGTCTGCGAGTCAACAATTGGCACTGAGGCAAAGCCGAGGAGACAGACGTCAAGTAGAGCCGTGGTAGTAGGGGACTCCATAGTGAGAGGTACAGAAAGGGGTTTCTGTGGCAACAGGCGAGATTTAAGGATGGTGTGTTGCCTCCCTGGTGCCAGGATCCAAGATGTCACAGACCGATTGCACGGAATCCTTAAGAGTGAAGGTGAACATCCGGAAGTGGTGGTGCATGTCGGCACAAATGATGTGGGGAAGAAGAGGAAAGACATTCTACAGCGTGACTTCAGAGAACTCGGAAGGCGGCTGAAAAGCAGGACTTCCAGGGTGGTTATCTCCGGTTTGCTTCCAGTTCCCCGTGCTGGAGTGGTCAAGAACAGGGAGATAATGGATCTGAATGTGTGGCTGAGGAACTGGTGCAGGAAGCAAGGATTTACATTCTTGGACCACTGGGGTATGTTTCAGGGTAAGGATGAATTGTACAAAAGGGACGGGTTGCACCTTAATAAGCCGGGCACCAGCATTCTGGCAGGTAGGTTTGCCTCTGCAACACGGGTGTGTTTACACTAAGTAGTGGGGTGGGGAGGGGACGAACTGGAAACATAAGGATGGGGATAAAGGGAAAGTGAGAATAAGAAGTTAAGAAAGGCAGCAGAATCAACAGAGCAGAAAGCTCAAGAAGGGATCGTACAGTATGGCCAAGTGAAATAGGAATTGATATGGGAGGTGAGGGGAGTAATGAATTAAAAGTATTGTATGTGAATGCACGGAGTATAAGAAATAAAGTGGATGAGCTTGAGGCACAGTTGGAAATTGGTAAGTACGATGTTGTGGGAATAACAGAGACATGGCTTCAAGTGGACAGGGCCTGGGAAATGAATATTCAAGGATATACATCCTATCAAAAGGACAGACTGATGGGCAGAGGGGGTGGGGTGGCTCTGTTGGTGAGGAATGATATTCAGTCCCTTGCGAGGGGGGACATAGAATCAGGAGACGTAGATTCAGTATGGATAGAACTGAGAAATTCTAAGGGTAGAAAGACCCTAATGGGAGTTATCTACAGGTCCCCAAACAGTAGTCTGGATGTAGGGTGTAGGTTGAATCAAGAGTTAAAGTTGGTATGTCGCAAAGGTAATGCTACAGTTGTTATGGGGGACTTCAACAAGCAGGTAGACTGGAGGAATCAGGTCGGTACTGGACCCCAAGAAAGGGAGTTTGTGGAGTCCCTACGAGATGGATTCTTAGAACAGCTTGTACTGAAGCCTAGCAGAGAGAATGCAATTCTAGATTTAGTGTTGTGCAATGAACCGGATTTGATCAGGGACCTCGAGATAAAGGAGCCATTAGGAGGTAATGACCATAATATAATAAGTTTTAATCTACAATTTGAGAGGGAGAAGGGAAACTCGGAAGTGTCAGTATTACATTTGAAGAAAGGGAACTATGGTGCTATGAGGGAGGAGCTGGCCAAAGTTCAATGGAACAATACCCGAGCAGGGATGACAGTGGAACAGCAATGGCAAGTGTTTCTGGGAATAATGCGGAAGGTGCAGGATCAGTTCATTCCAAAGAGGAAGAAAGATCATAAGGGAAGTAAGGGGAGTCCATGGCTGACAAGGGAAGTAATGGACAGTATAAAAATAAAAGAGAAGTAGTATAACATAGCAAAGACGACTGGGATGCCGGAGGACTGGGAAACTTTTAAAGAGCAACAGAAGGTAACTAAAAAGGCAATATGCGGAGAAAAAATGAAGTACGAAGGTAAACTAGCCAAGAATATAAAGGAGGATAGTAAAAGCTTCTTTAGGTATGTGAAAAGGAAAAAAAATAGTTAAGACCAAAATTGGGCCCTTGAAGACAGAAGCGGGTGAATTTATTATGGGGAACAAGGAAATGGCAGACGAATTGAACAGATACTTTGGATCTGTCTTCACTAGGGAAGACACAAACAATCTCCCAGATATAATAGTGGCCAAAGGACCTAGGGTAATAGATGAACTGAAGGAAATTTATATTAGGCAGGAAATGGTGTTGGATAGGCTGTTGGGTCTGAAGGCTGATAAGTCCCCGGGACCTGATGGTCTGCATCCCAGAGTACTTAAGGTGGTGGCTTTCGAAATCGTGGACGCATTGGTAATCATTTTCCAATGTTCTATAGATTCAGGATGAGTTCCTGTGGATTGGAGGGTGGCTAATGTTGTCCCTCTCTTCAAGAAGGGAGGAAGAGAGAAAACAGGGAATTATAGACCAGTTAGCCTGATGTCGGTGGTGGGAAAGATGCTGGAGTCAATTTTAAAAGATGAAATTACGACACATCTGGATAGGAGACACAGGATCGGTCCGAGTCAGCATGGATTTACGAAGGGGAAATCGTGCTTGACTGATCTTCTGGAGTTCTTTGAGGATGTAACTATGAAAATGGACAAGGGAGAGCCAGTGGATGTAGTGTACCTGGACTTTCAGAAAGCCTTTGAGAAAGTCCCACATAGGAGATAGTGGGCAAAATTAGGGCACATGGTATTGGGGTCAGAGTACTGACATGGATTGAAAATTGGCTGGCTGACAGAAAACAGAGTAGCGATTAACGGGTCCCTTTCGGAATGGCAGGCGGTGACCAGAGGGGTACCGCAGCTGTTTACAATATATATTAATGATTTAGATGAGGGAATTAAATGTAACATTTAGCAAATTTGCCAATGACACAAAGCTGGGTGGCAGTGTGAAATGTGAGGATGTTATGAGAATGCAGGGTAACTTGGACAGGCTGGGTGAGTGGGCAGATGCAGTTTAACATGGATAAATGTGAGGTTATCCACTTTGGTGGCAAGAACAGGAAGGCAGATTATTATCTAAATGGAGTCAAGTTAGGAAAAGGGGAAGTACAAGGAGATTTAGGTGTTCTTGTACATCAGTCACTGAAAGCAAGCATGCAGGTGCAGCAGGCAGTGAAGAAAGCTAATGGCATGCTGGCCTTCATAACAAGGGGAACTGAGTACAAGAGCAAAGAGGTCCTTCTGCAGCTGTACAGGGCCCTGGTGAGACCACACCTGGAGTACTGTGTGCAGTTTTGATCTCCAAATTTGAGGAAGGACATTCTTGCTATTGAGGGAGTGCAGCGTAGGTTCACAAGGTTAATTCCCGGGATGGCGGGACTGTCATATGTTGAAAGATTGGAGTGACTGGGCTTGTATACTCTGGAATTTAGAAGGTTGAGAGGGAATCTTATTGAAACATATAAGATTATTAAGGGATTGGACACGCTGGAGGCAGGAAGCATGTTCCCGCTGATGGGTGAGTCCAGATCCAGAGGCCACAGTTTAAGAATTAGGGGTAGGCCATTTAGAAGGGAGTTGAGGAAAAACTTTTTCACCCAGAGAGTGGTGGATGTGTGGAATGCTCTGCCCCAGAAGGCTGTGGAGGCCAAGTCTCTGGATGCATTCAAGAAAGAGGTGGATAGAGCTCTTAAAGATAGCGGAATCAAAGGTTATGGGGATAAGGCAGGAACTGGATACTGATTGTGGATGATCAGCCATGATCACAGTGAATGGCGGTGCTGGCTCAAAGGGCCGAATGGCCTACTCCTGTACCTATTGTATATTGAAAACTGAAAACTCTTCAGGGAGCATCGTTGTAAGGATAAACAGAGATTCTGTCAGGCGTTACTGCCATTTTCTGTTTTTAATTTGGATTTAAATGGTTAGCTACCAGGAATTCCTGCTTGTTTCAAATGGAGCAGAGGTACTTGACAAAGCAGTCCCCCTAATCTACGTCAGGTCTCACCAATGTAGAGCATGCTGCATCGGGAGCACTAGTATATGACCCCAAAAGATTTGCAGGTGAATTGTTGCCTTACCTGGAAGGACAGTTTGGGTCTTTGAATGGCGGTAAGGGAGGAGGTGAATGGGCATGCTTGCAGGGATGAGTGCCAGGAGGGAAATACTGGGGAGGGATGAATAGTCAAGAGAATCATGGAGAGGATGATCCCTGTGGAATTGGTCAAGGGAAGGGTGGAGGTAAAGATATGTTTGGTGTTAACATCCCATTGAAGATGCCGGATGCAGAGGCTCATGGAGTGGTAGGTAATGACAAGAGAAATTATATTCCTGTTAAGGCAGTGGGAAGATGGGGTGAGCGCAGATGTCTGGAAAATTGAGGAGATACGACTGAGGAAGGGATGGAGGAAGGGAAACCCCATACTTTGAAGAGGAGGAAAATTTACCAATAGCCTTTGCATATTCCCATTCCAGGGAAGGACCCCTGTTCTTTGTGATTTTTATCTGGCTGGGTTAGTAAGCTTACAGATGAAGACTAAGGGTGGTGGAGTGGTGGATAGTGCAGTAGGTTGTCATAGGTCACAACAGGACATTGATAGAATGCAGAGCTGGGCAGAGAAATGGCAGATGGAATTGAACCTGGAAACATGTGAAATGATTAGAAGATCAGGTTTAAAGGCAGAATCCAGGATTAATGGGAGAACTCTTAGCAGTGTGGAGTAAGAGGCTTCTAGGGGTCCACGTCAGTTGATCACTCAAAGTTGCAGAGCAAGTTGAAGCGTGGTTAGAAACTGCATGGTGTGCTGGGCTTCATTAGTTGGGGGATTGGGTTAAAGAGCTATGAGGTAAAATTGCAGCTGTATAAAACTCTGGTTTAGAAAAAAAAACCTCTGGTTTGACCATACTTGGAAGATTGTGTTTAGTTGTGGTCACCTCATTATAGGAAGCATGTGCAAACTTTAGAGAGGATGCAAAGGGAATTTACTAGAATGCTGCCTGCATTAGAGAACATGTCCTGTAAGAAAAGGTTGAGTGAGCTAGGACTTTTCTTTTTGGAGAGGAGGAGGATGAGAAGCATAGATGATAATAGGCATCGATAGAGTGGATAGCCAGTGCCTTTTTCCCAGGGTTAAAATGGCTAAAACAAGGAGGCATAATTTTAAGGAGATTGGTGGAAAGTATAGTGGGGGAATATCAGAAGCAGCTATGTGGTGGGTGGAGGGATTAGATTGGGGGGAGGCTATGTGGGGGGGGGAGGGATTAGACTGATCTTAAAGTAGGATAAAAGGTTGGCACATCATGGGCTGAAGGGCCTTTACTACACTGTTTTATGTTCAAGAAAATCCAATCAAGTGCCTTGTAGTAATTACTATAGAAAATAGTAATTCAGCCAGCGGCTGGCAGATTTCCATTAGCAGTTGTGTGGATATCTCAGTTGAAAGACCTGGCACGAAGTTTGTTACGATCTTTTCCTTGGTGGAAGCATGCCATTTCTCCATACCTATCAAATCTATCAACAACTTGAGGAAACTTCTTCTAAACTTGAGGAAACAGAAGTGGAATGACCACTTTGTAATTATATAATTTCTTAAACCACAGAAAATGTACTCCTTACACCCTCAAACACAGCTTTTCTCAGATATAACATTGTAAACTGAATGGATTACCACAAATCTTTGTACAAGAATTATCTTCTTGATTCCATTTTCAAATTCAAGATAAATGAAAAAAAGTCCACTAAACTTTTATTGTTTACATGCATAAAATCTTCCACTATTTTCTCCTCCATAATTGTAATCTGTTCTTTTCCTTTTAGATCCAAAGATCTTTCTCACAATGAAGCCCTTTCAAAGAAGTATAACACTGTCTTTGACCTGAAATCTCAATGTGACAATGCAGAATTTCAGAAAGCGACAGGGAAGGAAATGTACTAAAAATTAAGTCTATTTTATAACCGAGAATTTAAATCTCTTTTTATTGCCTCTTCCTGACTTTTGAATTAACTACATACGGGCTGTTACTTTTTTTCAGCAGATCCATGATAGCATTTATAATCCATAAAATCCTTGAATCCCTTTTCACTGTGCCTTGTTAAGAGACCATTCCATCATTTTCTACTGTTCATTCAATATCTCATTATCTACACCTCTAACATTTGTCTTAACTACTCCCTGTGGGCATGGATTTCTTAACAATTATTGGATAACGTGTTTTTTCCCAGGTTCCCTGTTGGACATATTGGTGATTGTATCCTTGTTCTACTCTCAACTTCAGTGCATTAACTCTATCATATCTGAATCACAGGATCTCTATTAGAAGAACCTTTGTTTAAAAAAAGTACAGCTTGCTCATTATTTCCTGGATTTGACCAAACAGTTGTGGCAATATTCTAATAAATCTTCCTTTTTGTACCACCTTTATCATTTAGAAATGCATGCATTAAAAAAATGATACAACGTTCCTCCAGAATGATATCACAAGAAACACACAGGACAAACCAAGACTAAAACTGACAAAACCACATAATTACAACATATAGTTACGACAGTGCAAAGCAATACCATAATTTGATAAAGAGCAGACCGTGGGCACGGTTAAAAAAAAGTCTCAAAGTCCCGATAGACTCATCATCTCACACAGGCGGTAGAAGGGAGGAACTCTCCCTGCTTCACCAACTTGCTGATGCAGCACCATTGGAAGCACCCGACCACAGCCCGGCACGTAATTGTCGGCCCAGCGGCACCTAATTAATTAGCATGCTTATTTCAGCTTTTTTCTTAAAGATGTGCTGGATGCGTCCCGAGCACCGCTGGACTGCTGCATTCTTCGCGGATCAGTATCGGTTGGCGGCCCGGAGGGTGGGGGCCACTGCACCACCCAAACTCCGATGACTCAGCCTAACACACCATCATCAGTGTGCTTGCTGTCTTCCCGATTCCCGTAAGTGATACTACACTGTACATACATTATTTCTACTTTATATAGGCTGTGTATTTTTACGTGTTATTTGGTACAATTTGGCAGCTTCACAGCCTAAAGGTTACTGGAGAGCACTTGCGCCGTGTTTCTGCCAAGAGTGCTTGCGTGAGATTTTCGCTACAGAGAGCAGTTCAGGCAATGATTGTGGAAAAGTATTTCTACTTTATATAGGCTGTGTATTTATCATATCATTCCTGCTTTTACTATATGTTACTGTTATTTTAGGTTTTACGTGTTATTTGGCATAATTTGGTAGGTTATTTTTGGGTCTGCGAATGCTCACAAAATTTTAGACAATAGACAATAGGTGCAGGAGTAGGGGGCCATTCGGCCCTTCCAGCCAGCACTGCCATTCACTGTGATCATGGCTGATCATCCACAATCAGTATCCAGTTCCTGCCTTATCCCCATAACCTTTGATTCCGCTATCTTTAAGAGCTCTATCCATCTCTTTCTTGAAAGCATCCAGAGACTTGGCCTCCACAACCTTCTGGGGCAGAGCATTCCATACATCCACCACTCTCTGAGTAAAAAAGCTTTTCCTCAACTCCGTTCTAAATGGCCTACCACTTATTCTTAAACTGTGGCCTCTGGTTCTGGACTCACCCATCAGCAGGAACATGCTTCCTGCCTCCAGCGTGTCCAATCCCTTAATAATCTTATATGTTTCAATAAGATTCCCTCTCAGCCTTCTAAATTCCAGAGTATACAAGCCCAGTCACTCCAATCTTTCAACATATGACAGTCCCGCCATCCCGGGAATTAACCTTGTGAACCTACGCTGCACTCCCTCAATAGCAAGAATGTCCTTCCTCAAATTTGGAGATCAAAACTGCACACAGTACTCCAGGTGTGGTCTCACCAGGGCCTTGTACAGCTTCAGAAGGACCTCTTTGCTCTTATACTCAATTCCCTTTGTTTTCCCATACAAATAAATGGCAATTGCTTCTTCACTTTACGACATTCTGGCTTACGAACCGTTTCATAGGAACGCTCTACCTTCGGATGGCGGGGGAAACCTGTAATCAATTGAACATCTCCCTGTGAATGTACTGAGCACAACCACTCTACATAGGTAGGAGATACTCAGGCAGTGCCACTGAAGAGAGAAGTAACATATACTTTTCAGATAAGGGACATTTCAATCGTTCCAAATAAATACATTCGACATCAGATTCCTTCTTCTACAGGCCTTTACCTTTCCCACCCACCTTGCTTCACCTTCTAGCTTGTCCTCCTTCCCCTCACCCATCTTTTTATTCTGGGATCTTCTCCCTTCCATTCCTGTCCTGATGAAGCGTCTCGACCATTATTCATTTCCATAGATGCAGCCTCCGGTATTTTGTGTGTGTTGATCTATTCTCTTAACTTTCAACATTGACTGTTTTCAGGCACGTCTGATGGAGGTGTTCCCAAACAGAGAGAAGTGATTCTGTTCAATTGTTCAAATTAAAAAGGAACCTACCTATTTACCTGCTGATTTACATTGGTACCTCATTTTTCCTATAATCCCCTTCATCACTGTCTCTCCACTATTTGAAACTGTGCTGCACTGCAATGAAATTCAATTCAAAGCCTTTGTAAAAGCAGCAGGGAAATCTGGGTGTAGGGGGGAATGAGATGAACACATCTGACAAAGAATTATCAGTTATACAAACTTATTGCTGGAAATTAGCAGCTGGGGGTGAGCACATTGATCTTTGACATAAAGAAACAGCATTATAACCAGAGCAATGCAACTGAAAAATTAACAGTCAACTGCAGATGCTGGGAAACTGTAAGAGCAGAAAATGTTTAAAACATTGCTGCCTTTGTGGAAAGAGAAACACAAATAATATTTAAGTTCCTGCTGGTGGGTACTTTACATAAAATGTTACTTCTGCTTTTCTGCCATAGAACCTGCCTGACCTGCTCTCCTCGGTGTTTCCAGCATCTTCTGCTTTTATTACTACTTAAAATTAAAATTAAATACTGAGCCTCAGTGATTTCTGAGATTACCCTGATTAGCAGTTCTACAATGCTTGCATGGCCCTCCGCTGCTGCCATATGTAGTGGTGTCCTGTCAACTTTGGTGCGAGCGTCTCGGCTAACTCCAGCTCTGAGAAGGACTTCTGCTGTGGAGTAATGGCCATATTGTGCAGCAAGGTGAAGAGGAGAGGTGCCGAGCTGGGGAGCAAAGAGAATGATACATCAGCTTCTACTTCAAAGAGATACCCATAGGAGCCCACATCTTAAACAGCTGTCAAGGGAAAGTATCAATGACAATACCTTGCCTCACGAGAAATCTCAATGTTGAAAAGGTCCATTCTCCCTTCACCTTTCTTTCACCCTGCCTCCTCTTGAAAAATCACCATTATCCCCTGCTCCATTCCAACAATTGTCCATCTTCATGCATCACCCTAAACCGCAACAGGCTGTGTACACACAGTGTATTATCACACTTCCTGTGACCTCTTATGAGATGTGAGAGATCCAGTGTGTTTCCGATTACTCACAGGAAGGGTGTCCAACAGCAGTTCCCCTCAGACCAAACTGGTTGGAGCAGCAGCTGGACTCACTGAGGAGGATACAAAGGGCAGGAAGTGTTACAGGCAGGCGTTTCAGAGATACAGTCATTCCAAAGGTTCAGTTAGATAGATGGGTGATCACTAGGAGAGGCAGGCAGGATTGTCCTGTGTGTGCTCATATCTCAGACAAGTATACCATTTTGGATACTGTTGGGAAGGATCATCACTCAAAGGGAAATAAGGTGCAGTCAGATCACTGGCATCTTGACCTGCTCTGTTGTACAGCAGGGTATTGCAAGGACAACTCAAGTATTACTGATGGGGAACTCTACAGTCAGGGGCACATACAAGCTGTGGCTGTAAGCGGGACTCCAGGATGACGTAGCAGATGAATGTTTGGCTGAGGAACTGGTGCAGGGGACAAGGTTTCAAATTTCTGGATCATTGGGATCTCCTCTGAGTAAGGTATGACCTGTGCAAAAAGCAACACACACACACACGCAATGTTGGAGGAACTCAGCAAGCCAGGCAGCATCAGTTGAGTTTCTCCAGCATTTTGTGTGGCCTGCTGAGTTCCTTCAGCATTTTGTGTGTGTTGTTTGGATTTTCAGCATCTGCACGTTTTCTCTTATTTGTGGTCTGTATAAAAAGGATAGTTTACACTTGACCCAAGGGCAACCAATATCCTTGTGGGCAGGTTTGCTAGAGCCGTGAGGCAGGAGTTGGGAACCGGAGTGATAGGGCAGTTGATATACAATTAGACGCAGTGCATAGCGAGACTATGAGGAAGGACAGGCAAATAACCAGGCAAAACTGCAGTTAAGGGGATGAGTTAAAGCATAATATGGGGCCAAAATCAAAAGTGGTGATGGCTACAGGACTGAAGGTGTTATATTTGAATGCACACTGTATACAGAATAAAGTAGATGATTTTGTAGCGAAGTTAGAGACTGTGATGGTATGGGCATCTCCAAGACCTGGCTGAAAGATGATCATATTGGGAGCTTAACATCCAAAGCCATACATTGTATCAAAAAGGGAAGCAGGTAGGCAGAAGGGGTGGAGTGGCTCTATTGGTAAAAATTGAAATCAAATGGTTAGAAAGATGATTGGAAGAATCCTTTTGGGTAAAGTAAAGAAACTGCGTGTAAAAAGACCCTGATGGGAGTTATATATGGGAGCCAGGATGTGGGCTACAAATTAAAATGGAAGATATAAAATACATGCAATAAGGGCAATGTTACGATAGTCATGAGGGACTTCAATATGCAAGTAGATTGAGAAATCCAGTTGGTGCTGGAACCCAAGCGAAGGAATAATGAGATGGATTTTTAAGCACTTTGTGGTTGAGCTCACTTGGGAAAAGGCAATTTTGCATTGGGTGTTGTGCAATGAACCAGATTCGATTAAGATAAAGGAACACTTAGAAAGTGGTGATCATAATATGATAGAATTCATCCTAATGATCAAGAAAATCGAATGGATCAGTATTACAGTGGAGTAAAGGGAATTAGAGGCATAAGAGAAGAGCTGGCCAAAGTTGATTGGAAGGGAACACTAGTAGGGATGACGGCAGGACAGCAATGACTGGTGTTTCTGTGGGAAATTTGGACGAAGCAAGTGAGATACATCCCAAAGATGAAGTAGTACTCTTAAGGGAGGATGAGGCAACTGTGCCTTACAAAGGAAATCAAAGAAAGCACAAAAGCAAAAGAGAGGGCATATAACACAGCAAAAATTAGTTGGAAGTTAGAGGATTGGGGAGCTTTTAAAAACAAAAAGAAGACAACTAAAAAGTTATAAAGAGAGAAAAGAAGACATATGAAGGTGTTAATAATATAGAAGAGGATACAAAGCAGTTTTTCAGATATATAATACAAGGAGAAAATTACACTGGAGGGGTAGTAATGGGGACAAAGAAATGGCAGATGAACTGAACAGGTATCTTGCATCAGTTTTCACTGTTGAAGACACTAGCAGCATACCAGAAGTTCAAGAGTGTCAGACAGCAAAAGTGAGTGTGGTTGCTATTACTTGGGAGAAGGTGCTTGAGAAGCTGAAAGGCCTGAAGGTAGATAAGTCACCTGGACCAGATGGACTACACCACAGATTTCTGAAACAGATAGCTGAAACGATTGTGGAGACTTTAATACTCAAGAATCACTAAATTCTGGCATGGTTTTGAAGGACTGGAAAATTGCAAATGTCTCTCCACTCTTCAAGAAGGGCAGGAGGAAGTAGAAAGATGTTGTAGTCTATTATGCAGGATGAGGTTTTGGGGTACTTGGAGGCACATGATAAAATAGGCCAAAGTCAGAATGGTTTTCTAAAGGGGAAATCTTGCCTGATAAATCTGTTGGAAGTATTTGAGGAAAATAACAAGCAGGATAGACAAAAGAATGTCAGTGGATGTTGTTAATTTGGATTTTGAGAAGGCCTTTGACAAGGCACCACACATGAGGCTGCTTAACAAGAGCCTATGGTATTACTGGAAAGATACTAGCATGCATAGAAGATTGGCTGACTGGCAGGAGGCAACAAGTCAGAATAAAGGGTGCCTTTTCTGGTTGGGTACAGGTGACTAGTGGTGTGCCACAGGGGTCAATATTAAGACCATTTCTTTTCATGTATGTCAATGATTTTGATGAAGGAACTGATAACTTTGTAGCCAGGTTTGTGGACAATACAGTAGTGTTGAGGAAGCAGGCTGTCTGCAGAAGGACTTAGACAGATTGGGAGAATGGACAAAATGGCAGATAGAATTTAGTGTAGGTCATACACTTTGGTAGAAGGAATAAAGGTGTGGACTATTTTCTGAATGGAGAGAAAATTAAAAATCAGCAGTGCAAAGTAACTTGGGAATCTTCATGCAGGATTCCCCAAAGGTTGGCTTGCAAGTTGTGTCAGTGGTAAGGAAGAGAAATACAAGGTTAACATTCATGTTGAGGACTAGAATAGAGAAGCAAGGATGTAATGCTGAGGCTTTACAAGGCATTGGTCAGAACTCAGAGTATTGTGAGCAGTTTTGAGCCCCTTATCTAACAAAGAATGTGCTGGCATAGGAGACAGTCCAGAGAAGGTCCACAAGAATGATCCCAGAAAATGAAAAGGTTAACATATGAGGAGTGTTTAATAGCTTTAAGCCTGTACTCGCTGGAGCTTAGAGAATGAGAGGATCACATTGAAGCCTACCGAAGGATACAGAGAGAAGGCAGGAGAATCACATTGAGAGGGATAATAAATCAGTCATAATGGAATGGTGGACCAGAGTTGAAGGGCCAAATGGCCTTATTCTGCTCCTCGGTCTTATGATCTAGGATGGTGTGCTACACACATGGTGCCAGGGTTAATGATGTGTCCTGAGTGACGAATGGTATTCTGAAAGAGGAGGGTGAGCAGCAGAGGCTGTGTTAATAAAACAAAGTGTTAAAAAAAACAAGGTAGAAAGAGAGATGAGCTCCTGCAAAGAGAGTTTTGGGAGGTGGGGAGAAAGTGAAAAAAAAAAGTGGGGTGTACCTCGGGATCACTCCTTGTACTATGTGTTAGCAAAGCAAGAAATAGGAAGGTAGTACAGGTAAATGAGTGGTCAAGGGTCTGGTGCAGGAGAAGGGGCCTAAGGCATATTGGATCATAGGGCTCTCTTCCTGGTCAGCTGGGATCTGTACATGGAGGATAGCAGGGGTACTAAGATCTCAAGGGAAGGTTTGTTGTTGCTATTTGAGGGTTTAAATTATTGTGTTGGGGGCTGGTGGGAATCAGCAAATTGAAGGGGAAGTTGGAAGTTAGAAGTTAGATCTGAAAGGAAGGACCGGCAAGGTCAGGTTAATGAGCAGGATGGGGCTGATGAACTGAAGCGCATTTATTTCAGTGGAAGGAGTATCATGGGCAAGGCTGTCGAACTGTGGGCCTCATTTAGTACATGGAACTACTATGTTGTGGCCACTTCAGAGACCCGGTTGAGAGAGTGGTGGGGGCAGTGGCTCAACCTTTCAGGATTCAGATGTTTCAGATGCAAGAGAGGGATGTAAAAGATATGGGGCAGTTGCAATACTAAGCACGAACTACGTCAGAGCTGCACTTAGAGGAGCTTCTGGAGGGCTCATCCAGCAAGGCAATGTGGGGAGAGCTCAGGAATAGGAAAGGTGCACTCAGTATGATGGGGTTATACCACAGGCCTCCCAACAGTTAGCAGGAGATAGAGGAACAGATATGTAGGCAGATAATGAAAGGTAAAAGTGACAACATAGTTGCAGTGATATAATTAAGCCATTATCGACTGGGACTCTGTTTGTACCAGAGGCTTAAATGGGGCAAAAATTGTTAAGTATATCCAAAAAGGTTTCTTGACACAGCATATAGAAAATGCAACCTAGAAGGGGCCACATTAGATCTTGTACTGGGAAATGAGCCTGGCCAGGTGATGAGAGTTTCAGTGGGACAGCATTAGATGGGATGAGTTTATTGGGTACAATGAATTTCCTTCTTCGCATGGAGACCTTGGGAACAATGATCATAACTCCATAGATTTTTAGATAGTTGTGGATAAGGATAAGAGTGAACCTTTGTGGCAAGTCCTAAATTGGGGAAAGGCATTGCAACTGCATTTTGCAAGAGCTTGGAGAAGCTGCTTCTGGGCAAATCTCTACCTGATATGTGAGAGTAGTTTAAAGCTGAATGATCCAATTCAGGACCAACATGTTCCCATGAGGAAGGCAGACCAGGATGGCGAGGTTTAGGCATCTTATATGACAGAAGATGGAGAAGGAGGCATATACACGGTTTTGAAGAATACCAATGAAGAAAGAGATAACTTTAATGGGGAATCAGTGGTGCTAAGAGGGGCAATGAACTGAGAACGGTGTCTGTCAGTTTTACGATGAGTTGTACTTGGTATCTGTCAGTTTTAACTTTCCACTTATTTGGCATCCTTCCTATTTTCCCCACACTTAACCATACTAAACCACGCGTCCTATAAGGGTTCTTTATCGCTTACAAGTGAACTCCTTTACCTGTGAAGTGGTGTGTTTTATTACTCCTTTAACCGTGAAGGTGCATGGTTGATTGTTCCTTTACTTGTGAAGGTGTGTGTACAATTGCTAATGAACACTGCTAAAAACAGAACCTTGAACCTTCTTTTACAACAGCTGAGCGTATGCTTGTGAAGGGACGTTGGTAAGAGGACATCAGTGGTGGGTGGTGGGGGGGAATGAGCAGTTGGACCATCAGTGGTGGTGGTGGAGAGACTGTCGCCCTGACATCCTGGTAGAACTGGGATACAAGTTTTGTTGGTGTTGGGTGTAAATCCAGGCACTGGAGCTTTAGCCAGTCAAACCTCACTGATTCACACTGGAGCTCCTTGATGCCAATCAAGTGAAATGCTTGTCAGAGATGTTGAAGGCACTCTCACTCCAGACTGAAATTTAGTTCTCAGGACACTTGGAATAAGGGTGTAATAAAGATCATAAGTTATGGGAGCAGCACAAGGCCATTTTGGCCCAACGAAGCTGCTCCACCATTCGATCATGGCTGATTTATTTTCTCTCAATCCCATTTTCCTGCCCTTTCCATGTAAACTGCACTTACTAAATAATGTCTGGATCCAAGTGACCCTGGAGAAACCCAACACAGGCACTATTGAGCAGATTATTGGAAATGAAGCGCTGTGTATTGATAAGGAGCAGCAAACCATTGTCTTGCTCCATTCCCACATGTGGGGCTAGACGTTTGCTGCCTGCCCATGTTCTTCTTTTGGCCACTACAGAACCCAGCTGTTCAATACCACTCCTAATCCATCCAGTATATTTCTTATGCCTCTGGTATTTGTGTCCTCTAGCCCATCCAATATACATACCCAATCCGTGGTGAAGGGAGCACCATTTGCCATCAGTGTCCGAACTTCATCATCCTGACCCTTTCGAGCTGCCTCCAACAACCTCTTCCCCAAATCCACCAGGGACATCTGAATGGATAAAAGGGTTAGAAATATCAGCAGGTCAGTCAATATCCAAATACAGGTGTTTTCCCCTTAGGAGATGAAATCCAAGCAGTGAAAGACAAAGAACTGAAACTCAAACACTGCAGTCTTCTGGTTGCTGACATGTGCTTTAGTGAGGGTAAATCATATAACATTGTGTTTTCAATCACATTAACTGAATGCTGAGAACATTTTGGCTGCAATATTCAGGGTTAAATATACTCAAAATTATCAGCTCATCCAGTATCAGTTTAAGTATGAAATAATGTGCCAGAGGCAGGAACAGAGGCACCTGGACAGATACTTGAATGAGCAAAGCCTAGAGGGAATTGAAGTTAATGGAAGCATTGGGGTTGGGATAGAAAGGCATAAGGGTTGGCATAGGTGGAGTGGGCCAAATGTCTATGATTCAAGAAAGCAGAGGAACATATTGATGTATTTCAGGAGGGTCCCAGGTTTGACTCAAAATCTATTCCAAGTTTACTTAACTAGTACACCTGTGCAAAACCAGTACAGAACTAGCAGAGATTGTCGCACAGTGGTATATGGTAGAGAGGGAGTTGCCCTGGCAGCTCTCAACATAGACTCTGGACCCCATGAAGTCTCATGGCTCCAGGTTAAATATGGGCAAGAAAACCTTCTGCTGATTACCATGAATCATCCTCCCTCAGCTGATATATCAGTACTTCTCCATATTGAGCAACACTTGGAGGAGGTATTGATGGTGGCAAGGGCACAGAATATACTCTGGGTGGGGGACTTTGATGTCCATCACCGAGTGGCTCAGTAGTACCATCACAAACCGAGCTGGTTGGGTTCTACTGGACATAGCTAGTAGACTGGGACTACAGCAGGTAGTGAGGGAACCAACATGAGGGAAAAACACTTAACCTCATTCTCACTAACCTGCCTGCTGTGGAAGCAGCTGTCCACGACAGCATTGGTAGAAGTGACCACCTCACAGCATTTATGGAGACTAAATCCTGTCTCCACATTGAAGAAACTGCGTTGTGTGGCACTACCACCATGCTAAATGGGATAGTCTTTGAACAGATCTAGCAGCCCGAGACTGGGCAACTATGAGACACTATGGGCCATCAGCAGCAGCAGAATTGTACTCAACTACAATCTGTAACCTCTTGGCCCAGTATAGCCCCCACCCTAACATTACCACCAGGCCAGAGGATCAACCCTGGTTCAATGAAGAGGGCAGGAGGGCATGCCTAGAACAATACCAGGCATACTTAAATATGAGGCATCACCCTGGTGAAGCCAAACACCATAAGCAGCAATAATAGACAGAGCTGAGTGGTCCCACAACCAACGGGTCAGATCTAAGCTCTGTGGTCCCGCCACATTCAACCGTGAATGGTGGTGGACAATCAAACAACTCACTGGATGAGGCATCCGTTAGTCTTGCGAGACCATGGATCTGCGCCTGGAAAGTCGTCACTCTCCAGGGCACAGGCCTGGGCAAGGTTGTATGGAAGACCGGCAGTTGCCCATGCTGCAAGTCTCCCCTCTCCACGACACCAATGTTGTCCAAGGGAGGAGGCTCCACAAATATCCCCATCCTCAATGATAGAGGAGCCCAGCACACCTGTGCAAAAGATAAGGCTGAAAGATTCGCAACAATCTTCAGTCAGAAGTGCCGAGTAGATGATCCAGCTCGGCCTCCCCCAGAAATCCCCAGCATCCCAGATGTCAGTATGCAGTCAATCTGATTTACTCAACGTGATATCAAGAAACGGCTGAAAACACTGGATACTGCAAAGGCTATGGGCCCAGACAAAATCCCAGCGATAGTCCTGAAGACTTGTGCTCCAGAACTTGCTACGCCACTAGCCAAGCTGTTCCAGTACAGCTACAACACCTACCCAGCGATGTGGAAAATTGTCCAGGTATGTCCTATACACAAGAAATAGGACAATTCCAACCCAGCCAATTACCACACTATCAGCCTACTCTCAATCATCAGCACAGTAATGGAAGGGGTCATCAACAGTGCGATCATGCAGCACCTGCTCGGCAATAACCTGCTTGTGGATACCCAGTTTGGGTTCCATCAAGGCCACTCATCTCCTGACCTTATCACCACCTTGGTCCAAAAATGGAACAAAGAGCTAAATACTAGAGGTGAGGTGAGGTGAGAGTGATAGCCCTCGACATCAAGGCAGCACTTGACCGAATATGCCATCAAGGTACCTGAACTAAAATGGAATCAATGGGAATTGGAGGAAAACCCTCTGTTGGTCGGAATCATACCTGACACAAAGGAAGATGGGTGTGGTGGTTGGAGGTCAGTCACCTCATCCTCAGGACATCACTGCAGGAGATCCTCAGGTAAGTGTCCTAGGACAACTAGCTTCAGCTGCTTCACCAATGACTTTCCTTCTGTCATAAGGTCAGAAATGGGGATGTTCGCAGGTGACTACATGATGCTCTGCACCATTTGTGACTCCTCAGGTAGTGAAACAGTTCATACCCAAATGCAGCAGGACCTGGACAATATCCAGGCCTGGGTGACAAGTGGCAAGTAACATTCGAGCCATGCAAGTGCCCGGCAATTACTATCTCCAACAAGAGAGGCTCTAACCATCGTCCCTTGACATTCAGTGGCATCACCATTACTGAATCCCTGAATATCGACATCCTGGGGGTTACCATTGACAGGAAACTGAATTGGTTTAGCCGTATAAACACCATGGCTACCAGAGCAGGTCAAAGCCTTGGAATCCTGCAGGGTGTAACTCACCTCCTGACTCCCCAGAACCAGTCCAGCATCTACAAAGCTCAGGTCAGCGGGGTAATGGAATACTCACCACTCACCTGGATGAGTACAGCTCCATCAACACTCAAGAAGCTTAACACCATCCAGCACAAGACAACCCACTTGATGGGTATCCCTTCCACAAGCATTCAATCCCTCCACCATCAACGAACAGTTGCAGCAGTGTGTACTATCTACAACACACCAAAGTTCCTAAGGCAGCACCTTCCAGACCCACAACCATTACCATCTAGAAGGACTAGAACGGCAGATACCTGGAAATCCCCCTCCAAGTCACTCATCATCTTGACTTGGAAACATATCACCATTCCTTCATTGTCGCTGGGTCAAAACCCTCCCTAACAGCACTGTGGGTGTACCTACACCTCAGGGACTGCAGCGGTTCAAGGCAGCAGCTCATCACCATCTTCTCAAGGGCTCTAGGGATGGGCAATAAATGCTGGCTTAGCTGGCGATGCCCACATGCCATAAATGAGTAACTTCTGAAATTATTTACAGATGCAGCACGGTAACAGGCCCTTCCAGCCTAATGAGCCTGTGCCACCCAATTACTGTATACCCATGTGACCAATCAACCTAGTAATTTGTACATCTTTGGATTATGGGAGGAAACAGTGTTTGGGGGGGGGAAGCGTACAAACTCCTTACAGTGTTGGGAACTGAACCCGTGTCGCTAGCGACGTAATGATGTTACGCTGGCCACTACGCCACTCTGCTGCTCATACCATAAGAGTTAATCAATTGTCAATGCTGTTGAATGAAAGACATTTTTACTCTCGCTGGTGAGAAATAAAAGATGACCTGTGCTGTGATGGAGTTTCGTCACCACATGAATTCTGTTCAGTCACTCAATGCATCAAGGCAAGCAACTGTAAAAGAGCAAGTTAAGTCAACGTTTCTATCAGTTATAATGTTGGTCAAAAAAAGCTCTCTGATCACCCACTCCAATTCTTGTGTCATCTGCAAACTTACAACTCCCACCTTGCAGCACTTGGCCTTGCTCTTCCAGTACACATTGAAATACCATTTAAATGGAACAAGAGCTTCTGCTTCCACCATTCTCTCTGACACTGTGTTCCACATCTCTCTCTCTCTCTCTCTCTCTCTGGGTGAGATATTTTCCTCACCACTTCCCCCGCCAACCCCAGTAATCCTGTTATCAATTAAATCTGATTACCCTAGTAGTTTGCAAAAGAATACAGCACAGAAATGCGCCAGTCTTTCCCTGGGCAGGAGCATCTAGAACTAGAGGCACAGGTTTAAGATGAAAGGGAAGATATTTAAAGGAGATCTGAGGAGGAAGTTTTTCATACAGAAGATGGTGGTTATCTGAGATTATTCTCTCAGCAAGTGCATTCCAGATTTCAACCACCCACAATTCTTCCCCACCATCAATGATGTCTCCTTAATGTTGCCATTAGGCAGGAGGTACAGCAACCTGAAGATTCAACAACACTTTCTTCCACACTGCCATCAGGTTCTCGAACTGACATGAAAAGCCTTAACACTACTTCCAACTAGATACTCTTTTCTCTCCCTGTGCTGTTACGTTTACTTTGTTGTGTTTGTAATGTACTTTGCTCCTGCAAAACAACTAACTCTCATGGCATTTACACCCTGTGTATGTATGTTTATGCAAATTTACTTTCACCAAATCCCTTTAACCTCTTACTACTTACGTTAAATCTAGGCCTCTGAATATAAATCTTTCTCACTACATACCTATGCTTTTCAATTTTGTCGAACTCAGTCTTCGTCATGACTGTTAAAAAAAATAAGAGACAGTCACTTCAAAGAAAAACTGAATGAGGTGAAAAAGGACAGGAAACTGTACTTACGAATTGTAATTAAAATGTGTTGTTTTAGTTTTGGTTGAGGTAGAGATACTGTCTGGCTGTCCTAACAAATTTCTCCCAGATCATTACATATCGTTTTGCCGAAATTCCATCTGTGGTACACCCTTCATTCCTCTTTCCCAAGACATTTTTCAGACATGTTGTTCTCCTTAAAACTAGGGGAGGAGCAATTGTGAAAAAAGAGCAAATTGCAAACATCAAGTTTAACGTTTTGTTCAGTGAGGCAGTTATGAAAATGCAATGGGAGAAATGAAACAAATGATCCACTTGCATGAGTCACAGCCTCTGTATGGTTTAGTGTAGCAACATGCCATTCTGTTCTTCCATCCCAGTCAGAGCCTCCACTCTTAAATAATCACTATCTTCACTTTTACTATCAAGTATATTTTACACCTTCCTAATTAAGTCTGTGTCAAAGAAAGATACATCACAGGTCTATCAAATCCATACAACTAACTCTTACTTAATGGAATAAAAATAATTCACCACATCACAATTCTGCAAAGTCAGAAGTTATAAATATGGTTCCGCCTGAAACTGAGAACAAGAGCCAGACTTATCTAGATGGGTACATTCCATCTATGTGCTTATTATCAGTAATAGGAAAGATCAAAAATAATCAATTCTGCCCTTATAGTAATCATTTTGTTCTAAAGTGTCTTTTGAAAATCTTCAACACCAAAGAGTACAGGTATAGGTTTAACAAGCCCAACGATAAAACAACATCTTTCTTTTCTTAAACTGGGGCCCATTGCAGGGAATTGAACAAGCTTTACATATTGAACCTGCAGCTGATACCAATTAACCTACCCTCCCGTGCATCAAGGAGCATCCATTTACTACAGTTGATTCTCAGAATGTAATTAGCTATGTAAAAGTTTTTTGGGTACCCAGATGAAATAAAAAGCATTTCAACACCAGCTTTCTTTCACTTCTATTCTCCATTACATAAACCTGACTCAATAATCAGAATCAGGTTTATTATCACACGCTTATGAATTTTCTTGTCATTAGTACAGTGCAAGACATGAAAATTGAAGTTTCAAAAGAAGTAAATAATGCAAAAGAATAACAAGGACCATTCAGAAATCTGATAGTAGAGGGAAGAAGCTGTTCCCAAAACGTTGAGGGTCTTCAAGCTCCTGTAGAGGAGGTCATGCCCTGGATGGTGAGTGTCCTTAACGACGGATGCTGCCTTCTTGAGGCATTACCTTTTGAAAAGTGGTGGGAAAGTCTATCCACGTGATGGACACGCTGAGTCTAAAACCCTCTACAGCTTGTTTTATCCTGCACATAGGAGTCTCCAACACAGGCAGAACAAAGCAAAAGCAGCACTATAAACACTGAATTAAATTAACCATTTGTGTATTCAAAAAGGTAAGTGGACTAAAACATGACCACTAGTCTGTCAGTAAGACACTTTGGTCTGCACCGACAAGTTGGATTAAAGGGCCCATTTCTGAGCTGTATTTCATTATTACTGACCTCATCCTTTCATAGCCACGCCTTTGTTATTAGGAGATTAGACCAACAGTCTGCTGCTGCAGACTGACTGCATTAAGAAACTGGTACCTGGCTCAGTGCACATCATAATCATGAGTTTCAGTGAGGTGGTCAGGCACATTAAGCAACTGGAGCTGGATTTGGACATACTTTGGATTGTCCAGGATGCTGAGAACATCATAAAACATGAGCTTTAGTGAGGTGGTCACACCCACCGTGCAGGAAGCAGATAGCTGGCGATCACCAGTACAGGTAGGGGGAGCAATCACTGCAGGATTGCCCCAAGGCCATTCCCCTCAGCAATGCATTCCTCCTTGGTGACTGTGGGGGTGGGTTGACCTCATCTGGGCACAGCAACAACAGTCATATCCATGGCACTGAGGCTGGCTCTGACAAGGGTCAAGTCAGGCAGAGCAATAGTGATAGGGGACTCAAAAATTACGGAGCTAGCCAGGAGACTTCGAGGTCACAAGAGCCTGCCTCGCAGGTCAATGATCTCTCTGACATTTGGCTGCAAACATTTTCAATGGGGAGGGTGAGCAATAAGAGGTTGTGGTGAAAATTGACACCAATTACATAGGTGGAAAGTGGGAAAAGATCCTGTGCAGTGAGCACAGGGAGTTAGGAAAGAGGCTGGAAAGGACCTTGAAAGTAGGAATTTCAGAATTACCTCTGGTGCTTCATGATCCAGAGGTTCAATGTTTTAGAAAAGATGGAAGGACAGCTTGTTGGGGGGGGGGGGGGGCGGTGGAGATACGTCTCAGCCAAGGTCGCTGTAAGGTGCTCCTTCCCTCCACTAGCCTGCAGGCGGGTCACCCTTGGGCAAAATGTAGCAACTGCTTAGACATCTGCCCCCGCCTTCCGATCAGGGTCACATGAGCTACTGCATATCATAAGTCCTGGTCATGTGACCATTGTCACCAGGCAGACAATTTCTGAAATATATTGATAAAGCCTGGGGTCACCCGTCTTGTAAAGAAGGTGGCAATTGCAAACCACTTCAGTAGAAAAATTGCCAACAATCATGGTCTAAAGACCATGATCATCCATGTCATACAACACAGCACATAATGACGATGAATCATTCTGATGGGATTATATTACAGACAGCCACTGGATCATTGAGGAACAAATATGGAAGCAGATGGGGGAAAAGTTGCAAAAGCAATTTCCCAAATATAGACTGTGACCTTAGTGCAAGAGGTTTAGGCGGGCAGAATTTAGGGTTAAGGTAGAACTATCCCGATGACTTAAATCAGGATGTCGATAGTTCAATTAGTAGAGCTGCTGTTGGGAAATTAACCTGGCCAGGTGGTCATCCTTTCAGTTGGAGAATACTTAGGAAAAATTGATGGCAATTTCTTGTTTTAAGATAGCTAAAAATAAGGATAAGTATGAATCTTGCAGGAGAATATGAAGTTGAATTAGGGTGGATTAAGCAGGAACTAGTGAGAGTTCTTTGGAAAAAGTTGCTTTCGGGCAAGTGCTTGCTTGTCTGACATTCGGAGGGTATTTAAAGACCAAATGCACAGAGCATGGGGATGTTCCAGTAAGGAAGACTAGAATGGCAAGGTAAGGCAACTTTGGGTATCAAGAGAGATGGTGAATTTAGTTAAGAATGCAAAGGAGGCTAAAATCAAATAGAGACCTTGAGGATTACAAAGAAGAAAGAAAAGAATTCAAGAAAAGAGGGAACTTTAACTTGGAGGTGGAGGATATCCTAAATAAGTACTTTGCATCAGTATTTGTAAAGAAGGACATGGAGGATAATGAGACTTTGGGTCTCCAAAGTCTGATGAAATATACCCCAGGTTATTGAGACGGGCAAAAGATGAGATTACTTGGAACTTGATCAAGAGCTTCCACCTCCTTTATAGGCCATAACCAAGGTCCCAGAGGAATGCCGAGAAGCTGATATTAAACACAAGAGATGCTGCAAATGTTGGAAATTCACAGCAACACACACGAAATGCTGGAAGAGCTCAGAAAGTTGGGCAGCATCTATGGAGAGGAATAAACAGTCGGCATCTTGGGCCATATGGCCTGCTCCTACAGCCTACTGTTCAGTTATTCCTACACACTTGAAGAGAGATACCAAAACATTGAAATAAACCCTGCTGTTCAATGTCCTCCTCACCCACGGACCACTTTAGTTCCTAAACCACAGTTCCACTCAGTAAACCTGAGGGATGAGAATGTAATTAAAAACTAAAATGACCAATGCCTGTTGACCTTTGGCCCCATTAGTTTCCCAAGAAATCTTTTAAACAATTTCTATTCTGCTGTTGTAGCACTAGTAAACCACTTCCTAGTACAAAAAGTTGTTTTTTTTGAGGTGGTGACAAAATAAAACTGAAGGTAGAGCAGTGGATGAGTTGTATATGGATTTTAGAAAGGTTCTTCTTGGTAGACTCACCAAGAGAATGGTGAGGCATGGGATCTAGAAGAAGGTGGCAGTGTGGCTTCAGACCTGGCTTTTGCACAGAAGGCACAGGGTGGTAGCAGATGGAGACTGGAGGTTCTGGGACCCTTGCTATTTGTGATTTTTATAAATGACTTGGAGGGTGAAGGGTAGGTTAATAAGTTTGACACAAGATTGGTGATGTTTTGGATAGTGTTGTCCTCAGTTGCCACTGGAACCAGATAGGATGCAAAGCTGGGCAGAGAAGTGGCAGACTATGAAACATCAAACTTTAAAGTGGAGTACAGAGTTAATGGCAGGATTCTCAGCAGTGTGGAGGAAGAGGTATTTTGGGGATCAAGTCCAAAGATCCCTCAAGGTTGCTGCACAAGTTAGTAGGGTGGTTAAGGTGTGTTGGTCTTCATTAGCCAGGGAATTGAGTAATGTTATAGCTCTAATACAAGCACATGAATGTAAGAAAAATGGAGGGTTATAGGCTATAAAGGAAGGAAGGACTAGATTCATCTTGGAGGTTTATATAGGTTAACTAAACATTGTGGGACAAAGAGCCCATACTGTACTGTACTAAATTGTATACAAGGATTGGTGCTGGGGCCTTTGTTGTTTATAATAAACTACTTGGATAAGAATACATAATCAACTTTGCTGACAACACCAGCATTAATGGAGGCAGAGAGGAATGTTCTCACAACCTACGGACTCACTTTCAAGGACTCTTCATCTTATGTTCTCAACATTTATTGCTTATGTACTTCTTATTTCTTCTTGTATTTGCGCAGCCCATCTTTTGCACATTGGTTGGTGTCTGTCCTGTTGGGTGCAGTCTTTCATAGATTCCATTGTTTCTTGTATTTACTGTGAATGCGCACAAGAAAACGAATCTCAAGGCTGTCCTGAGATTACTATTACAGCATCCAGAAAAGTACACTGGGCTTTCCCGCTTAAATCAATAACAGTATGTTGCAATTTTACATCGCTGGTGGGGATTTCCCCATTGAAATACAATGCCACAGGTCTGTATCAGCATAGGGATAAACTTCCACAATTTTCATAGTATGAAGTCACATGAACCATAAGTAATTTGTTGATGTGTTTAAAACAACACCAAAGACATGCCCTATTCTGGGATTTATAAGCTTTGTGGCGCAGTTTAAACACTCGCATGCTAAAGAGCACCAGTCGATCAGCCCCTTTCCATTTGTTATTTGAAATTATGAGGGGTTTTTTTTGGTCATAGCACACAAACAGTCAGATGCACGTTTCATGTAAAAACTGACAATGTAATAATTGCCCGAGTAATCCTGGGCCAGCGGTAGAAGCGGGGGTAACCAGAGGTCTCAACGGTGAGGTCTGAGGGGAAGGAGGAGTCATTTCCCAGGGCCTGAAATTGAATCCGACAAAACTGGTCCCCGTGGAACTGAAGCTTTAACTAGAGAACAATACATTTCCCTCCTCGAGGGTGGGGGTGGAGGGTATCACTGAGCAGCCGGATTCGGGACAGGGAGAACACCGGGATGCGGTCCCGGTGATGTCCGGTACGGGTGGGGTGGGGTGGGGTGGGGTGGGGTGGGGGAAGAAAGGTCAGTGTTTGGGTGGGTGAGAAATGTCCCTGTATCTGAACATGGGGGCGGACAGCGGTAGCAGTAGCAGGGTGTGGGTCACCGGCTTTCACCGACACCCGGTTCACGGAGGGTAGGCCTGGGGTTAACTTCTCTGCCCGGGAGGGAGGAATCACTCCCCAGTCTTCAGCGGGGTGAGCCCAGTAAGTGAAGGGGAGGGGGGCGGAAAGAAGGGTCACCGACACTGGGGTGCCAGGCGAGGGGAGGCTCCTGGTAACTGCCCCGGCGAGAGTTCGGGCGACGCGTTCCCGGTAAGGGGGGGAGGGGGGGGTCACGGACTGCCACCGACGAGGGGACGGAGCGGCGGCCCCGCGGACGATGGACACCCGGGACTGAGGGAACGGCGGCGGCGGCAGCGGCCGGGCGGAGACAGGAAACGGGGCCTGGCGGCGGTTCCGGGGGAAGTCGCGGAATTTGCCGAGACTTCCACATCCGGTGGAGAAACCTGGAATTAAAACCCGCGCCGACATTTACCTCAGCGGCCACCGCCCGGCCTGGCTCCCGAGCCCGCGCTTTCTGCCGGCCCGCCCGATCGCCCAGCCGGCCGGTAGCTCCGCCCCTCTCCCCACGCCCGCTCCGAGCCACCCGCCGCCGGCACCCGTTTTAAATTTTGTTTAAAAATAAAAGGCACCCAAGATGGCGGCTACTGTTCGCCGGAAGTGGACTCCCCGCGGAATGATACCCGGGGAGGTGAGGCGGCTGACTGATGGTTAGCCGGCCCTCGCTCTCCCCGCCCGCTCGTCCAACCTTCCTCGGGGCTTTCCTTTCCCCTCCTCCTTCTCTTCCATTGAGTCTGTCGGTCTTCACGTTCAGGACCATGGCGTCTGGCCGCCCTCTCGGGATTCTGTTTTTGCTCGGAGTTGTTGCCCGACCCGGAGGTGAAGCGGTCAGATGTAGATCCGGGCACCGATGTTTTGGCGCGCGGTTTGTGCCAAGTCCAAGGGGGGTCGGACCGTGAGCGGGGGTTGTGGAGACAGAGTAGCTCTAGGACCGGGGCGGGATGAGGGGACCCGGGGTCGGAGAGTGCGGGAGGTTCGGGATGAGGGGACCCGGGTCGGAGAGTGCGGGAGGTTCGGGATGAGGGGACCCGGGGTCGGGCAGTGCGGGAGGTTCGGGATGAGGGGACCCGGGGTCGGAGAGTGCGGGAGGTTCGGGGATGAGACTCGGGTCGGAGAGTGTGGGAGGTTCGGGGATGAGGCTCGGGTCGGGCAGTGCGGGAGGTTCGGGATGAGGGGACCCGGGGTCGGAGAGTGCGGGAGGTTCGGGATGAGGGGACCCGGGTCGGAGAGTGCGGGAGGTTCGGGATGAGGGGACCCGGGGTCGGGCAGTGCGGGAGGTTCGGGATGAGGGGACCCGGGGTCGGAGAGTGCGGGAGGTTCGGGGATGAGACTCGGGTCGGGCAGTGCGGGAGGTTCGGGATGAGAGACTCGGGTCGGAGAGTGTGGGAGGTTCGGGATGAGGGGACCCGGGTCGGGCAGTGCGGGAGGTTCGGGATGAGAGACTCGGGTCGGAGAGTGTGGGAGGTTCGGGATGAGGGGACCCGGGGTCGGAGAGTGCGGGAGGTTCGGGGATGAGACTCGAGTCGGAGAGTGCGGGAGGTTCGGGATGAGACTCGGGTCGGAGAGTGTGGGAGGTTCGGGATGAGGGGACCCGGGTCGGGCAGTGTGGGAGGTTCGGGATGAGGGGACCCGGGTCGGAGAGTGCGGGAGGTTCGGGATGAGGGGACCCGGGGTCGGAGAGTGCGGGAGGTTCGGGGATGAGACTCGGGTCGGGCAGTGTGGGAGGTTCGGGATGAGGGGACCCGGGTCGGGCAGTGTGGGAGGTTCGGGATGAGGGGACCCGGGTCGGAGAGTGCGGGAGGTTCGGGATGAGGGGACCCGGGGTCGGAGAGTGCGGGAGGTTCGGGATGAGGGGACCCGGGGTCGGAGAGTGCGGGAGGTTCGGGATGAGGGGACCCGGGGTCGGAGAGTGCGGGAGGTTCGGGGATGAGACTCGGATCGGAGAGTGTGGGAGGTTCGGGGATGAGAGACTCGGGTCGGGCAGTGCGGGAGGTTCGGGGATGAGACTCGGGTCGGAGAGTGCGGGAGGTTCGGGGATGAGACTCGGGTCGGAGAGTGCGGGAGGTTCGGGATGAGGGGACCCGGGGTCGGAGAGTGCGGGAGGTTCGGGGATGAGACTCGGGTCGGAGAGTGTGGGAGGTTCGGGGATGAGGCTCGGGTCGGGCAGTGCGGGAGGTTCGGGATGAGGGGACCCGGGGTCGGAGAGTGCGGGAGGTTCGGGGATGAGGCTCGGGTCGGAGAGTGCGGGAGGTTCGGGATGAGGGGACCCGGGGTCGGAGAGTGCGGGAGGTTCGGGATGAGGGGACCCGGGGTCGGAGAGTGCGGGAGGTTCGGGGATGAGACTCGGATCGGAGAGTGCGGGAGGTTCGGGGATGAGACTCGGGTCGGAGAGTGTGGGAGGTTCGGGGATGAGAGACTCGGGTCGGGCAGTGCGGGAGGTTCGGGATGAGACTCGGGTCGGGCAGTGCGGGAGGTTCGGGGATGAGAGACTCGGGTCGGAGAGTGCGGGAGGTTCGGGGATGAGACCCGGGGTCGGAGAGTGCGGGAGGTTCGGGGATGAGACTCGGGTCGGAGAGTGCGGGAGGTTCGGGATGAGACTCGGGTCGGGCAGTGCGGGAGGTTCGGGATGAGGGGACCCGGGGTCGGAGAGTGCGGGAGGTTCGGGATGAGGGGACCCGGGTCGGGCAGTGCGGGTGGTTCGGGATGAGGGGACCCGGGTCGGGCAGTGTGGGAGGTTCGGGATGAGGGGACCCGGGTCGGGCAGTGTGGGAGGTTCGGGATGAGGGGACCCGGGTCGGGCAGTGCGGGAGGTTCGGGATGAGGGGACCCGGGGTCGGAGAGTGCGGGAGGTTCGGGGATGAGACTCGGGTCGGGCAGTGCGGGAGGTTCGGGGTGAGGGGACCCGGGGTCGGGCAGTGCGGGAGGTTCGGGATGAGGGGACCCGGGGTCGGAGAGTGCGGGAGGTTCGGGGATGAGAGACTCGGGTCGGGCAGTGCGGGAGGTTCGGGGATGAGGCTCGGGTCGGGCAGTGCGGGAGGTTCGGGATGAGGGGACCCGGGGTCGGAGAGTGCGGGAGGTTCGGGATGAGGGGCCCGGGGGTCAGAGTGCAGGAGGTTCTGTGATGCGGAACCTGGTGGTTGGGTTGTCCAGGGTCTGAGGTCAGTAGGTGTCGGGGTCTAAGGGAGCCGAGAGTGAAGTTTTAGGGACCAGGAACATTGTGGGTCCACAGGATCTCGACCAAGGTCCAGGACTGGGCAAGCATAGCGAGAGCTGGGGATGGATTGCACCTGGACAGGGAACGGAGATATCAGTAGAATGGATGTTTAACGATGCAGGATCTGAAGGTCAAAGAGAGCGGAGATAAGCGTCCAAGGGTTGGGGGTGTTCTGAAGGACTAGGGGAGTGGGATCAATGAGTGTTGGGGACCAGGGGGAGATTTCAGGGCCAAGGGAGATGGGTCTGTAGGATCTCTACCAAGAAACTGCAGGTGACTTGTGTTTTGCTGTCGGATCCCTGAGGGTGGGTGAAGTCAGGTTGGAAAAACGAGGGACGGCAGACAGGGCACAGTGGCAGGGCTTAACCCAGTACTGGCTACCACCTTCAGTCAATGATGGTGGAGCCATTAGGCTGAGGGGGGGGGGGTGCTGGTGATTGTAGGAAGGATTCAGAGACAATTATTATCAGCAGAAAGGTAGGAGTAGGGAAGGAGTGTAGACCAGTTGTTGGATGATGTAGGGCAGAGGCAGAGTGGGTAATGTGTGGGAATCATTGTATTGGAGTTCCAGGCTGTGTGATAGGAAATGAGGTTATGTTGGGTCAGTGAGGGCAAACGGAAAAAAAAGCCAAAGGGTCTCGGCCTGAAACGTCGACTGCACCTCTGCCTAGAGATGCTGCCTGGCCTGCTGCGTTCACCAGCAACTTTTATGTGTGTTGCTTGAATTTCCAGCATCTGCAGAATTCCTGTTGTCTGGGATTAAATTGATTTTTGAATATGATTGGTGTATGAATAATGTGTGGTGAATGCTTAACCCATAGAAACATCTGAGGAAACCCTTGAAAGCATTAATTTTATTCTGTGAGTGGAAACTGTTTCAGGCAAGTCCAGAATTTATTGCCGTTCCCTAAATGCCCTCAAGAAAGGAATAACGAAAACCAATTTCCCCCAGGATCAATAAAGTATGACTAAGAAAGTGATGTGATGTCCACATCACAGTGCTTAGATACACAAGTATCTTAAGGTACTATCTCTGAAAAATCCCTCAAATTCCAGTACTCTAGTGTCACTGCTCCACAAGTCAACATTCTCAGCTGAGATGCTATGTTTACTCTGTGCGTAGTGCTCAGCAGGTAGCATTGTTGGAATATCTCAGAAAACAGGCCATTCCTAGCTGCCGTGTGAGGAATTTACCATTTAGAATGCTGGCATAATCAGCTAACTCAGAAAGTAAATAATCCTTACCCATGAATGTGAAACCAGGGTATGAGGGGCTGAATTAATGTTCCCCCTGCACTCAGTTAATATCTCCTGTGATTATTGATCAATGATAGTTAACCAGGCTGCTTACAATACATAGGCAGGAAAAAGACACAGTAAACATGCTGTGATGAGAACAAATATTAACTTTATCTATGTCATCAGAAAATACCACCAAAGTTGCACCGTTTTTTTGTTGCATAAGTTCAATTTATTGTTCTGTGACATTTACAGGAAGCACCTACAGAGAGCAATAAGACAATGACAATCTTTTAATTACTTTCTTGGGATTGTTACAGTCAGAAATCAAATAAATTGAGTTGTGCTTGAAGGACACTAGCATATGGGAGAAGAAAAGTGCTCCTCACACCCCGAGGGCATTTGGCTATGGAGAGAGGACTGCTGAGAGTCTATTCAAGACCAATTTTGATAAAGTTATATGAGGAGCAGGTAGGAAAGTACTGAAGGTCATTTCAATGTTGGAGCAGACCCAAAGTCTCAAGTTTTCCCCTCCTGTTTGTATGCTTCTTACCGTTGGACACATGCCAAAATGAGTCCCATCTTGAATCCACTGCCAGGTCACAGTGACAAGTCACAGCCCACCTTGCAGTGAAACATCCATCACCATTAGTTAATTTCAATAGTAGTGGGAGAGCAAATGTGGTTCTTCGTACGACAAGATTTCCCCTTCAGTATTGGGCAGACACCCATGGAAGCAGCTACACCCTTTATAAAAGTGTACTTGTAACTGGTAGTTAACTAGTGTTCTTTCCAGGAGAGACAGGATACTGCCTGTCATGACCATCTGCCCTGATTTTAAAAGTGTGTTGGAGCAGCAGAACCTATATATAATGCAGTACCAGGGTTAGCTTCCTGATATCTATACTGATTGTACATGGGTTGGAGTTAATGAGGAAGGAGGAAACCATAATATATCCTACCTTATGTAACCAAAGGACGAGTCATTACAGAAAAATCGGGGTTGGGTGGAGGCTGGTGGGAGAAGGGAGTGGACTAATCCACAAAGAAATGAGTGGGTCACATGGCCTCTTGGCCTTTCTCCACCTTTCAATCTGACTCTCATTTTACACATTTAAAATATATTAAATTTGTTTTGAACTAATCAAAAACATCAATAACTTACTAAAATTGAGGCTGAAAAAGTTTTCGTCCCCTTTGTAATTAATACATTAATTTCCCTAATTTGCAATACTGTATATTACCTTACCAACTCATCCCATTTGATGTAGAAAATTAAGAGATCACCTGAATAAATACCCTGTCTCTGAAAGGGCAAATGGTTTGGTAGACTTTCAACAGCACAAATCTGGGGAAGCGTACAAGACCATCTCAAAGGTGCTGAACATTCATCCTGCAAAGTGGAAAAATATGAAACCACAGCCACACTGCCTAGGTCAGGCCACCTCTAAGTTTCCAGAGGAGAGTAGCACTTGTAAGAAAAGCTACTGTGAAACCATAGAGCGAACTGCATAAATCAATGGCTGCAACTGGAGATGAAGTTCATGGCTCCACAAATCTCTAAGGCCTTGCACAAAAAGTGTATCTATGGAAGAGTGGCAAGGAAAAAGCCCTGCCTAAAAAACATATTGCCTGTAAAAGTTTTGCAAAGCATCATTTTATAGGATGCTGTAAAGATGTGGAAGAAAGTTTTGTGGTCAGATGAAACTACAGTGGAACTTTTTAGGATTGATGGGAAGATGAATGCTGCTAAATGCAGAGATTCTGCCAGAAAGCTTGAACGGGTGACAAGGTAATCTTTTAGCAGGACAGCAGCCCAGACTGCTAGAGCAACCATGGAGCAACTTCGAATGAAGAAAATTAACATCCTTGAGTGGCCCAAGCAGAGTCCTGACCTTAACCCAATCAGGCATCTATGGCAAGACCTCAAGATTGCTGTCCACTGCTGCTCCCTAACTAACCTGGCACACTTTGAGCAATTTTGCAAGGAGGAATGGGCAAATCTTGTTCTATCATGTGTAAAACCAATAGACATCTAAGGACTACAGGTTGTAATAGCTGTGAGAGGCAGTTCAAGTATGTTTGTAAATGCTGACATTTCAGTTTTTGAGATTCTCATGCTTTATGATTTTCCCTTTTTTGGGGGGGTCTACTGTGGGGGAGAAAAAGGGCATGTGATTGACAAATAAAAGAAAAATCACTGGTTGTAATACTTATTTATGTGAACCAAGGATTGGGGGCTGAATATTTTTATAAGGTGCTGTATCCATTGGTTCCTTGATCAAATATTTATCAATATGCCTTGAATCTAAAACCCAGGAAATACTGAAAACACTCAGCTGGTCAGACTGCATCTGTAAGAGAGAAACAGTTAATGTTCCACAGCTGTGACCTGACCCACTGAGAATTAGCATCATTAAATTTGTTAAATTTTCAGCATCTGCATTGTATTTTTCAATTTTTACTTTCTTAAATAAAAAGGGCAATGAGCTCCAAAATTATGTAGTTGAAGTCCCAACCTCTGACCAACCATAAGCCTTTACATACTTATTCTCTCCAAACCCAAAAGGATAAGCCAATCTTCACCCACCGACTTCTCCACCTCACTGACCCAGATTACACGTCCAACTGAAGAGGGACCTAGTGGGGCAACAGGCATCACCTCATCACTGACAGGAAAAGTCAGCATCTGAGAGACTGCCGGTGCTGGAGTCTGGAGCAACACACAATCTACTGGAAAAAGTCTGGGAGCAAACAAATAATCCTGATCCAAAATATCGGCTGGAACTGTTGACAGATCAGTTCCTCTCACAGATGTTCGACCCGCTGAGAGTTTGTTGCTTGTTGAAGTCAGTATCGGCTTGGGTTCTCACCCTCAGGGCTCGGACACAACAGGGCCAAGAAGTGGGGTGTAGCCATTTGCCACTCTCGGTTTCATCGGCACACAGCGGCGGCTGATATCTCTTAGTCTCACCCTAATACTGAGGGGGGAATCCTTGCTGTACAAAGAACCAGGAAAGCTCCCTCACCTTCAATGAAATTAATTGATGCCACAGAAACTCCGGGGTTCCTGCCTCTCTGGCTCTTCACCCACTCGAGACCCACGAAAGACAAGGAAGGGGTGCCCCTCACCGAGGTTACCCCCTCTGCTCATCTCACCCCCGGACTTGCCGAGGCCTCGTGGGTAGGTAAATCGTTCACATACGCTTTAAATATTTACAAATAAATATAAATAAGTTAAATAAATAATTCATTTGAATCACACATTTTAAAGAACGCATCGACCTCAACGCGCATTTGCTAATCGATACATTGGTAAGAGGCACGGCACCTTGTTTAACGGTTTTCAAATTCACATTTCATCTTTGGTTCTGGGTGGATCAGTGAACAAAGCTGAGCGAGGTAAGCCACGGGCGACAACCGCGACGGTTTATTATTGCGAACGGATGATGCACTCTAACATTTCTGTCTTGCCCAAGGAGGTACAAGATACAGAATTCAGCCCCCCTCCCACGTTTCTCCATGTGGCAGGTCCCCAGATCTGCAAACCAGACTAGAGAACAGCCCCCAGCCTCAGCAGCGATGGCCCCGACAGCAGATGCCTGTCAAAAATCAACGGCAGACAAAGACAATGCAAATAATTAAGCCACATCAGGAGAGAATGTCAATCAGGCTGGTTGGCAGGACAACGGGGTCTGCAATCGCGGAAATCTCCTTTGTTTTACACATTCCGCATCACTGTAGTCGGGTCCCCCATGGCCATTGCGACAGGGTGCGGCAGGTGGTTGCTCGAGGCTACCGTCAGTCAGTCCACAAGCGGCCCTGGGGAGGCTTTCTAGCGGTTCTCGTGGGCAATCACGGCCACCCAACACCTCCTTTACTCCCGCGCACCTGTCCGCCCCATCTCAATTAAAACAGTTTGCTCTGCGTGAATAAAGAACAGAACAGAGAGGAAAAAAAACACAAAACGCTGGGGGAATTCAGCGGGTCGTGTAGCAACTGTGAAGGCAAGTGGATGAGGGATGTCGAACTGAAATGCCCACTCTTCATTTTCCTCCACTGAAGCTGCCTGACCCGCTGACTTCCTCCAGCTGTTTGCTTTCAGATTTCAGCATCTGCAGTCTCTCGTCTCACATTGTCGGACAACGAGCAGACGAGAGACAAAATACAAAACGAAATTACAAAATAAAAAGGAAATCCTTAAAATCGGAGCCAAGCAGTTCAATAAAGCACTTACACAGCTGTTGTTGAGGAACGGGAGAATAGAGACATGGATCTGGGCCCAGTAAACTGGGATCCAAAGGTTGAGTTCAGCTGCCAATCAACCGAGGGATGCGGCTATCCGCCCTCTACGATCGTTAATAGCAGAGGCAAGGCTAGGCAGGTATTCAAGCGAAAAACTGGACATTGGGAGCAGATTCACTACTGACTTTCAAAAACGAAATGGTTAAACATTTGAAGGGGATTTGGTAATTGCGGAAAACGGGATAACGTGGGCAGCTGCTGAACTTGTTACTGTGTAGCATCCTTCGATTAGGGACCTCAGTAATTGCTCATCTGCAATGCAATGTGGAAAAGGGGACGTGTCATTTAACAATTTACCTTGGTTTTGATCCGAAACTGTGTTGACCAACGAATCAGTATAACACGAGATGGAGCAGCTGAAGTAATTGGCTGTGTAGGTACAAGAACATTTATAAAGCACTAACAGGTAAGCAACCCATTGGCTAAGACCTTAAAGCAGTTCCAGGTCTATTCCACTGAAGCTGGCAATGGGGGCTCTCCAAAAATTGAAGGAGTTGTACTCAGCCAAGGTATCTTCCTCGTCTTCTGACACGTCCCGAGGCATAAGGGATCTGGACTCTGCAGTCTGACCTCCGGAGTTGGATTTAGTGATGTTCGGTACCAGAATCTCAATCTCGGCCAGGTCGACCACGGGGATGGGGGTCCTCCAGAACAGAAAGGAATCGTACTGGGTGCTGAGCAGGTCGAACATGTTAGCTGCAGAAGAGAATGCACAGACTGTTGCAAGTAACACCAGCCCATTCGCCCCTACATGTCTCATCCAATGGCCCATACACTCTGTCCTGGTAAAGCAGAGATTCACTTGAACTTCTAGTCTAGTACCCTCCAGCAAACTCAGACTGGGTCCCTGCTCTATGGGACAGCCCCACTCGGACACAAACGGTGACTCTGAGCTTGCTTTCATCTGGTCTTCACTCAGTTCTATCACAGAGCACATGTTGCCATAGTAACAGTTTGTGACAGATCCCTCAGTTAGGTTTTCTTATCTGTGGAACAGTGGAAATGTCTGCATGACTGAACTTGTCTTGGTGTGTTAAAATAGTTCAAACATCTGGTACTGTATATATGGAGTTTGCAACCACCATTTTCACGGAGGGCGATGACATGGGTGGAAGAAGTGGTTGAGGCAGGTGTAATGGTATCATTCAAGCAGCATTTGGATAGGTCCATGAAGGGGGCGTGGTGGGGTTTGGAGGGATATGGGCTGAATGCAGGGATAGTTGTTCTCAGCCAGAATTGATAATTGTGAATACACTAAGAATTGCCCAAATAAAAATACTGCTAATGAACCTGGCAGTTCGTGTAACAGCATACTTGTGGAACAAGTGGTAAGACACTATTCCCAGAACAAGCCCAGTAGGGTCTTGAAAAGGTAAATAAAAGCTGTTACAGCTGTGCAAGAAAAGTGATGTGTGGTTTAAAAAAGATGCATCACCGGAGCTTGTTGAAATAAACAGAACATTGTACAAATCAAATGAAATGAAGAGACATGCTGAAATGCTCGTTTCCATCATTCTCATCACAGAAAAGGAACAGTTGAAAACTCTAATAGAAGTATTCATATTGTTTCTTGAGAAAGGGGCTAAAGTTAAACAGAGTCAGTGAATGTTGCTATACAGCAATAGTGAATAGCACACCAGCCTGACACTGGGTGCACTAATGAACCAGGATGGATATGCAGTCAGTGAGCAGAAAACTAAAAAAAAAAGCCAGTCACTTCTGATAGCAGGTGAAAGGACTGAAGTACTTTGGAGTTGGCGATGTGATCGTGTAATATCAAAGACAAGTTAAAACATTAGAAGTTGCTCCAGTCTCTTGCCCAAACTGGCTGAAAGAAATAGTTGAATGTAGACTGGAGGCAGATCTGTCTCACTGAGTGTGTGTGGAAATGTGGAGAGAATATCAATGATGAGTTGGGTCATCCAAGCCAAAATTCAAGTTCAATATGAATTAAACCAAATTTGAAGAAAGAAAATGACAGACCTCTCCATGAAACAACATTGGTCTGTTAAATTTTCCAAATTCCCATGTTAAGTGAGAATCCATAAGGAATTAACCACTTGGAATTTCTGTATTCCTTTGAGAGGATCTCATTCCTCTGGAAGGCAGTATCAACAATTCATTCCAGGGGATTAACTGAAGAGGTACTTCAGATATAAACAATTACCCTACAGACTTTCAGCTGCATCTGTTCAGGGGACAGTAGAGGGCTTGCTGTAGCACACTCCTACTCTCACTGTCCTTGCATTGATATCCTGGTTACCAGAGCCTTATGAGAAGAATCCTGCAGAATCGGGAAGGCTGGAAAGGGCAAGCTCACAGAGAGAAGGACTTTCTTGACAAATGAAAATCCACACTGGGCATCCTCAGGACACTGAACTCTGTACCAAGTTGAAGGGACAATCAACGTTCCTGCTCCAGCTGATCTAACCCAATTTGGATTTGCTGAAATCTTCAAGTAGAGATGGGTTAAAGCTCAGGAAAAGGCAGCTGTTCACTGCCAAGAATTGTCACTGATGAATCAGACCACCATTCAACAGTAGAGAGACATCTATCACAACTGTGTCATCTCATCAGATGGAAGAATCCAAAAGGCTGATGCATTTCTGTCCAGAACACTGTTAGCAGTGGTGAAAAGCTCCTCAGCGAACAAAGGAGGCTCAGTATTGGGATTTCTCCAAGAGAACCACAACCTTGTCATGGTTTGGAGGCCTGTGTGCCTTAATGCCCAGGAGATCTATATTAGCTGGAGTCAGGGCTTCATGACTTGGCAGGTTCATCCATGTCAAACAGGTCAAAGGGTACAGGCCAGACTAAGAGTGGTCCACCAGTCCTCCAGGTTAGAGGCCTCAGCTCAGGATTATTAACCCTGACTGGTCACAAAACTGTTACAGAACAGCAATGAAGAATCCTTCTACATCTGTGTGCAACAGTATTCCTGAGCCTCTTTCAGGACTTGCATGACTGATAGTAGTGAAAACTGAACTACTGATACAATGAAGGAAGCCCTGAACGCCATCAGAGATGGAGGACAGTCATTGTTGCCCTAAATGCCAGCGGGGTAACAGGTGGCAAGTAAAATAAGCAAGCATTGTAATTGCTGTGTATCTATCTATAGATACAGGGACAACATGGCCATGGGAGATGTGTAGAAGGTCCTGTTTCTGTACTGCACAGCTGGCACATTGGACATCACTTCACCATGAACTCCTGATTTCCTTGTTCCAAGAACGGAAGGCTGAATCTCATGGTTCCCAGTAACTTCAAAAATGGGATTTCATCTTGAAAATGTATGAATATCGTTTCTGAGGCAGGGAAATTCCATGGAAGTTGAAACTCATTTTCCAGTGTCAGAGACCAGTCCAGAAAGAATACTTGGCCATGTGCTGCTGTTTGACTGGCTGAACGACACCTATGCATACAGTATAGTTCAGGGAACAGAAAAGCTCCTGTACTGCCTCCTGTGGGGGCAGGCAGCTCCACCCAAGAGATTTCCAGTGTGTTCAAACCTCAACCTGCTAAAGTGGTGTGGAAGTGGTGGTTTGCTGTAGAGTGTATAGCTCATGTAGAGTTGATAGGAATTGTCTCAAATCCTGTAGGGGGGTCCTGGTGTGTTTATGAGCTGAGATATAGTGGTTGTGAATTTGGCTGCTCTCTGCAATGACTGTTTGAAGGTGTGCACCCTGCATACTGGCTATAAACCTCACATCCCTTTCTCCTCCCAATCACTCAACTACCTTACAAACAATCAAAAAACAGTTCCCAACGTCAGCTTTCCCCCAGTATCTCCAACATTTTGATGTTATTCAACCTCACTCAGCCCAATCTTATCTCCACACCCACTTACCCCATTCCAACCCTTTCTCCAAATCCAGCCTAGCACAAAGCCTCATCAGAAACTCTCCCCATTCCAAACCTTTCTACATATCAGCCTAGCGCACAGCCCCATTGGAAACTCACCCCACTCTCCTACCCTCTTACCCATGCCTCCCTCCAACATTTTGTGCTCCTATCCTCTCACACTCTACTCCCCTCTCTAGCCCTTCCCATCTTCCCAAATCCTTTCTCTTCCAATCATCACCTATCCTGCCGATTCCGCTCTCCTCTCTCAAATTCTTTCCCGTCTCTGTTCACTGCACTCAACCTGGTGCCAGCTCTCCAGCCACCTCTGGAGCCCTATCGACTCCACTCACATTTTCCCTTTTCACTCTAATCATCCTTCTCTCTCTCTACACCACACCCAGCACCCCATCCCCAATCCCTTTTCACCCACCCTCTCTCCAGGTCTCCCCACCACACCCACGCCTCGGCACCCCTTATTCCATCTCCAACACCTTCGAGTCCCGGAATCCCCATCTCCCCCTTCCCCATCGCCCTCCATCTTTATACCCCCTGCATTCCACACACTCAGCATCATCCTCCCTCCTTTCTGTACAAATGCATTCACTCTCTTCCCAAACCCCTTCACCTTTCCTAACCCCTCAGCCCGCTGCCCCCGGCTGACTAATCTCCGACCGTTTGGGACGGGAAGCCGCCGAAGGTTTGGGGCGTGGGATCCCGGGCATGCTGCGGCAGCTAGCATCGAGAGCTGTGTCTCATCCTCTTGCTCCCCACCTCCCTCCCCGACAGATGCTCCATTTAGACTGATGCGCAATTCCCAAAATTAGCCACATAGAAAATTCGAGACTCGACATCTAAAATAAACTGTGGAGAGGCTGAAGTCCTCAAATCCCTAGCCCAAACCCCACGTTATTTAAATCGCAGTAACAGAGTTCCCCGTGTTAACTGCGGGTTAGACCGGTTCTACCCGCAATGAACTATGTACAGGGAAATCAGTGTGCAGGACATTGCCACTAGACAAGTTTGCAGTACCGGGGGAAAGACACGAGGAGACTGACCTATGCGTGTGGAGAGCCGCTGCAGGCCTGCGGGGAGTCGTGTTCTGTTGAGCCGCTGTCGTCCTGCGGGGAGTCCTGGTCCGAAGAACCGCTGCTATCCTCTGCTCTAGGTACCAGCTGATCTGCCGCAATGCAGCCGCCAGCTCTGGGTGTCACTCCTGAACTACTTGATAAACCGCCGCGCAACAACGTGTGTTCCTCCGCCTTTGTCCGACCACCCCCTCCTCTACTTCCTCCCTCCTGCCTCCTGCCCCCATCTCCACAGGGAGAACTTCTCCTGAACCGCCTGTTGTCCATCACGGAGACGGTGCATTCAATCTCACTGTGGAGCGGGTCATTGTAGAGGGTATAGTGCCGAAGGGGGGACATAGTGGGAGAGTCATTGCACAGGGAGCGCCTGATTGTCTGGGAACAGGTGCTGAGGGAGCGTCCTTAATCAGTCTCTATTCCTCCTACTCAGAATCACCCACGAACTCTGCCCTGAATTTACCGGTTTTGCCAATGCCAGTTCTAGCCGGTCGGTGGCCGTGGTCCACGGAACATTTCCTGGGCTCCACAAACTGATGTCGCACACAAATCATCTCGGCCCAGAACTTTTCTCATCACTTTCCTAGCTGAGGTTTTCATAGCCAGGTTTGCATTCCCTAGTTGTGTCTGTACATTTCCTCAGTCTTGCTTTAGAACGTTCATAAACTTGTCATCAGAGATTAAACACAGATTATCTACAGGAATATTATTTACATTGCACCTCCAATACACCATTACTTACCGTTGAGTCCCACCCAGTTAAAATGTTGTCATATGATTTGTGCTGACAGCTCCCTGTGAAATTGCCTCTCTAGTGATGTAAAATAATTCAAAATTCAAGATTTTATAATGTTATTTCTAGGTCTCAAGTGTAAAGGAGAACAAAGTAATTGATACTCCAGATCCGAAGCAGCACAATAAAAGTACAATAAGATAAAGAACACAGTAATAAATAAAACACAACAAATATAAATACATAAAATAACATATGCATAGATTGATTGACGAGAGGCATTGATCTTGTGGATAGCCAGAGGCTTTTCCCCAGGACTGAAATAGTTTTAAGGTGCTTGGAAGTAGGTGCAGAGGGGATGTCGGGGGTAAGTTGTTCACACAGAGAGTGGTGGGTGCGTGGAATGCACTGCCGGTGACGGTAGTGGAGGTGGATACAATGAGGTCTTTTAAGAGACTCTTAGATAGGTAATGGAGCTTAGAGAAATCGAGAGCCATGCAGTAGGGGAATTCTAGGCAGTTTCTCGTGTAGGTTACATGGTCGGCACAGCATTGTGGGCCGAAGGGCCTGTAATGTGCAGTAGATTTCTATGTTCTATGTATATCCATAAAGTGACTTTAGGCACAGGAGTGTCTGTAAATAAGGTGATTAACAGGAAATAATAAAGTAGTGGTGGTGGGGGGTTGTGGAGGGGTGGGTTTATGTGTAGAGGTGTTGATCAGCTTCATTCCTGGCGTGGATGCTACGTAGACTCCTCACTGATGGGAGTGGGACAAATAGTCCACGATCAGGGTAGGTGGGACCCTTCATAATGTTACCGATGCTTTTCTGGCACCTTTCTGTGGGTAGGCTGGTACCAGTGTTGCTTTGGGTAACCCATTGTAGAGCCCTTCTGTCTGCCACAGTGCAATTTTTGTACTATGTAGCAATACAGCTTGTTAGGATGCTCCCTACTACACATCTGTAGAATAATGTGAGTATAGATGTGCATAGTCCAGCTCTCTTCAGAAAGCAGCGGTGTCGGTGAGCTTTCCTGATTGTGTGGAATGAGAGGTTATGTGAGATGTGCACTGCCGGGAGTTTGGAACTGCTTGCAGTTTCCACTGCAGTGCTGCTGATGTAAGGGGTGGTGGGTGGTGTGACTGGTGTGAGTTCTCCTCAAGTTGATAACCACCTCCCTTGTCTTGTTGAGGAAGAGATTATTTGCAACACCAGCTCTTCCACCTCCTCTCTTTAGGCCATCTCATTGTTGTTGGTCATCTCACTGGTGAGCTGGGCAATGTGATTACGCAGGTGTTTGGCCATGCAGTCACATGTGGCAGAGCATACAGCAATAGGCTCAGTACACAGCCCTGGGGAGGGGGGGGGGGGTTGTGAATGATTTCAGAATCCCTGGTTGTAATGCTCCTAAACTAAACCAATACATGCCATCTTCTCATTATTATCATCAGGGAGGAGGTGCAGGAGCCTGAAAACCCACTTTCACAGTGTTAGGAACAACTTCTTCCACTCTGTCATCAGATTTCTGAACAGTCCATGAACACTACCTTGTTTTTTTCCCTCTTTCCCACTATTTATTTATTTTTCTCTCTACCTCTCTATTTACTTATAGTGATTTATAGTAATTTTTATCTGCAACTCTACTGCTGCAACAAAACAACTAATTTCATGACTAACATGGAATACTGGAGGAACTGAGCAGGTCAGGCAGCATCTATGGAAATGAATAAACAGTCAACATTGATACATCTCAACAGGACTGGAAAGGAAGGGGAAGAGACCAGAGTAAGAAGATGGGGGAGGGAGGGGAAGTAGTACAAGCTAGAAGTTGATAGGTGAAGATGGGGAGGTGGAGGAGGACAGATGAAGAAAGAAGCTGGAAGGTGATAAGTAGAAAAGGTAAAAGGCTACAGAAGAAGAAATATGTAAGATGAAAGTGGACCACGGAAAAGAGGAAAGGAAGAGGAAGGAAGAGGGGCACCAAAGGGAGGCAAAATGCAGGTGAGGAGAAGAGAAGAGGTAAGGGAGGAGCTGAGTGAGGAATTGAAAAAGAATGAGAGGAAAAAAAATTAGTGCATAAGGTTGGAGGCTACCCAGACAGCATGCCATCAGATTGAGGATACTAAGACTTATTATGTTAGTAAAAATAAGCCTGGTTCTAATTCTGAGATGTTCATTGAGGAATTCAGACACTCAGAAAAAAGGGACTGTTGGGAAGCTTAGAGCAGGACAGAGCCCACATCTCATTGCAACTGTGTAGACATTTTGCCTCAGTGTAAATCTTGGCCCTTTCTCCATGTGTGCTCATACTTTCCCACCTTGGTTAGAGTGAAGACTCAGGATGCAGCTGGATAAACATGTAGGGCAGAAGGGAAGAAGAGAAGATGAAGACAGTGGGGTTGGAGTGTAGAGAGAGGCCAGACAAGGCTGGTGTACAATGTTCAGGAGCCATTGGCCTATCCCCTGTAATGTGCTCCATTCTCTTTCTGTCTCATTGTGAATGCTCTTCGTGGAGGAGCTGGTTTGTTTGTGACTTGACCCAGTTTCAGTTCCTAACCTGGGAAACTCAGCCAGGCCAGATGCATCAGACCACAAGAGCCCAAAGACCACTCTTGCCATGCACTCTGGTTGAGTGAGTAGTGCCCTGAGGGAAATGACCTTATCAAATATCTTAGTCTCCTGTTGACCCAGCTCCAATGTATCCAACGCTGTCAGAACTCACCAATGTGGCAATATGAGTAGAACTCAGGTTATACCATAGGTCTCCAAACAGCCAGTGGAAGATAAAGGAACAAATATATAGGCAAAGTAACACACACTAAATGCTGGAGGAAATCAGCAGGTCAGGTAGCATCTCTGGAAAAGAATAATGAGTTGACGATTTTGGCCAAGACCCTCACCAGGACTGGAAAGGAAATGGGAAGAAGCCAGAATAGGAAGGTGGAGGGAGGGGATGAAGTACAAGCTAGAAGGTGATAGGTGAAGCCAGGTGAGAGGGAAGGTAGGTGAGAGGGTGAGGGAGGGTGGATGAAGTGAGAAGCTGGGAGGTGATAGTTAGAAAAAGTAATGGGCTGAAGAAGAAGGAATCTGATAGGAGTGGAGTGAGGACCTTAGGAGAAAGGAAGAAGGAGGGGGATTAGAGGAAGGTGATAGGCAAGTGAGAAAGAAGATGTAAGAGGGCAGTCAGCATGAAGAGTGGAAGAAGAGAGTAGGTGGCAGAGGAGAAATTACTGGTAGTTAGAGAAATTAATGCTCACAGAGGCTGCCCAGATGAAATATGAGGTGTTATTGCTCCATCCTGAAAGTGGACATCATGGCAGCAGAGGATGCCATGGACCAACATGTCGTAATGGGAATGGGTATTGTAATTAAACTGGGAAATCTTGTTTGTTATGAATGGAGCAAAAGTGCTTGACAAACCAATCCCTCAATCTACATTGGGTTTCACCAGTGAAGAGGAGGCCGCATCAGGAGGAACAGATACAGCAGATGACCTCAAAAGATTTGCAAGTAAAGTGTGGCCTCACCTAGAAGGACCGCTTGGAGCCCTCAATGGAGGTAAGGGAGGAGTTGAATGGGCAGGTGTAGCACTTCTTCCACTTTCAGGGATAAGTGCTAGGAGAGAGATCTATGTGGAGGGATGAATGGACAAGGAAATCACAGAGGGAGTGATCCCTGCCGAATGTGGAGAGTAGAGGAAGGTAAAAGTGCATATGGTGATTGGATCCCATTGAAGTTGTGGAGAATGACATGATAGATGTAGGGGGTCATGAGGTGGTAGGTAAGGACAAGAACAATTCTATCCCTGTTAAGGCGGCAGAAAGGTGAGGTGAACGGGGAGGTCCGGGAAATGGAGAAGATGCGAGTGAGGGCAGCGTCAATGGTAGAGGAAGGGAAACACTGCTCTTTAAAGAAAGAGAATACCTCTGATGTTCTGAAAATGAAAGCCACAACCTGGCGACAGATGTGGTGGAGATGAAGAAAAGGGACCAGGTGAGAAGAAATATAGTCAAGATATTTGTCAGTCAGTAGGTTTATAAAAGATATCAGTAGACAATCTGTCTCCAGAAATGGAGACAGAGAGGTTGTGAAAGGGGAGAGATGTCAGAAATAGACCAAGTGAAATTGAGGGCAGGGTGGAAACTTAGAGGCAAAGTTGGTGAAATTGACGAGCTCAGCATGAGTGCATGAAGCAGCACTCAATGAAGTCGTAATGTAGTGAAGGAAGAGATGGGGCGCGTTATCGGAGAAGGGGCTGGGAACATGGACTGTTCTATGTAGCCAAGAAAACCTGGGCTCAAGCAGGTGCTCATAACTACAAGGTGGCTACACCTTGGAGAAAGTGGGAGGAGCCAAAAGGGAAATTGTTGATGGTGAGGGCCAGTTCTGCTAGATGGAGGAGTGTGATTGTGAAGGAGCACTGGTTAGGTCTGCTGTTGAGAAAGAAGCGGAGAGCTTTAAGGCCTTCTCAATGAGGAATAGAGGTGTACAGGGACTGGACATCCATGGTGAAAATGAAATGATCAGGGCCAGGGAACTGAAAGTTGTTGAAGAGATCAACAGCATGTGAAGTGCCGCAGATGTAGGTGGGAAGGGACTGAACTAAGGGGGATAGAATGGAGTCAAGGTTTGTGGATATGAGTTCAGTGGGGCAGGAGCAGGCAGAAACAATGGGCCCACCCAGACAGTCAGATTTGTAGGTAGATCATGGAAAGATATAAAAGCAACGTAGTTGTCATAGTGGGTGCCTTTAATTTCCACAAAATTGACTGGGCTTTCTTAGTGGCTTACTTAGATTGATCAGAATTAGTTAGGTGCATATTTTTGACATGGTATATCAATAGTACAATTTTGAAATGGGCCATTCTAGCCCTTATATTTTAAGTGAGCTGATGATCAGAGTCTTAGTGTGAGAGTATTTTGGGAACAAGTTAAGGATAAGGATAAGAGTGGACCTCAGGTGAAAGTGCTGATTATACCAGTATTATGCAGGAGCTGGGAGAGTAGATTGGGAGCAGGTGTTACTGGGCAAGTCTGCACCTGACACTTGGGAGTTGTTTAAAGGCCGACTAGTCAGAACTCAGGACTAACATATTCCTGTGAAGAAGAGAGACAAGGATGGTAAGGTTTGAGCAATTAGATGGTGAAAGATGTAAATTTAGTCAAAAAAGCAAGGGAAGCATATGCATGGTTTAGAAGGCCTGGCCTTTGAGGAATATAAAGGAAGCAGGAGAGAAACAAGGAATCAGGAAGGTTAGAAAGGGGATGTAGAATGTTCTAGATGAGTAGGATTAAAGAGAATCTCAAGAAGAGGGTAACTAGGGAGAGGGTAGGGCTAATCAAGAACAAAGTATAGAATTGATGCCTGGAGCCAGAGAAGGTGGGCAAAGTAGAAAATGTACACCACATCAGTATTCACTCAGAAAAAGGATATGAAGAGTGAGAAAGCTGTGCTGATTTCTAGGCCAGGAGGAAGCAATGGGATTTTGAAGAACATTAAAGTAGAGGAGTCCCTAGGGCCTGATAGATTATTCCAGGTTATTGAGTGAGGCAAGGGAGGAGATCAACAATCTTCCCTTTTGCCTCTCTCAATAATCTGGAACAGAGATCGTTGCGTCCTTTTTAGTCAGAGTTAAAGTCCAAGAGTAGCCAACACACACAGAACACTAGAGGAACTGAACAAGTCAGGAGCATCTATTGAGGGAAATAAACAGTCAATGTTTCAGGTTGAGATGATGCCTGACCTGCTGTGTACCTCCAGCATTTTGTGTATGTTGCTCAAGATTTCCAGCATCTGCAGAATCTCTCATGTCATGCCCCCAATGTTGTTCTGCTATTTGAAAAGGCAATAGGCTCAATCCAAGAAATTATAGGCCAGTGAGCCTTACATCAGTGGTAGAGAAATTATTGGAGAAAGCATCTACTCCCATCTGGAAAAGCAAAGATATTTGGGATAGCCAACAAGGCTGTGTGCAGAGGAGGTCATATTTTACCAACCTGATTGATTTTTCAGAGGAGTTGACAGGGATGATTGAGGAGGGTGGGCAGTGGATGTTGTCTACATGGACTTTCAACAAGGTTCCTTGTGTACAGTTCTAGTTGCCTTGCTAGAGGAAAGATGTCATTAAACTGGAAAGAGTGCAAAATGATTTATGAGGATGTTACTGGGATTGAAGGGCTTTAGTTATAAGGGGGCTGGATAGTTTTTGACTTTTGTTACTCTGCAGCATAGGAGGCTGAGGGGTGATATTATAGGTGTTTATACAATCACAGGATGCATAGATAAGGTAGATGGTCACAGCTCCAATGCCATATTTAAATTTGCTGGTGACCCCACTGCTGATGGCTGAATCAAAGGTGTTGACCAATCAGCATATAGGAGGGAGACTGGAAACCTGGCTGAATGGTGCCACAACAACAACCTCTCACTCAATGTCAGCAAGACCAAGGAGCTGATTATTGATGTCAGAAGGAGGAAACCAGAGGAGGATCAGACCCCAAGAGGGTCAGCAACTTTAAAATCCTTGGCGTAATCATTTCAAAGGATCTGTCCTGGGTCCAGCACATAAGTGATACTATGAAGAAAGCACAGCAGTGCCCCTACTTTCTTAGAAGTTTGCAAAGATTTCACATGTCATCTAAAACTTTGATACATTTCTATAGATGTGCAGTGATGAGTATACTGACTGGTTGCATCACAGCCTGGGATGCAACCACCGATGTCATTGAACAGAAAAAGCTACAAAAAGTGGTGTATACAGTCCAGTCCATCATGGTTAAAGCCCTCCCCACCATTGAATACATCTACATAGAGCACTGTCGCAGGAAAACAGCTTCCATCTTCAACGACCCCCACCATTCAGTCTATGCTGTCTGCTCACTGTGACCATCAAGAAGCAACCACATTTCAGTCTCACCAGCACTGAACTGTTCCCACAACCTGCAGACTCACTTTCAAGGACTCTTTGTCTCATGCTCTTGATATTTATTGTTCACTTGTTTGATATTATTTCTTTTTTTTTGTATTTGCATAGTTTGTTATCTTTTGTACATTGGTTGTTTGTCCTGTTGGGTGGGTCTTCCATTGATTCTACTGTTCTTCTTCTACTTACTGTGAATGCCTGCAAGAAATGGAATCTCAGGGTTGTACATGGTGACATTATGTACTTTGATAATAAATTTACTTTGGGCTTTTTCCCAGGATAGGAGAGCCTAGCATTAGTGGGCATAGGTTTAAGGTGTGAGAAAGTGCAGGTACAATTACAATGTTTAAAATATATTTGGATAGGTATATGGACAGGAAAGGTTTAGAGGGATTTGGGTCAAATGCAGACAAATGGGACTAGCATAGACGAGTTGGGCCGAAGGGTCTTTTTCAGTGCTGTATAATTCATAACTTTGAATTCTGAGTGGCTTTTCTCTCAGACACGTTTCTGTGGAGAACTGTATTGATAACTTGTACAAATATATGCATTACTGTAGTGAGGAAGACTGCGCGCGCACACGTACACACTCATATGTGGTCACCTTTCAGACACACACGCACGCATGTATGAGCACACCTTTCAGACGGGTGTTTCTCGCTGGCTGTGCACCAGTTGTACCCAGAGGTGGCGTTCTGTACTTTCTCTACTCCTGGGAAATAGAGCAGAACAAGGTCGGCCCACTGACTCACTCGCAGCGAGTTACAGCCACACCTCAGCGCACAAGGAAGACTTCGGCCGAGGAAGTTCAAATGGCTTCGCTTTATACTTGCTGATCCTTATGTCAAAACGACCTTGACTTCACCTACTTGGACCCAGAGCCTTCAGTGAAAGGGTAAGAGAAAAGAAAAGTTGAAACCATTTCCCTTTCGTTCTCGCTTTAACGAAACCGCTTCATTGCTGAGAGTAGGCTGTCCTATTGCCGGAGCTCGGAGTGATCAGTTAGTGCCGGCACTTGAAATGAACCTTCGGGTGTGTTGGGGAAACCGAGGTGAGAAAGGGGAAGACTGGCAAAAGTGACCTCTTAAAGTTTATATTTTCCGTTAATATTAACATGCTGCTGTTGCTTCCTTACAGACATAATTTTACAAAACACGAACTAAGTTGTAGATTTAAAGACGGGTCCCATCACTTTTTTGAAAAAAAATTGAACGGTAAATTTAATTTAAAATCGCGCCCATGTGAGAGGGCGAGAGAAACAGAGAGCCCTTGAACAGCGGCTGTTGTTGGGAAGAGGAGCCTTTTTTTTGGCCACTGAGTGAAGGCGACCCACCCAGGCCGGCGAGCGGCTTACTGCTTCGTGGGGACTTTTACTTTGCGTCGCTGCATGGCGTCTAGGGTGATTGACGATTCAGGAGCGGAGTGCCCCGCTCAGAGAGAGGCTAAGCTTGTTAATCTTACAAGGGTGCCAGCGGGCAGCGGTTGAGCAACAGCCCTGTTGTAAGATTTCGGGCTTGCTGCTTTGCAACTCTTGCTCCTTCCCCTTTTTCTCAACAATATCTCCTCGTTTGCGGTTTGATTACATCGGTTACTTTCGTACTCAAAGCCGAGCTTGTTTTCTGTGTTGCTTCTCTAAGCTGTTCTGAAAGCCAAGGTGCCTCTCCCCTTCCTGCTTACTGTGCCTACAATTCAGAAGTAAACGAAAGATTTGCCTTTCTCTAGTGCTATTTACAACAACTGGACGGCCCAAACAATGTCCAGAGGTGTGTGTAACCAGTTTAGGGTACTGCGAGCTCCAGCAAACAGCAATGTGGTGACAGCCGAGTTAACCAGTTCTAAGCCCATGTTAAATATCCCCAGGTCATTGGGGAGAAATGCCCCGAATCCCTACAGTTTGCTTAGTTTCTGTGATTTTGGGACTTTTCCAGTGCAGAGGATGCTAAGGCGTGACCTTATAGAAAGAACTTCATAAAATCATGGGAGCAGATAGGGTGGATATCTGTTTTTTTTTAAAAATCTCAAAGCCTTAAACAAGATGGTATAGATTTAAGGTGAGAGGAGACCTGAAGGTCAGGTTTGTTTTTATAGAGGGTGTTGTACATGGAACCAGCTGCCAGAGGAAATGGTGGAGGTAGGTACATTTACAATATTTCAAAGACATTTGGACAGGTGCATGCATAGGAAAGGTTAGGGAGATATGGACTAAGTGTGGGCAATTGGTCAGAATAGGCTGAGGACCCTGTTTCCATGTGATGTTAAACAAAATGCTGTTTCTTTGCTCCTGCTCTGCTGACTGTTTCATGCTCCCACCATAAATAGATGACAGGTCCCTTTGTCAGAATTCTGTACTTTGTTATTCCCTATGGTTCCTTTTATTATCAGATAATGTATACAATATACAACCTGAAATATTGGTCTTCGCAGACATCCACGAAAAATAGAACTTCAAAATAATGAATGACAGAAAAACGTTAGAACCCCAAAGCCCCTTCTCCCCTCCCCCTCCCACACACAGCAGCAAAGCATCAACCCCCCACCCATTTCAGCAAAAAGCATTAGCGTCCACCACACAACAAGCAATAGCAAAGCCCCCAAAACTCTGATCTGCAGTCAACAAAAACTATTGTTTACCTGACAGTTGACATGCCAGAGGCTCTTTCTTGCTTTCTTGCACGAACAAGAGACAGAGAGATGTCACCCATTTCACAGTGAAAGGGGAGACAAATGGTTGCTGTTACGATGTTACAGTCTGCTATATTGTTTTTATTCATAGTTTCTCCGACTAGAGAATAGGTAGCAAACTCTCCCCACCATCGAGAGAAAGAGAGACAGAGCGCAGTCATTTGATTACAGAGACCTCCCGTCGCAGCATCCGCCACCGTGAAATCTTTATGTTTCTTCTGTAACCTCTCAGTCAATGGCACTGGCCTGGAATCGGTTGTCCAGGGGCCGTGCAAAATTTGTAGATTTTGTGAGAATATGTGAGTGACCATTTCAAGCTTTCCAATTGCCTCAGAGTTTTGGACAGTTATATCAGGCACTTCTCTTTCCTGAGTTTTCAGGAGCTCCAGGCATGAAGTATTTGACAACCAATTACTGACATTACAAGTAGATTTACTGTTAAAAGAATATGCAGGGATATGCAGGGAAGGTCACAGACAATTAGTGCAGAGGCTGCTTCCACAAACAGCATAAACTAATCAGTTGCTCACCATGGGGAAGTTCTCCTGACCACGAGTTCTCTAGATTTATTGGAGGAGGCGGCTAAAAGGCAATGTTATATTTCCCACAGAGTTGCACTGCAGCTGTCAGCTTGGCCAATGATATGCTCTCCCCACAGTCAGTAGACTCGTGGTAAATGAATAAGTCAGATTCAGGATTTGGGCACTGAATGGATTTTATGTTCTGACCCTTCACTCTTAGCTGTAGAACACTGAATGTTAGCTCAGAGCTGAGAAGAGGTGGTGTTTTCGCTCAGTCCCCTCTACATGTCTTCTTATCACGTATGATGTACCAGCCAAAAATTTACTATCAGTGAATCCAGCCTCTTCATGATTTCCCACAGTCAGGAAGTTGTATGGCACAGACACAGGCCCTTCCACACCTACATTAATCCTATCTGCCCAGACAAGGTCCGTGTCCTTCTCTACCTATGTAAGTGGAGAAGGCCATTCAGTCCATCCTGCCTGTGCCAGGTAATTGAACGAGATCTCCAACTGAATGTGGAGTAAGCAGCAAATGCATGATTGTTAAAAAGATAGGGTGAAAGGGAAAGAACACACACACAATGCTGGACGAACTCAGCAAGGCAGCATCTATGGAGATGAATAAACAGTTAAAGATTTGGACTGAGTATACCACTTCGCCCCTCACCAACATTCTTATTCTGGCTTCTGTACTTTTGTTTTCCAGTCCAGATGAAGGGTCTCAGCCCAAAATGTCAACTGTGTATTTCCCTCCATAGGTGTGACCTGACTTGCTGAGTTCCTCCAGCATTTTGTGTGTGTTGCTCAAGATTTCCAATATCTGCAGAATCTCTTGCGTTTAGGATGAAAAGGAAGATGACACAGAGGGATACAGATGGGTTAGGTAGGTGGGCAAAGATCTGGCAAATAGAGTTTTTTTTAACATAGAGCTATTAAGACATGGAACTCTATGCCAGTGGAGATGATGGAGTCAGATACAATCTTTGAACATTTAGACAGTCTCTTACATAAACAAGGTATGAAGGACTACCATCTAGTGCAGGTAGTTGGGACTAGTGCAGATGGGTGAAAGGGTCTGTTTCTGCACTGTACAACTCTGTGACTATCTGGCTCTATTACATGGGGAGATGTGAAATTATCCATTTGGGATGAAAATCTTGTCTAAATGGTGAGAGATTATGGAGCTCAAAAATGCGGAGGGATTTGGGTCTCAGCAGGAAGTTCAGAAATCTAACAGTGCCATTATTGATTGCATGTGAAGGTAGTGAGGATGTGCTTTAGTCACACAGGCCACTGGCGAGACCACATCTGGCCACTGTGTGCTAAGGAAGGATGTCAATGAATTGGAAACAATTCAAAGAAAGTTTACTAGATTAATTCAAATAAAAAAACTGCAGACGTAATCTGAAATGAAAGCAGCGAATGGTGGCAGCGTCTGTAAAGAAAACCAGAGTGAATGTTTTGGCTTATAGATGCCTCATCAAAGCTTCTGCCAAAGAGTCTCACCCACCCGCCCCACCTGGAATAGTAACTACTGTTTTAGTTCTACTACTAAATATTTCCACAGTCAGTTTAGTGATGGTCAGAATGGGCAATGAGATTCTTTATATAAAAAAAAGAGATGAATAGGAATGTTTAGTCATAGTCATACTTTATTGATCCCGGGGGAAATTGGTTTTCGTTACAGTTGCACCTTAAATAATAGTAATAGAACCATAAATAGTTAAATAGTAATATGTAAATTATGCCAGTAAATTATGAAATAAGTCCAGGACCAGCCTATTGGCTCAGGGTGTCTGACCCTCCAAGGGAGGAGTTGTAAAGTTTGATGGCCACAGGCAGGAATGACTTCCTAAGGCACTCAGTGCTGCATCTCGGTGGAATGAGTCTCTGGCTGAATGTACTCCTGTGCCCACCCAGTACATTATGTAGTGGATGGGAGACATTGACCAAGATGGCATGCAACTTAGACAGCATCCTCTTTTCAGACACCTCCGTCAGAGAGTCCAGTTCCATCCCCACAACATCACTGGCCTTACGAATGAGTTTGTTGATTCCGTTGGTGTCTGCTACCCTCAGCCTGCTGCCCCAGTACACAACAGCAAACATGATAGCACTGGCCACCACAGACTCGTAGAACATCCTCAGCATCGTCTGGCAGATGTTAAAGGACTTCAGTCTCCTCAGGAAATAGAGACGGCTCTGACCCTTCTTGTAGACGGCCTCAGTGTTCTTTGAACAGTCCAGTTTATTGTCAATTCGTATCCCCAGGTATTTGTAATCCTCCACCATGTCCACACTGACCCCCGGATGGAAACGGGTCACCAGTTTAACTGGGCACGGCCACCTGATTGAAACCTCAAGTTATAGTTTATGGTGTGAGGGAAAAGATTTAAAGCGGTTCTGAGGGGCAAGTTTTCCACACACAGTATATGGAACAAACTGCCAGAGGAGATACTAGGAGAAGGTACGATTATAATGTTTAAAAGACAGTTAGACAGGTACATGGGCAGGAAAGATTTAGAGGGCTATTCCATAGGTCATATGCAGGCAAATTGGACTTACTAGATGGGTTTCTTGATTGGCATAGAAGAGTGAACTGAAGAACCTGTATCTGTGCTGTGTAAACTTGATCTCAGATGTTTATTAAGTTCCCCTTTTAAAGTTCCTATTATATCTGCTTCCATCTTTGTCTTTCCCATACTCTTATTGTTTAAGTAACTGTCATCCTGTCTTGAATTTATTTATTCAATGAGATACAGTGCAGAGTAGGCCTTTTTGGCCTTTTGAGCCACGCCGCCCAGCATTCCCCTGATTTAAACTCGCTCTCATCATGGAACAATCTACAATGACCTATTAACCTACCAATCTGTACATCTTTGGACTGTGGGAGGAAACTGGTGCACCCAGGGGAAACCCATGCAGTCACAGGGGAATGTACAAACTCCGTACAGACAGTGATGGGAATTGAACCTGGGTTGCTAGTACTGCACAGCCGAAGGGCCTGTTTCTATGAATATATTCAATGATTCTACCTCCATTGCTGTCTAGGATACCCACCCTGGTTCTAGTAAACCCACGAGGAAAATATCTTCTTGACATGCACCCTGTCAACCCTTTGGAGAAGATCATGCCACATACTCCAGAACTAGTTACATCTCTCCAGTTATAGTCATTGTTCCTGTGTGTTTTAATGTCATTCATTACAATACTATGGAGGTATAATTATCGTATTGGATGATCTCTGAGGACAAAACCAACTTAAGAATATCTATACAAATGGAACACATTCATTACCTGGGAACAGCCTGTATTAGTCACAGAAATTACAACACAGAAACAGGCCTTTCAGCCCATCCTGTCTGCGCTGAACTATTAGTCTCATTGATCGGCACCTGGACAATAGCTCTCCATACCCCTCCCATGTATCTATCAAACTTCTCTGAAATTTTGAAATCGACCTTGAATTCACCACTTCTGCTGGCAGCTCATTCAACACTCTCACCACCCTCTGAGTGAAGAAGTTTCCCCTCATGTTTCCTTTAAACATTTCATCTTTCACCCTTAACCCATGACCTCTAGTTCTAGTCTCACCCACCCTCAAAGCTTACTTGCATTTACCCTAGCTATACCCCTCATAATTTTGTATACCTCCATCAAGTCTGCCCTCATTCTCCTGTGCTCTAGGGAATAAAGTTCTACCTCTTCAATCTTTCCCTATAACTCAGGTCCTCAAGTCCTGGCAATATCCTGGTAAATTGTCTCTGCATTCTTTCAATCTTATTGACATTTTATTTCTGCTTTCGCACTACTTATTTTACCTTGACTATTTATAGTTTGACAAACTATAATTCAGTTTTTTCTATACTGATCATCTTTTGCATTGTACTGCTGCTAAGTTAACAAATTTCACGAAATAGGGCAGTGATATTAAACCTGATTTTGATTTTTCATGTAGAGAGGTAAACAAAACTGGACACAATACTCCAAATTAGGCCTCACCAATGTCTTATACAATGTCAACATAACATCCCAACTCCTGTACTCAGTACTCTGATCTGACTTACGAAGGCCAAAAGCTGTCTTTATGAATCTGTGATGCCACTTTCAATGAATTATAGATCTGTATTCCCAGATCCCTCTATTCTACCAGACTCCTCAGTGTCCTTCTGCTCACCATGTAAGTCCTCCCAAAAAACAACACCTCAACTTGTCTGTATTAAATTCCAACTGCCATTTTTTAAACTGGCCCAGATCCCATTGCAAGCTTTGATAGCCTTCCTCACTGTCCACTACACCCCATTCTTGGTGTCATTCACAAATTTGTTCTTCCAGATCGTTGCTATAGATGACAAACCACAATGGATCTGGCATCAATCCTTGTGGCACACCAGTAGTCACAGGCTTTTAGTCAGAGAGGCAACAGTCTATGATCACCCTCTGGTTTTTACTGCAAAGCCAATGTCTAATTCAATTTACTACCTCATCATTAATGCCAAGTGACTGAAACTTCTTGACCAACCTCCCGTGCAGGACCTTGCCAAAGGCTCTGCTGAAGTCCATGTAGACAACATACACTGCATTGCCTTCATCAGCTTTCCTGGTAACTTCCTTTAAAAACTCTATAAGATTGGTTTGACATGATGTACTGTACCACACACAAAGCCATGTTGACTATGCCCAAACAGTCCCTGCTTATCCAAATACTTACATATTCAGTCCCTAAGAATACCTTCCAATAATTTACCCACTACTGATATCAGGCTCACCAGCCAATAATATCTTATAGCCTTTCTTATACAATGGAACAACATTAGCTATCCTCCTATCCGTCGGCACCTTAACCGTTGTTAAAGACATTTTAAATAACTCTGCTAGGACCCCTGCAATTTCTGCACTAGCCTCCCACAGGGTCCAAGGGAACACCTTGTCAAGCCATAGGGATTTATCTGCCTCAACCACAGAAAACACTTCTTTTTCTGTAACCTGTATAGGGTCCATAACCTTCCTGCTGCATTGCCTCACATCTATAGACTTAGTGTCCATCTCCTGAGTGAATAGAGATGCAAAAAAAATCCATTTAAAATCTCTTCCATCTCTTTGGCACCATGTGTAGATCATAATTCTGATCTTCAAGAGGGCCAAATTTGTCCTTTGCTATCCTTTTGCTTTTCATATATCTGTAGAAGCCCTTGGGATTCTCCTTTATCTTGTCTGCTAGAGCAACCTTATGCCTTCCTTTAACCCTCCTAATTTCCTTTATAGGTCTCGTGCATTTTTAATACTCTTCATGTACCTCATTTGTCCTTTGCTGATATGCACCTCCTTCTTCTTAACTAGACCCTCAATATCTTTCAAAAATCAAGGTTCCCTAAACCTGTTATCCTTCCCTTTTATTCTGACAGGATCATACAAACTCTGTACTCTCAAAATTTCACTTTTGAAGGCCTCCCACTTACCAAGTACACTTTTGCCAGAAAACAACTGGGCCCAATCCACACTTGCCAGATCCTTTCTAATACAATCAAAATTGGGCTACCTCCAATTTAGAATCTCAACCAGAGGACCAGACCTATCATTCTCCAGAATTATCTTGAAACTAATAGCTTTATGATTACTAGATTCAAAGTGTTCCCCTATTAATACTTCTCACCTGCCCTGTCCCATTACCTAATAGGAGATCTAGTATCACATTCTCTGTAGTTGGGACTTCTATGTGCTGATTAAGGAAGCCTTCCTGAACACATTTAATGAACTTTTTCCCATCTAGTCCTTTTATGGCACGGGAGTCCCAGTCAATATGTAGAAAGTCAAAATCACCTACGTTGTGTTCTTGCAACAGTTTGCGATCTGTCTATAAATTTGCTTCACTAAATCCCGCTGACGATTGGGTGCTCTGTAATATAAAATCCATTAATTTGGTCATATCTTTCTCATTTCTCAGTTCTACCCATAAAGCCTCATGAGACAAGCGCTCCAGTCTATCCTGACTGAGCACTGTCATGACATTTTCCCTGACTAGTAATGCTACCCCTCCCCCTTAATTCCTCCCACTCTATCACATCTAAAACAACAGAACCTTAGAACATTGAACTGCTAGTCCTGTCCCCCTTGCAACAAGTCTCACTAATGGCTACAATATCATAATTCCCCTCACTGGTCCGTGCTCTAAGCTCACTCACCTTTCCTACAATACTCCCTGCGTTGAAATATACACAACTCAGAACATTAGTCCCACCATGCTTAACATCTGAATTTCTGACTTTGTATGTAGGCTTAATAAAATCTTTCTCCACAACCATTCCACTATCTGCTCTCATTTCCATCCCCTTGCAACTCCAGTTTAAACCCTGCTGTTTATTACTAGCAAATGTTTCTGTAAGAATGTTAGCCCACCTCCAACTCAGATGCAAAATGTCTTTTTTGTACAGATTCCACCTTCCCTGAAAGAGAGCCTAATGATCCAATAATGGTGCTCTCCCTCCCGCACTATTTTTTTAACTTCCTAATTCTGGCCTCACTAGGATGTGGCATGGGTAGCAATCTTGAGATCACAACCCTGGAGGTCCTGTCCTTTACCTTAGCACCTTAACTTCTGAACTCACTTTGCAGGATGTCATCTTCCCTCTTACCAATGTCATTGGTACCGAAATGGACCACAACCTCTGGCTACTCACCATCCCACTTAAGAATGCTGTATACGTGATCTGAGATGTCCCTGACCCTGGCACCTGGGGCACAATATACCATCTAAGATTCTCATTCTCATCCACAGAACCTCTTGTCTGTTCTCTGAACCATTGAATCTGCTATGACTACAGCTTGTCTCTTCTCCCCACTTCCCTTCTGAGCCAAAGAGCCAGAGAACTGATTGTTGTGGCCTTTCTCTGCTAGGTCATCCCCACCCTCACCCAGCCACAGGGGTACTCTGCACTGGTTGCCTATCCTCTTCCCCCCTTTTGACCCGATTCTTAACATCATTGGAACAGAAACTGTATATGGTACTCCAGATCTGGTCTTGCCAACGTCCTATAAAGTTGCATCAAAATGTCCCTACTTTTAATAGTTATACCAAGTGTTCTCAACATATTTTATGCCATGGACCAATATCATTAAGCAAGGGGTCTGTGGACCCAAGATTGGGAATCCTTGCTCTATACTCTTGTAATAAAGGCCATTACCTGCTGTCTGAATGGTACCTTTTGTGTGTCATGTAGGAGCACTCCAAGATCACTGTATCAATGCATAGTGCTCTCTCAGCCTTTAAAATGCTTTTTTGATTTTCTCTTCCAAAGTGAAGAACTTCATATTTTTCCATTCTTATTCCATCTACCATATTCTTGTCCACTCACGTAACCTAACCCTTTGCAGGATCCTTGGAACTTGCTAACCAACCTATCTTTGTAACCTCAGTAATCTTTTCTGTATACACTTGGGATATTCATCTGTTCTTAATATAATTTACTAATAGTTGAAAGCTCAGTTCTGATCTCAGTGGTGCCCTATTGGTTACCGATTTCTAATCCACGTGTGACCTATTTATCATAATTCTTGTGTTCCATTCATTTCTCTGTGGAAGGGCTGTCAGCAATTGGTCACAGAGTGGAGGAGGAGGAGGTGAGGATTTCTGAGGTAGAGTTAAAAATTCTCTTCACTCCCTTCTGCCATTCTGTCTTAAGAACATAGGAAACAGAAACAATAGTCTTTTCAGTCCCTTGTGTCTATTTCAACACTCAGTAGGATCATACCTGATTAGTTTTTTTAAACTCAGCATAACTTCCATGCACTAACTCCTCATTCCCTGATTCCCTTTTGTGAATATAATTAGTGACTGAACTCTGGGAAGAGAATTTCAAAGATCCATTCTCCTCTGGGTGACAAAATTCCTTTTCATACCTGCCCTAAAAAAATGACCCTATATGTTGAGGCTCTGTCTGCAGGTTCTAGACAATCCAGATCAGAGAAATATCCCTGTCAAGTTCCATAAGTTCTGAATGCTTCATCATTATCTCATCATATTTTTTAATGTGCTGTACCTGGACACCATCCAATTGCAGACCTCAGGGCAGCTCGTAGGCCGTGGAAAAATTTTCTTTTGCAGATTTAGTTCGTCTTTAACGTAGACGTCATGCAACAAACTGGTCTGACCGCCTTCCTCTTTGGGTGTGGTATCAAGAAATATCATCTTCCACCAATATTGTCTTGAAGATGCTTATAGTCAGTTTTGTAGTACTGTAACACCTTCCCTATAGCCATTGGTTATGTGTATCAACTGTTTTTGCGATCTTGCTGTTCACACCATCTGTCATGTTTCCTACAACACTATCTGCACTTCAGATTAGATTAGATTAGATTAGCTCTATTTGTCACATCTATGTTGATACAGTGAAATGTGTTGTTTGTGTTAGCAACCAACGAAGTCTAAGGATGTGCTGGGGGCAGCATGCAAGTGTCACTGTGCTTCTGCTGCCAACATAGCATGCCCACAAATTACTAAACCTAACACTTACGTCTTTGAAATGTGAGAGGAAATGGGATCATCTGGAGGAAACCCAAATGATTATCAGAAGAACGTACAAACTCCTTTCAGACAGCAGCAGAAGTTGAACCCCAGTTGCTGGGGCTGCAAAATGTTATGCTTACTGCTATGTTACCCTACCTTGGTGGCCAGAATGTGCTTTGGAACCTCTTTAGGGTGTGGCAGCTAAGATTTAAAAAAAGGTCGATCTGAATTTGCTAAGGCGTCTGTGACATCTAGTTCTCTTTGATCCTAAATACTTTGCAGCCAATTGCAGTTGCTGCTTCTCTGTAAGATTAACAGCAACCAGTTTGTGTTCTGCTGACTTGCAGACAATCTGTTCATTAATAATATTAGCTCAAGGATAAATATTGGCCCTGGACTTTAGGAATGGAGTGAACTCCCCTTTGAAACTGTGAGCAGATGATCCTTGTCCAAGTAGTTTAGAGAACACATGGAGTCTTTGTTTAAAGTCCCTCTTAAGGGTGGCCCTCCAAGCTGGTGTTTTGCTTGCTCAGTGCCAACTCCTTTGGCAACTGCTGAATTTGTACTTGGGCTACTGAAATGGGGATTGGGCCTTGAATCTCTGATTTTTGGACATCAGCATAGGAAGTACGACTAGTAAGTCTGCACATGACAAGAAAACTATCGTTGTTGATGGGGTGAAGGTTATTTTTAACCTGCCAAGGACATTGGTAGATGCAATGTAGTGCTGGAAAGTGCAAGGTCATGCTTAGGACAGATATCATTCCTTGGGAGTATTGAGCTAAAAATGAACCTTGGTGTAGAGGTCTATAGGTGGCAACACAGGTATATTGACATAGAACATCTAACTGTACAGCACTAGACAGGCCATTTGGCCCACAATGTTATGCTGATCTTGATGCCAATTTATACGAAATGCCCTTTGTCTGTGTATCATCCATCTCTATTCCCTTCATATTCATGTGTCTCTTGAACTCCATCAGACCGTAGATTCCACCACTAACTCTGGTAACCTGTTCCAGGTATCTACTATTGTCTGCATAAAAAAAAAAATAACAAAACTTGTGCTTCAGCCACCTTTAAGCTCCCCAACCCTCCCACCCCCCCACACAAACTTAAAACCATGTCTTCTGGTGTTTGACATTTCTACCCATTAGATGTCTAATGTATCTGAATATGCCTCTCATAATTTTAAAAGCCTCTACCAGATCTCCCCTTGCCCTCCAATGCTCTAGGCCAGGGGTTCCCAACCCTCTTCATGTCATGGACCGCTACCATTAGCCGAGGAATCCGTGGACCCCAGGTTGGGAACCCTTCTCTAGTGTGACCAACCCAAGTTTATCCAATGTCTCCTTTTAGCTCAGACCCTCTTGTCTAGCCTAGTGTACCATTCAATATATTCATGGATGATCTACCCAAGGGCTCAACTACTTGACTGCCAAAGCCCTCAATTTTTCGATCTTTCAAAGATGTGTCTATGCTCCACAATTCTCTAGGACAGAGAATTCCAGAGCTGTTCTGTTCTCTGTAAAAAGTAATTCCTTGATTTTAAATGACCAGCTCCTTGTCATGAAACTAAATCCCCTCATTGAGACACTCACACAAGCTAAAACAATTTAACAACTACCTTGTTATTTTCCCATGCCAGAAGACAAATGAGGTGTAAGAGATTATGAGGAGATCTACCGAAGAATTTTTTTCACCTGAGCGTGGTTGGAAGTTGGAATACATTGCTAGGGAATATGGTGGAGGCAAATGCACTCACAACATTTAAGAAGCATTCGGATGAGTATTTGAATTGCTGAGACATGGTAGGCTACAGACCAAATGGGAACTTATCGATAGATATTTAGTGATTGGTGTGGAAATAGAAACAGGCCCTTCAGCCCCCTGTGCTCAAGGCAGGGCACTGATTCTTGGTGAAAGCCTTCCATCACTGACTTGTGCTGTCCTCTTGGGTTGATGAGAATTTGCTTCCATTGCAGTAAAGAATGGGAGATGCCTGAGCGCAATTTCTTTAAACTTGGGGTGGCTGTTGCACACCAACTGCCCCCTGGTCTTAACAGTGTGAGGTCTTGATCCAGTGGAGATGTAGTGTCTAAACTTAGGCCAGGCCATTTCTCAGCTGCTCTCGGTGGACTTATGCAGCCATAGCTGGCTGACAGCCAACACTGGGTGGTCAGTTTATAACTGCTCTAGAATGTGTGGCTGGCCTCAGTACAACTGTCTGTAAATAACATGCCAAAAGGCTCCCTGACCCATGGTGGTTACTGATCTTGTTATACCTTTGTTTTTTGCTTAGCTTCATTCAAAATTCCTCCATGATCTTTCTGATTCCTCTTTTCCTCCAGCTGTACAGCCAACTGAGAGCTCTCAATCTTAATACCATAGAGATGCACCTTTCCTCTTTTCAGCCCACCAAGTCTGTCCTTTTACCATTCTGTTATTTAGCCTAATGGTTGAACAAGATGGCGCCGGTAAATGGCGACTCTGCGTGTGCTCTCCCAAGCAAACTGCCCTCTACACTATCCTATACCCGAGAAACCCTTCTAAACCTACAATCTGCTACATCTAGCAAGATCAACAACACCCTGGCGAAGCTACTGACCCAGCTGAAGATCACTGCGCCGGAATTGCTTCTTAAACTCCGGACCGCACCTGAACCTGACCAGCGAGGCCTGGACCGAGGCCTACCACGTTCCGGGAGACCCGCAGTCTGCTACGGTGCTGGAGTGCTTGGAGACATGGCCCATTCTGACCAGCATGTCTCTGGAGCAGACGACCACACAGAAGTGACGTCGGAGACCTCAAGGTGCCCCAGACGCTTCCCCGGAGCGACCACCATAAAGTCCCGTTGGTGGACATCCACAGCTGCCGGAAGTGAGGCCTCTGCTGCCGACCTCGGAAATCGAGCCCGAGGCTCGGCTGGAGCGGAGGCCTCCACAACCGTGGCTCAGCTTACGGACTTCTTTCAGCCAGGATCCCGGCCATCCGGGATTAAGTGTCGGCTTCGGGGCCCAACTCAGTTGACAGCACAGGCCCCCGGCAGCTGGAAGTGGCAGCGGAGCCTCCCCTGTCACTCGGCCTGACCCGGAGCGCCCGACGACGCAACCCGCCGATCGATCCCCGTGGGACGCGTCCACCAACCTCAAAGAGCTGACAACAACACACTGCATCGATGGAAACCTGGAAAGATGCACTATTTACCAAGGAAGCCTGGGAAAGGAGCTGGGCTGCTGGTCAGATTGAAGCTGAGGAGCCTCAGGGTCTCTATGCCCACCATCCTACTAGCTAATGTGCAAGCCATAGAGAACAAGGTGGATGATCTTAAAGGGAAACTCACCTACTGCAGGGAGATGCAGAACTGCTGTGTATTCTGTTTCACCGAGACTTGGCTCTCCCCTGCTACCCCTGACTGTGCCATCCGACCGGAGGAATTTTCAATCCATCAGATGGACCACATGGCATCTTCGGGCAAGACGAGGGGAGGTGGTGTCTGCCTACTGATCAACACTGCGTGGTGCTCGGACACAGTGGCACTGACAAGCTTCTGCAGCCCGGACCTGGAACACTTGTCAGTGAAGTGTCGTCCCTACTATCTGCCACGGGAATACTGACAGCGGTTTACGTCCCCCCCCCCCCCCCCAGGCAGACGTGGAGTGTGCTCTGAACATACTGTGTGCCAACATCAGTGAACTTGAGACCAGGTATCCGGAGGCTTTGGTCATTACAGCCGGGGACTTTAACCGGGCCAACCTCAGAAAGACGCTGCCAAAGTTATACCAACATGTCTCCTGCCCCACTAGAGGCCCGAATATACTTGACCACTGCTACACAGCAGTCAAGGATGCCTACCATTCCGTCCCACGACCTCACTTCGGAAAATCGGACCATCAGGTTGTACTCCTCCTCCCGGCTTACAAACAGAAACTGAAGCGGGAGGTCACGGTGTCAAAGGTAATGTCGTGTTGGATGGAGGAAACGAATGAGGTCCTCCGTGACTGCTTTGAATCGGTGGACTGGTTAGTATTCAAGGACTCGGCAGCTAACGTCGATGAGTATGCCTCAGCTGTCATGGACTTTATTTGGAAATGCACAGAGGACTGTGTGTCTCGCAAGACGATCTGGGTATTCCCTAACCGGAAACCTTGGATGAATTATGAGGTCAAGTCCCTTTTGAAGGCTAGAGCTGCGGCTTTTAGGTCTGGGGATACCAGTCGCTACACAGAATCCAGGTGTGAACTCCAGAAAGCCATTAAGGGCGCCAAGAGGCAATATCGAGCCAAGTTGGAAGTCCAGGCTAACCAGAGGGATGCCAGTAGACTATGGCAGGGTCTAAATGAGATCACTGGGTGCAAAGAAAAGGCTGGGAATATCAATAACTGTGGTGCTTCTCTTCCTGACGAACTTATCATATCCTATGCAAGATTCGAACAGAAGAGGAGCATCCTGCTCCCTCCAGATGAACCAGACCTGGTGGCATCGAGATTCATCGTCACCAAGGAGGACGTTAGAAGGGCCTTCCTGAAGATAAATCCAAGGAAGGGGACGGGCCCAGATGGCGTCCCGGGACGGGTTCTCCGGGCCTGTGCAAGCGAGCTAGCTGGAGTGTTTGCTGACATCTTCAACTGCTCCTTGCATCAGTCTAAGATCTCCTCGTGTTTTAAGAAGGCAACGATAATCCCAGTGCCGAAGAAGAGCAAGGTAGCATGCCTGAATGAGTATCGACCTGTGGCTCTGACATCAATTGCTATGAAGTGCTTCGAGCGATTGGTTATGGCACACGTCAACCACAGCCTACCGGTCAACCTCGACACTTTGCAACTCGCCTACCGGAGCAACAGGTCAACGGCAGATGCCATCTCTCTGGCTCTACATTCCTCCTTAGAACACCTGGAGAATAAAGACGTATACGTAAGGCTCCTTTTCATTGACTACAGCTCTGCCTTTAATACCATCATTCCAAATAAACTGATTCCTAAGCTCTGGAACCTGGGCCTTAGCACTCAGATCTGCAGCTGGATCTTCAACATCCTCACAGACAGGGGCAAGGCTGTAAAAATAGGGGACAAGCTCTCCTCTACAATCACTCTGAGCACCGGTTCCCCACAAGGCTGCGTACTCAGCCCCTTGCCGTACTCACTGTACACCCATGATTGTGTAGCCAAACTTCCATCAAACTCAATATATAAGTTTGCTGACGACACAACAATTGTAGGCTGTATCTCGGATAATGATGAGTTTGAGTACAGAGAGGAAATTAAGAACCTGGTGGCATGGTGCGAAGACAGTAACTTATCCCTCAACGTCAGCAAGACGAAGGAATTGGTTGTTGACTTCAGAAGGAGTAGCGGACCGCACGACCCAATTTACATCGGTGGTGCGCAAGTGGAACAGGTCAAAAGCTTTAAGTTCCTCAGGGTTAATATCACAAATGACCTGACTTGGTCCAACCAAGCAAAGTCCACTGCCAGGAAGGCCCACCAGCGCCTTTACTTCCTGAGAAAACTAAAGAAATTTGGCCTGCCCCCTAAAAACCCTCACTAATTTTTACAGATGCACCGTAGAAAGCATTCTTCTAGGGTGCATCACAACCTGGTATGGAAGTTGTCCTGTCCAAGACTGAAAGAAGCTGCAGAAGATCGTAAACATGGCGCAGCACATCACACAAACCAATTTTCCGTCCTTGGACTCACTTTACACTGCACACTGTCGGAGCAGTGCTGCCAGGATAATCAAGGACACGTCCCACCCAGCCAACACACTTTTCGTACCTCTTCCCTCTGGGAGAAGGCTCAGGAGCTTGAAGAATCATACGACCAGATTTGGGAACAGCTTCTTTCCATCTGTGATAAGACTGCTGAACGGATCCTGACCTGGATCTGGGCCGTACCCTCCAAATACCCGGACCTGCCTCTCGTTTTTTTTGCACTACCTTACTTTCCATTTTTCTATTTTCTATTTATGATTTATAATTTAAAGTTTTAATATTTACTATTGATTTGTAATCCAGGGAGCGGGAAGCACAGAATCAAATATTGCTGTGATGATTGTACGCTCTATTATCAATTGTTTGGCGACAATAAAGTATAAAGTAATGGCAGCTGTGCCTTCAGCTGGCTAGACCTAAGTTATGGAACTCCCTATATAAACCAATCAGCTCATTCCCTGGCTGCTTGTTTTAAGGCACTCCTTAAAGACTTCCTCTTTTCCTCCTGATGTGGCTTAGTATCAAATGCTGTTTGATAACATTCCTTTGAAGTACTTTGGAACGTTTACATTTAGATGCAAGCTGTTATTGGTGAGACCGAGGATGCCAAGAGGAGGAGATATTTCTACTTAAAAAAATACTGAAACATGCAGTTGGAGAAGATATTTCTACTTAAAAAAGATTGAAACATGCATTCAGAGTGAGTATTTCACTGGGATTATATTACAGACCATGGCATTTAGAGGAGCAAATTTGTAAAGATTGCAGACTGTTCGAGAAACATAAGGTTGAGACATAAGAGTAGGTGATTTTAACTTGCCACATATTAATAGACATTTCCTTAGTCAATACACAGAGGTCCCAACCAGAGGGAGTGTGATTGTGATGCTAGATCTCCTACTAGGGAGTGAGACAGAAGTTTGTGTAGGGAAACACTTTGCAACTAGTGATCATACTGCCATTAATTTCATGATAATTATGGAAAGATTAGCTTTGGTCCTCGGGTTGAGTTTCTGAATTGGAGAAAGGGCAGTTTTGATGGTATTGGAAAGGATCTGGCATGTGCGGATTGTGATAGGTTGTACTTTGGCAAAGGTGTACTTGGTAAGTGGGAGGCCTTCAAAAGTGAAATTTTAAGATTTCAGAGTTTGTATGTTCCTGTCACAATAAAAGGCTCAGATAACGGGTTTAGGGAACTTTGGTCTTTGAGAGATATTGAGGTCCTGATTAAGAAAAAGAAAGTGTAGTACGTATAGGTAGGTAGAAAACAAATGAGGTACTTGAGTATAAGAAATACAAGAAAACACTTAAGAAAATCAGGGGGGTTAAAAGAAGACACAAGGTTGCTCTATGGACAAGTTGAAGGGCTTCTACAGATGTATTAAGAGCAAAAGGATAGCAAGGGACAAAATTGGTCCTTTTGTTGATCAGTTGTGATCTGTGCTTGGGGTTGAAAGAGATGGAGAAGATCCTGAATGGATAGTTTGCATCTACATTTGCTTGGGAAATGGACACAGTGTCTATGAAGTGGGACAAGGCAGGGGCGACGTCATGGACCCTGTACAGATTACAGAGGAGTTATTTGCTGTCTTGAGGCAAATTTGGGTGGATAAATCCACAGGGCCTGTGGGAGGCTAGTGCAGAAATTGCAGGGGCCCTAGCAGAGAGTTTTAAATATCTTTAGCCACAGGAAATTTGATGTAGGTGTACAAAACTATTAGAGGTATAGATAGGGTAAATGCAAGCAGGCGTTTTCCATTGCGGTTTTGGTGAGATTACAGCTAGAGGTCATGGGTCAAGGGTGAAAGATGAAATATTTAAGGGAAATATGAGGGGAAGCGTCTTCGCTCAGAGGTGGAGAGAGTGTAGAATAAGCTACCAGTGCAAGTGGCGGATGCTTTGGCGGGCTATGGTCCGGGTGCGGCCGATGGGACTAGGCAGGTTAATGATTCAGCACACACTTGGGGTGATGGGCCTGTTTCTGTGCCGTAGTGCCCAATGACTCTCTGGCCTGCTGTTGGGTTTACCTGAAGTTTTCAATAAAGGCATGCTTGTGTTCCTTGTAAAACTCTGGTCACAGGTAGCACATGTAAACTTAAGCTGAGATTTGCTGCTGAGGAAGTGAACCAATGTCAGCAGTACTGAGTTGAACTGAGCAGTGTGCTGAGTGTGTTATTTTCCTGTTATTATTCAGTCTACTGTCAAAATGAGATCCAGATCAATAGTTTTAATATAGTGTCATCAACACTGAGGAAGCACACACTTTCAGAGGGATTACAGTGAGTGTGCTGCACTGCTTAATGGTCTTTCTGAGGGAGAGAGCTTCAGGAAATTACTAAATTACCATACATTAGGCTTACCCTAACCCTAACCTTAATGCACCTCTAATACTTAGTTGTGAGATGATTTGGGAAAAGGACATTTAACAAATTTCAGTGAAGAACTGAGGCCTGATTGATTTGACTATGATGTGGTCTATTCTTTTCCTTGATCGAAGGTGTTTTATTGTTCCTTGGGCATGTGAATTGTGCCTTGGGGTTTGTTTCCACCACTTGTAGCTTGCCTTTCCTGCAATCAGTCAGTGCATGGGTGGCCACTGGTTAGACCTAGGTCTATCTCTGACTGAACTTGCCTTGACTTGTTGTACAAAGCCACAATGGGCTTTAGTAGGACGCTAGTAAAGTCCCACCACTGCAAGTGGAAAATTCAAACTTGAATTTTTAAATAAATCAAATTAAAAGTAGTGTCACTGATGGTAATCATGAAACCAGCAGACTGTTGTGAAAAGAAAGGAATTTGCTCTCCATATCTGGCACTGTCTATATGTGAGGGGCAATTGGGGATGGACAATAAATCCTGGTAGTCCAGTCTCAAATAATGGGATAAGAATGACAGTTCACAACTCCTGTCCATTCCTCTCCATTCTTGGGCCATCTTTGTAGAGCTCCCCGAGGTTGTTCAATATCATGGCTGATCTCCCCTTATTGGTCCACATTCTGTAATCTTTTCACCCAAAAGAAATGCACAGACCTTGACTTGGACACTTCTGATGATTCCACAAGCTTCAGCATAACTTTAAGATAATAGGTGGAAAGAAAAAGCCAGGAGAACGTTCAATGTATGCTTCTTTACACAAAGTGGTAGGTGCTTTGAGTGCCCCGCCAGTGGTGGTGGTAGAGGCAGATACATTAGGGGCATTTAAGAAGCTCTTGAATAGGCACATGGATGGTGGGAAAATGGAGGGTCATATAGGATGAAAGAGTTGGATGGATCTTTGAGTAGGTTAAAAGGTCAGCACAACATCATCGGCCAAAGAATCTGTACTTGGTGTAACGTCAGTCATTTGGAGTGGCGAGAATATCATGATCCACCCCACTGCACCCTTTTTATGATGTTTTTCCTGACATCTCCTCCTGAATCTTGCTCTAGTTTTAAGGTTATAACTCTTTGATTTTAATCCCTCACAAAACCCCAAAGCCAGTTAAATCTAGTTTTAAAAAAAATTTAAACCCTTTCAAAACATATATATCAAAACATATATGGATTTACTTGAGATTGATTGTATGCAATGGTCAAAAAGCCCTCACAAATCAGCTGACGATGAGTTTAGCAGTGCAGGAATGTGATTTGGGATTCACTGGATGGAAGGAATATTATTCTGGCATCCTTTCCGTTCAATGAGGCACTGGGACTTGTAGACCTCTGCAAACATAATACCGTCAGAGTGAAATGTCCCAAGTGCTTCACAGGTGATCAGATGACTTAACATTGAACAAAGGAAGGATCTGAGTTGTATATGATGGGGGACCAGAACACTCTTGTTTGTGTTTTCACTGCAACCATGCAGAATATTTTTGCTCCAATATTTCTGAAGTTAATGGGGCAAGGAGGATATCTGCGAGGAAATACTTGCTGGAGAACTGCTGGGGGAGAGGGTTTAAGGCTGTTCCTAATCTCTCAGCCTCACCATCCAAATTCCTTGAGATGACTGTATAAATTTATCATACCTAACACCAATCAAGGCTCAGGTCAAATCCAGCTCTTTATCTCTCTCATGCTCTATCAGACAGATGGGACAGTGAGGCCAGGGGTTGGGGGAGTCAAGTGCAAATAAAATAATCGTACTGCTACTGAATAACCCACTGGCATGTGTCCTTTTTGGGCAGTGTGGGAGTTAACAAAGTTTGTGTGACTAATCTAATGCTATCAAGATTGACTTGCTTGAATCAGATGTCCTATTATAGATTCACAGAGCAATACAGCACGGATACAGGCCCTTAGGCCCAACAAGTCCTTGCTGACCACAGTGTCCTCCCATATAGTTCCAATTTCTCTCTGGGCCATGTTCCACTGTGTAATTATCCAACTGCATCTTAAATGCCTTAGCCACTTGCTGTGGCACCTCGCAACAGCAATCTGCTACTCTGAGTCCATACCTTAGAAGATATTGGCTAGATGGGGAAGAAAAGTGACTTTACTGTGCTACCAATGAACTATCCATTCCCACAAGAGCTAAATGCCTCCAACATCAGATAGGGATGGCATAGTAGTATAGAGATTAGCACATCGCTTTACAGTACCAGTGGCCTGGGTTCAATTCCTGCTACTGCGTGTAAGGAGTTTGTGTGTTCTCCCCAAGACGGCATGGGTTTCCGCCGGGCGCTCCAGTTTCCTCCTACAGTCCAAAGACATACCAGTTAGTAGTTTAATTGGTCATTGTAAATTGCCTGTGATTAGGCTAGGATTAAACTGGGAGTTGCTGGGCAGCACAGCTAGAAGGACCACAGGGCCTGTTCTGCACTGTATCTAAAAAAAAAAAAAAAAAAAAAAAAAAAAAAAAAATTCTCTTTTCTAATTTCCCGTGCAGCATTATTTATCGAGCTTGAGTTACTAACTATCTTCTCCTTAAAACAGGTTTGGATCCAAGTACAAAGGGAAAATTTGACGTTCCAGGGGACAGACTACCCGAATTTTGATTTCAGCAGCTGTGGACTCCTGCCATTGGTGAAGCCTGCCCCCCTTGCTTGAGTGTGGGCAGAGGGGGGTCAACATTGAGTTGCCCAGTTTTTTTAAAAGATCAGTTTTGTGTGAAGAGTCTGTGAAAGCCAGGAGAAATGAGTGAATTCTGGTTGTGTTTTGGCTGCTCAGAAGTGGAGAAGGCGCAACCGGTAGGTCTAACGTGAAAGCGTTCTATGTACTACTTTAATATGTTGTTATTAACTCTGGATAAGAAGTCTATAGACATAGCAAAATAAGTTATCAAAACTGTCAAATAGTAGAAATGCAACAATTTTGTGCACAAGTGCCATACAGTGTGAGAGTGACAAAATAATTTTATTCTCAAATGATGTTTAAAGGGTAAATATTTCCCTGTGTCACTAGGGAGCACAACCCTCTCAAGTGTAGATCCTTAATGGCCACCAGAGAGTGTAGACCCTTAATGGCTACCAGAGAGGGCTAAATTCAACTCAGACCTAGGATAGACAATGAATCAACAACACGGTTACATTACAAGGACCAGTAATATCTTTTGGGTCGGATTGAGATTTCAACCAATGATCTTCTGACTTGGGTCTGACTGTTAACCCATGCACGACTCTATTGCCGTCTAATATGTGCTGTTGGGTTGTTAGCATGGCACACACTTGCACTCAATCTTGGTGTGGGAGTGGCATGGCAGATGGCCATATGTGTGCTTAGCTGCTTGCAATGTCACCTCTGAATGCCCTTCAGTGTAAATGATTAAACATCGAAGATTTAAAGCTACCTCATGTGCCAGATGTAGCTCAGTGATATGTACTCTGGGTCAGAAGGTTTTCGTGAGATGAGAAAATTAAGTTCTAGTGCAGGTATTAGGATGTGTTGCAGCACTGCACTGTCACATCTGTTTGTGAATGAGACATTAAACTGAGGCCACACTTGACCTCTGGGTGTGTGTGTGCATTCCATTTTGTTTTTTTTTTCTAATCTCTAACTTGTGATTCAGACAAACATCCAGACCAATAAAGTGCACAGTGTGTCTGGTATTAGGAGCCATGAAAAATGCAAGTGCATTCTCCTCCTGAAGTGGAACAGTGTACAGGGAGTAATTTATAAGACCATAAAATATAGGAGCAGAAGTAGGCCATTCGGCCTGTCGAGTGCTCTACCATTTAATCATGGGCTGATCCAATTCTTCCAGTCATCCCCATTCCTCTGCCTTCTCCCCATACCCTTTGATGCCCTGGCTAATCAAGAACCTATCTATTTCTGCCTTGAATGCACCCAATGACTTGGCCTCCACAGCCGCTCATGGCAACAAATTCCACAGATTTATCACTCTCTGACTAAAGTAATTTCTCCGCATCTCTGTTCTAAATGGATGTCCTTCAATCCTGAAGTCATGCCCTCTTGTCCTAGACTCCCCTACCATGGGAAAAAAAACTTTGCCGTATCTAATCTGTTCAGGCCTTTTAACATTCAGAATGTTTCAATGAGATTCCTTGTCATTCTCCTGAACTCCAGGGAATACAGCCCAAGAGTTGCCAGACATTCGTCATATGGTAATCCTTTCACTCCTGCAAGTCCGTTAAGTCTAACGGGCAAGACTCCAGTTAATGGCACAGATTAGTGGATATCTGTTCAAACTCACAATTGCTTGCCTATCCCTGCTCTACTCTCTGTACACCAGTGGTCCCCAACCTCCAGGCCGTGGACCGATACATTGCCGTGAAGAATGCAGAGGTGCAGCGGTGGCTGGAACATACCCAGCACATCTTTAAGAAAATGCCGAAATAAACAAGCTAATTAATTAGGTGCCGCCCAGCATGTAAATGTCGGCCCAGATCAGAGGCAATTGCCGATTGCGTCGTCTCTGATCTGGGCAGACATTTACATGCCGGGTGGCACCTAATTAATTAGCTTGTTTATTTCGGCTTTTTCTTAAAGATGTGCTGTGTGTGCTCCGGCCACCGCTTCACCCCTGCGTTCTTCACGGCAGTGTATCGGTCCGTGGCCTGGAGGTTGGGTACCACTGCTCTACACCTATGATAGTGTGACTAGGCACAGCTTAAAAATCAACTATTGTTGGCAGAATTTCAGGTGGTGATGAGGAGGTGTACGGGAATGAGATAAATCAGCTGGTTGAGTGGTTTTGCAACAGCCTTGCACTCAACATCAGTAAGACTGAGGAATTGATTGTAGACTTCAGGAAGGGGAAGTTGAGGGAACACACACCAGTCTTTATCAAGGGATCAGTAGTGGAAGGGTTTAAAATTCCTGGGTGTCAACATCTCTGAAGATCTACCCTGGGCCCAATATTTGGTTGCGAATACACAGAAGGCATGACAGCAGCTATATTTCATTAGGAGTTTGAGGTTCTGATGTGTTGGCAAAGACACTTGCAATTTTCTACTGATGTACTGTAGAGAGCATTCTAACTGGCTGCATCGCTGTCTGGTATGGAGGGGCCATTGCACAGGATCAGAAAAAGCTGCAGAAAGTTGTGAACCTAGCCAGCTCAGACATCATGAGCTTTGGCCTCCCCAACATCAAGGATACCTTCAAAAAGTGATCCATCAGAAAGGTGGCATCTATCATTAAAGATTTCTATCAGCCAGGACATGTCCTCTTCTCATTACTACCATAAAGGAGGAGGTGCAGAAGCTTGAAGACATACACTCAACGCCTCAGGAACTTCTTCTTCCCTTCCACCATCATATCTCTGAATGGACAATGATCCCATGTACACCACATCAGTATTTGTGGTGCTCTCATTTTGTGCTATTTATTTGATTTATTTTTAAGTGTACTTCCTATTGTAATTTATAGTTTATTTTTATTATGTATGGCAATGTACTACTGCCACAAAACAACAAATTTCATGACATATTCCAGTGATGTTAAACCTGATTCTGATAGTTTGAGTTTGGGCGTGCAGTCAGCTCTAAAGCAGGAAACTCTCTCTGAGTATGTGCTTGGAGACCAAGCCTTTTACCAACAGTTGGTGTTGATGAGGGTGAGAGGACACGAGCAATCCATTGCAGGGTTGGAAGTTAATGTAGAGTGTTGTTCTAGTTTAAATGGGAAAAAGCTGACAGGGATTTCAGTCCTTTCCACATGCAGTAATGAACAAAGCCTGACCACCAGGCTGTGAAAACTGGAAGTCAGTGGGAGTAGGCAGATCTGTTAGATTTGTATGGAGACACATTGGAGCTAAAAAGGGGTGAAAATTTTAGATAAAGGGCATGTAATCTTACCGAATAATAGACTAAAGTTTATTCACAGTTCTAGTCTAAATGTAGATTTCAGTAAAATTCAGATTAAAATAATGGATAATGAGGACAAAAATTAGCCCAAGGCTTCTGACAAGTACTGTCTTATAGAAGTGCCTTGGGATCTTCCACATTCAACAAAAGGAGAAGATGGATCCTCAATTTAACATTGCTTTCAAGGTGCCTTAAATGGATCAAGAATTTGTTGGTACTGCCCTAGACTGTTAGAGACTCTGCTCGGTTCAGGCAGTGAGTTTAAATGCTTCTTTTAACATAAAAAAAACTTTAAAAAACAAATTGCCAATCAAACAGTTTTGATTGTGGGATTTGATGTCTGTAAATTGTGTCCATTTTTTTTCTATATTTAAAACTGTAAAAGCAGGTCAAAAACAGAGCAACATGCACAAAGAGCTGAAGGAACTCAGTAGGTCAGGCAGCATCTATGGAAATGAACAAACAATTCGGTCCGGGACCCTTCTTCAGGACTGAGAAGGAAGGGGGAAAGTGCCACAATAAAAAGATTGAGGAAGGGGGACGAGGCCAGCTAGAAGGTGATAGGTGAAGTCAGGTTTTAAAATGCCTTAAATGGATCAAGAATTTATTGGTACTGCCCTAAATTGTAATAAACTAAAATACCTTAAATCAATCAAAAATTTATTGGTATTGCCCTAGATTGTTAGAGACTATGCACCTCCTTTTTTAGCTTCAATATACCACCATACTCATCTAACAAATCTGCCTACTCCTGTTGACTTCCAGTTTTCACAGCTCATTGAGCAGGGGTTGGTGGGAAAGGTCAAGGACTGGAGAAGGAGGAATCTGATAGGAGAGGAACGTGGACCGAAGGAGAAATGGAAGGAGGAGGGAACACGGGGGGATCTAATAGGCAGGTGAGAAGAGGTAAAAGGTCAAGATGGGGAAGAGGGGAAAAACAAAGTTGTTCTCCGCACTCCCTCCAGGCTGTAATTTCATTTTGGGATAATGTGGGGTGGTGAAAAAATTCTATTTTGTTTCCCTGTCTCATAACCTGATGCAGATTGGCTCACGTAGAATTGACCAGAGAGTCGATTCCTGAGGCATTCTGCTTTCTGGAACCCTCCTTTTCCCCGTTCTAACAAATACTCACTATCTAAAATCATTGACTGACATGCATATGACAAGTAGCCATGTCAGATTTGCTTCAGCTGTTGGGGAAGGTTTAAACTAATTTGGAAAAAGGATGGGAACCAGAGTGATAGGGCTGAGGATGGGGCAGTTCATATACAACTAAATGCAGTATGCAGTGAGACTGTCAGGAAATGATAGATGATAGGCAGATGACAGGCAGAATTCCAGTCAGTGGGATGAGTATGAGAATCTAAAAGGCTGATGAATACGGGACTGAGGGTCATATTTAAATGCATGGAATAATATAGAGGGTGGTAAATTTGCTGCCTCAGGCGGCGATGGAGGCCAGCTCATTGGGTGTACTTCAGGCGGAGATTGATAGCTTCTTGATAAGCAAGGGCATGAAAGGTAACAGTGTGAAGGCCTCAGACTTGCCTGCTGCTGCAGACCAGGTGAAGGACATGGAAGTGTTTACAGCACGGTGTCTGAGCTCGGCTGGAGCCTGGCCTCTTCCATCAGTGCTGCCATCCCGTAGAATGTCATGCTGGACAGTGTGCATCTGCACACTGCCAGGTGACTGCACCATTGATTGCTGGACATTGTTCCTTAGGGTCTTGGACTATATATGTGTTTTACTTTGAGTCAATATGCTTCTTTGCTCACTATTTTGATTATGTTACTCACTATTTTTGAATGTTTGCTTGCTGTTTTGAATGTTTTGCACCTTGGCCCCAGAAGTACACTGCCTCGTTCAGCTGTATCTAGTGTATGGTTTGAATGATAATTAAACTTGATTTGATGAGGACTAACTAGTCATTATCAGAATACACAAGACGGGATACTGAAAAACTGAAGACTGATACAGATACTTAGTTCTGGGCAGGGTCCCCTTGCAATAGTCCCAGTAGGGTAGAGAGGGGTATAATTAACTACAAACAACAGTGTGCATATTTTCAAGGTAATCCTACAATCATATTGGGTGTACTTGGATCAGCTTGATGAAAGCTTAGGGGTGAGGCTTTCAGTTGCGAATTGTTGAGGGTTTTGCAAAAGACTTTAAAGAATGGAAAGAGAGAGAAACAACTTTGTTAAGGCTTGTTTTCTGTGAGTACGTGTACGAGTTGCTTGCAAGCTCAAGTCACGCTGTGTGCTTGTCAGTATGTATGTAGAGATAACAGAGTTTGTACATAAATCTGCAGGAGTGGATATTTGACTGTGACAATGCAAATAAATGAAGCTGAATAAGAAAAAAGAAGGCAGGAGAGAAAAACAATTTTGACACTAGTTAGATACAAAATACTATAGTTGCTGTAAATCCTATTTGATGTGCTCAGCAGTTGTGAACAGGGTGAAACAGTTAACATTAGACTGTTAATTTAAGGTCAAGTGCTGAAGGCTCATCACTGAAGGTTCCATTTGCTGTACATTGGGCTTAAGTAGAAATTAGAGCTCAAAATCAGTGATGAAGTAATATCAAGTCAAGGAAGTTGAAGCTTTGAGTCATCTTTGCAGAAGGAATAAAGTGGTTATGTAAGATGGTCACCCAATGTAGATGAGACTACATTGTGAATACATCAAATTGGAACAAGTAGAGTTTGGGTCTCTGGATGAAATGCATGGAAGCAGTAGAAGGACAGGTGTTGTCTCTCCTGTGTTTATATGGAAGGTAGAATAGGAAAGCAAGTGAATGTTGGGGAGAGAGAGAGTGAATCAGGGCACCACAGAGGGAGTAATTTCACTGGGATACTAAAAGAGGAGGAGGTCATCATTGTGTTGAACTCTACTAAATACAATTTTAGAAGGGTTCTCGCTATGCATATTTCCATCAATCAGAGAGAAAGCAATCTATTCCACTCCGACAATGATTCCTCACGGAGTCCTTTAATGCACTGAAATGCTTGCTGTACAGTAATTGCAGAACATCCTTGAGAGAGTAGTTTGGAAGTTAAAGTACAAGGTAAAATTGTAACTGTGCCTAGAAACAGATTAAAGGGGTGTTTCAATCTGAATATCCTCTTGATATATTCTGGTTAGGATGTTCTGTGGAAATAACAACAAGAGAGGAAAATCCAACAGTCTCTATTTTGCTTTCTGTATTTACTGAGGAATAGTACCTCTGGCTCTGTCGTTGATCCAAATCTCAGTTCTATGGCTTAAGCACAGCACTTCGGTGTTCTGAAAGGGGTAGCTGAAGAGACTTCAGTTTAAAGAATTACTTGATTCTGGAATGGTTCCAGAGGACTGAAATATTGAATATGTCATTCCACTCATTCAGAAAGGAGGGAGGCAGAAAAGAGGGAATTGTAGGCTGATTAATCTGACTTCCGTGGTTGGGGAGATGTTGGAATCCATTATTAAGGATGAGAATTCAGGGTACTTGGAGGTGCATACAGTGCGCCAAAGTCAGCATCATTTCCTTAAGGGAAGATCTTGCCTAACAATTCTGTTGAAACTCTGAGGAAATAACAGGCAGGATAGCTAAAAAACAGTTGGTGAATGTTGTTTACTTGGGTCTTCAGAAGGCCTTTGACAAGGTGCCGCACATGAAGCTACTTGACAAGAGGAAAGATGCTAGCATGGACAGGAGATTGGCTGACTGGCAGGAGGCAAAGAATAGGAATAAAGGTGACCTTTTCTGGTTAGCTGCTGGTGACTAGATGTACTCCACTGGGGTCGGTGTTGGTACCACTTCTTTTCACGTTATATGTCAATGATGGAATTGGTGGCTTTGAAGATTGCAGATGATATGAAGATAAGTGGAGGGGCAAGTAATGTTGAGGAAAGAGTCTACAAAAGGACAAACATATTAGGAGAATGGGCAAAGAAGTGGCAGATAGAAATAGGGTAGGGAAGTATATGGTCATGCACTTTGGTAGAAGGAATAAAGGCATGGGATATTTTGTAAATGGGGAGAAAATTCAAAAATCAGAGGTGCAGAGGGGCTTGGTAGTCTTCTTGCAGGGTTCCATAAAGATTAACTTGCAGGTTGAGTTGCTGGTAATGAAAGCAAATGCAATGTTAGCATTTGTTTCAAGAAGACTGGAATATAAAAGCAACGCTGTAATGATGAGACCACACTTGGAATATTGTGAGCTGATTTGGGGTCCTTATCTAAGAAAATAAGTGCTGGCATTGGAGAGGATCCAGAGGACGTTCATGAGATTGATCCCGGGAAATGAAAGGTTAAACGTATGAGGAGTGCTTGATTACTCTTGTCCTGTACTCATTGGAGTTTAAAATAATAAGAGGGGTTCTGGATATATATATATAAAAAATATACACACACACACAGTATCTGAAATACATCTTATGGAAATGTTTGTTTATTGATGAAATTCAATAAAAAATAAATCACAAAAAAAAAAGAGGGGTTCTCATCGAAATCTGTCAAATACTGAAACGCCCAGATAGAGTCATTAATTAAGACTAATAAAGAATCTAACAGGCTTTAAAAATATTCAATGACTTGGCCTCCACAGCATTACCACCCTGTGGCTCAAGAAATTCCTCCTCAACCCTGTTCTAAGTTCATGTCCCTCTATTCTGAGGGTGTACCCTCGGGTCCCAGATTCCCACAATATAGGAAATATCCTCTCCACACCCACTCGATCTAGGCTTCAATAAGATAATGAGATCTCCCCTCATTCTTCTAGATCTAGTTCACAATACTCTTAAGTCCCTCTGCACCTCTGATTTTTGAATGTTCTCCCCATTTACAAAATAGTTCATGCCTTTATTCCTTCCACCAAAGTGCATGACCCTACACTTCCCTACTCTACATTCCATCTGCCACTTCTTTGCCCATTCTCCTAATCTGTCTTAAGTCCTTCTCTCTGCTTCCTCAACATTACTGGCTTCTCCACCGATCTTTGTATCATCTGCAAACTTTGCAATAAAACCATCAATTCCTTCATCCAAATCATTGACATATAACATTAAAAGAAGTTGTTCCAACACTGACCCCTGTGGTACAGCACGAATCACCAGCAGCCTACCAGAAAAGGTCCCCTTTATTCGAACCCTTTGCCTCCTCTGCCAATCAGCCAATCTCCTATCCATGCTAGTGTCCTTCCTGTAATACCATGGGCTCTTAACTTGTTAGATTAGATTAGGTTATGAGGACACACAGTCCTCTTTCACTGTCATTTAGTAATGCATGCATTAAGAAATGATACAATGTTCCTCCAGAACAGCCTCATGTGCTGCACCTTGTCAAAGGCCTTCTGAAGATCCAAGTAAACAACATCCACTGACTCTTCTTTATCTATCCTGTCTGTTACTTCCTCATAGAGTTTCAACAGATTTGTCAGGCAAGATTTCCCCTTAAAAAAATAATGCTGACTTTGGCTCACTTTATGCACCTCTAAGTACCCTGAAATCTCATCCTTAATAATTGTCTCCAACATCTTAGCAATCTCTGTAGTTCCCCTAAAGGAAACCATGCTGCCTTTGGCCTATTTTGTCAAGGAGAGAGAGGATGTTTCCTACAGTGGGGAATTCTAGGACCCGAGGGCACAGCCTCAGAATTGAGGAACATCCATTTAGAACAGAGATGAGGAGGAATTTCTCTGGCTAGACAAGATGTGGAGGCCAAGTCATTGGGTATATTTAAAGTGGGGGTTGATTAGTTAAGGTGTCAAAGATTACAGGGATAAGGCAGGAGAATGGGGTTGAGACAGTTAATAAATCAACCATGGTGGAATGACTAAGCAGACTTGTTGGGCCAAATGTCCTAATTCTGCTTCTATATCTAATTGTCTTATGGTTTCAGAAACATGGTTAATTGGTCTCTGTGATGTGGAGTCCACTGAGGCCGCTGTGCATAAAATGCAGCTTGATGCTCCTGTGCTGTGGAGGTGACAAAGCAAAACTCCACATGCCTCCTCAGTGGCAACTGATTGTAGCATTTGGCCCTGTTAATCTGTCACCGATGTTTACTTCTCAATTGAAGTAATTTAAAGCAAAGAACAGATAATCTGGTCATCATTGCATTTCTGTTTGTGAAGGATGGTTATACACAAGCTTGCTGTTTCCAACACTGTGAATGTAACCACACAATATCTTAGAAACAGCAACTTGCATTTGTATAGTTTTTCCAATGTCCCAAGGTCATCTTCTGGAACAAGATTCACCAAAAAACCCTAAACATTTGCAGCCCAACTCAGAAGAAATTGCTCGTTCTCCCTAATCCTAGTTACAGACTAGAAGAAATAGACTCTTGACATTTAGAATTGTAGAGTCAGAACACTACAGCACAGAAACAGGCCCTTAGCCCATCTAGTCCATGCCAAATCATTAATCTGCCTAGTCTCATCAGCCTGCACATGGACCATAGTTCTCCATACCCCTCCCATCTGTGTGTCTATCCAAATTTCTCTGAAATGTAGAAATTAACCTCCCATCCACCACTTCTGCTGGCAGCTAGTTCTACATTCCCACCACTCTGTGAGTGAAGAATTTATCCACCATGTTCCTGTTAAACATTTCATCCTTCACCCTCAGCCCGTGGCTTCTAGTTCTAGTTTCACTCAACCTCAATGTCTGCTTGCATTTACCCTATCTATACCCCTCATAATTTTGTTTATCTCTGTCAAAGCTTCCCCCAATCTTTACATTCTAGGGAATAAAGTCCAAATCTATTCAACCTTTCCCTATTACTCAGGTCCTCAAGTCCTGCCAACATCCTTGAAAATTTTCTCGGCACTCTTCCAATTTTATTTACATCTTTTCCTATAGGTAGGTGACCAAAAGTGCACACAATACTCTACATTAGGCCTCAAACGTCATAAACAATTTCAACATAACATTCGAACTCCTGCATTCAATTATTGATATAATGAAGGCCATGTGCCAAAAGCTGTTACAACCCTATCTACCTGTGACACCACTTTCAAGGAACTATGGATCTGTATTTCCAGATCCCTCTGTTCTACTGCATTCTTCAGTGCCCTATTGCTCACCGTGTAAGACCTACCCTGGTTAGTCCTCCTAAAGTGCAACACCTCACACTTGTCTGCATTAAATTCCATCTCCCATTTTCAGCCCATTTTTTCCTAGCTGATCCGGATCCCACTGCAAGATTTGATGGTCTTCCTTGCTGTCCACTACACCCCCAATCATGGTGTCATCTGCAAATTTGCTGATCTAGTTTACCACATTATCATCCAGATTGTAGATGTAGATGACAAACAGCAACAGACTGAGCACCGATTCCTGCGGTACCCCACTAGTCACAGGCACCAGACAGAGAGGGAACCATCTACTATAACGCTGGCTTCTCCTGTGAAGCCAATGTTTAATCTTATTTACTACATTGTGTTGAAGCCATGTGACTGAACCTACTTGACCAGCCTCCCATGTAGGATCTTGTCAAAGGTCATGTAGGCGACATGCACAGCATCTACTTCCTTGCCTTCATCGACTTTCTCGATTGGTTAAACATGACCTACCATGCACAAAGCCATGTTGACTATCCCCAGTCAGCAAATACTTACAGTGCCTGTAAAAAGTATTCATCCCCCACCAGAAGTTTTCATGTTTTATTGTTTTACAACATTGAATCACAATGGATTTAATTTGGCTTTTTTGAGACTGATCAATGGAAAAATATTCTTTTGTGTCAAAGTGAAAATGGATCTCTACAAAGTAATCTAAATTAATTGCAAGTATAAAACAAAATAATGTTTGCATAAGTATTCTCCCCCTTCAAGTCTATATTTAGTAGATGCACCTTTGACAACAATTACAGCATTGGGTCTATGTGGATAGGTCTCTATCAACTCTGCACATCTGGACACTGCAACTTTTCCCCATTCTTCTTTACGAAACTGCTCAAGCTTTGTCAGATTGCATGGGGATTGTGCGTGAACAGCCTTTTTCAAGTCCAGCCACACATTCTTAATTGGATTGAGGTCTGGACTCTGACTTAGCCTCTTCAGGACATTAACTTTGTTGTTTTTAAGCCATTCCCGTGTAGCCTTTGCTTTATGTCATTGTCTTCTGGAAAACATCCTCGCCCAAGCTGAATTCTCTTGCGGACTGCATCAGATTTTCCTCGAGAATTTCCCTGTATTTTGCTGCATTCATCTTACTCTCTACCTTCACAAGATCTCCAGGGATTGCTTCAGTGAAGTATCCCCACAGCATGATGCAGCCACCACCATAGGGATAATGTGCTGTGTTTGGCTTACACCAAACATAGCGTTTAGTCTAATGGCCAAAAACCTCAATTTTAGTTTCATCAGACCATAGAACCTTCTTCCAACTGACTTCAGAGTCTCCCACATGCATTCTGGCAAACTCTAGCTGAGATTTCATGTGAGTTTTTTTTCGACATTGGCTTTCTCTTTGCCACTATCCTATAAAGCTGCAACTGGTGAAGCACCCGGGCAACAGTTGTTGTATGTGCAGTCTTTCACGTCTCAGCCACTGGAGCTTGTGACTCCTCTAGTGGCCTCCTTCACCAGTCCTCTTCTTGCACAATCGCTTGGGTTTTGAGGACGGCCTGCTCTAGGCAGGTTTACAGCTGTGCCATATTCTTACGTTCATCTTTTGACTTGTGCTTTTCATTAACCTTTGCATGGAGTTGCTTGGAGTGTTCTTTTGACTTCATGGTGTAGTTTTTGCCAGGATACTGACTCACCAGCAGATGGACCTTCCAGATACAGGTGTATTT